>NC_059358.1:28159411-28484411 GCF_019703515.2 Myxocyprinus asiaticus | reverse complement strand
GTATAACAAGCAATGACATCACACAGGGATGAAAGCTGGCACAGCATTACATAGGCTTAAATACACAATAGACATTCAATTCTACTCTTTCCCACAATAGCGAGAACATTTTAAGAGCAGGCAGTGCCTGAAGGCAGTACAGGGAACAGTTTACAACACATTGCTCATCTGTAACATTAGTTAGGTGTAGGCCTACAGTGAAACTGTAATACGCTGTAGTGCCACACCTGCTATGAATCTATAAAAACACATTTTTACTACTAAAGGGAGATTAATCACTTGAATCAAGATGAAAACACAAACCACATTAAACTTAAACACAAACATTATTGCATAAGGTAAAAGTGAGTCATAAATATCCACTAAGCACTCTTGTCTATTACAGGAATCCCAGGTTTATGACTTTCTTTCTTATGTGGAACACAAATTAAATTTTTTAGAAGAATATTTCAGCTTTGTAGGTCCATAAAATGCAAGCGAATGGTGAACAAAACTTTCCAAAAAGCACATAAAGGCATCATGAAAATAATTCGTACAACTCCTGTGGTTTAATCCATGTCTTCTGAAGTAATCTAATCGGTTTTAGATTAAAACAGACCAAAATATAACTGCTATTTCACTGTACATCTTATAACCAAATAACCTAGCACACCAGAAAAATAGATGGTAGGTGAGTAGGACATACTATGGTAAAGTTAAAAATAAATAAATAATTTAAAAAAAGGGGGAAAAAAATCCTGCATAGTGCATGCAACGAATATCACAAAACTTTTTTTGTGACGTTTCGGTCACACGACCCTCGTCAGGCACTTACGTAATATAAATGTCTGATGAAGATAGTGTGACCAAAACGTTGCAATAAAAGTTTTGTAATATTCTTTGCAAGCAATGGTAGTGTGCAAGATTTTTTTTCTTTTTTTTTTTACTTTACTGTACATCTTGCCATTGCAGTCTTTAGGCATGATCTTGATTTCAAGCGTGATAACACTTCCTAATGCTTGACGCATGCAAAGAGCGTTAGATGGCGCTAGGAGTTGTAATCGAGCTTGAAATTATGATTGCCAAGGTGTCTGCTGATGAATCTATTTATAGTAAAAAAGGAGTTAAATTTTGGTTTGTTCTCACCCAAAAATGATTACATTACTTCAGAAGACATGGATTAAACCACTGGAGTCATATTGATTACTTTTATGCTGCCTTTATGCACTTTTTGGAGCTTCAAAGTTTTGGTCACCATTCAATTGTCTTGTATGGACCAACAGAGTGGAGATATTCTTCTAAAAATATTTGTTTGTGTGCAGCAGCAGAAAGTCAAACATATCTGCACAAAAAACTGTCATGTATTTGTAAAACATCAAAATTTATCAGAAATGCTCTGTTTGGTGCAGCTTCTCCTTTAAGACTTGACAGCCCACTGTTATCATTGGCTCTCTGCTCTTGGGGCCTCATGTATAGAACTCTGCATAGATTTCACCCTTAAAAGTATGCATAAACACAGGAGTCGGATTTTGCATATGCACAAAAAAAAAAAAATAATAATAATAATAATAATTTTACATCAGAACCTGCACACAATTCCCTTTATAAATTCCATCTAGTGGGAAGACTGCACTTAAATGCATGTGATTTATTCCCTACCCCGTCTCCTCCCAAAAATAACCATATATGGAGCGTAGAGTACAACGCCTGTTTTTAGCTCATTTACATACAGTTACCATATGCATATCACCATCCAGACACATGACTACTGCATTTAATGGTATGAGAATCTATGAACACAGGAGATCATTTTTCCTCCTTTTTCTCAGAACGAAATTTGCATTGAAGAACAGTTGTGTACAGAAGTACAGAATTTGCAGGTAAAAGATCGGGATGTGCAAAACTACCAATTTAAAACTAATTATTGACTAGTCGGTGTGTTGTCTGAGCTATTAGTCGACTTATAAGTGTTAAGGAACCCATAAGGCTGCATTATGTCCAAGTTACCCAATCAGACGTGTTTCATAGGGATATACGGAGGCTAAGCACAGCCATTTAACAGGGTAACTTACTGATATTCAACAATGAAATAGGCTAAATAACTATAACCTCTTATCCCACAAAACTATCAAAGTAAGTAAAGTAAGAAACATGAAAAGCTCCAATACAGATTGCCTCAAAACCGTTTATGCGCATCCCGGACGTTGAATGACGCGCATCAACGTGCTTATGCGCATCTCGGACACAGACGACACGCTTCAAGCAAGCAGAGCACTTGAAGTCACATAGCGATCGGCTCCACATTCAGAAGTGCACAACTGTTAGATTATACATAATTTTGGGGGTGCGACATGTAGTTCACAGCCTCCAACAGTTTGAAGCCCTTTTTACAGCTAAACTATTTATTAAAGCAGTGCCAGACAGAATCTGTAAAATGACCCTTGACAAATAGCTATTCTTCAAAACACCTCACAAATAAACCTGTGGATTATGCATAGTAACAGAAACATTAAAGGGATAGTTCACCCAAAAATGAAAATTCTCTCATCATTTACTCACTCTCATGCCATCCCAGATACTAACTTACTTTCTTCTACTGAACACAAATTAAGATTTTTAGAAGGATATTTCAGCTATGTAGATCCATACAATGCAAGTGAATGGGTGCCAAACTTTTGAAGTTCCAAAATGCACATAACAGCAGCATAAAAGTAATTCACAAGACTCCAGGGGATACATTTCTATCTTCTGAAGTGATATGATAGGTGTGGGTGAGAAAAAGATCAATATTTAAGTCATTTTTTACTTTCACTCTCTACTTTCACTTTTACTTTTTTTTTTTTTTTTTTGGTGTTTACATTCTTCATGCATATTGCCTCCTACTGGGCAGGGAGGAGAATTTATGATATAAACTGACTTAAATACTGATCTGTTTCCAATTCACACCTATAATTTCTCTTTTAAATTCCTCATGTCATGACCCCATTAATGTTATTTTAGGCAAACGTACAACAATGCACTTCCTCTCAGTAATGTCAGTCAACACAGTAACAGGAGGTGATAATGTGTAAGTCATGATAGGATGTATTAATAAGCAGCACAGTTACATAAGGCTTTGACCAGATAAAAGTCCCACAGCCACATTGAGGATCCCAAGAGCAAAGTCCCAAAGTCTAAGTTAGACAACAGATCTTTCAATCTCTATTCACATCACAACTGCTGGTTTGCTAAATAAATAGCACAGAATGTGTGAAACATGCTATTCAGTCGTCAACATGTGGCTTCCAAAACAACACTTGCTCAGAGGTGATAACCAAGGTTTAAAATGACATCATGAACTTATCTGACAACTGTTGCCTAGGAATGTGTGCGCGCGCGCGTGTGACTGAATTCAGATACATGCTCAGAAATCTGACAGTTAGTTAACCATCCGATCTGACAATATTGCATAAAATGTATCTTTGTCTGAGCAGATGAGAGTGAGGTTAGTTGAACAGTGTCCTGTGCTATCATACAACAGCACAACCCCTCTCCAGACCTCCACCCAGCTATCAGAACAGACTTACAAGAACAGATCCAAACTAACAGAACAGAATTGCACCATATATTCCCAGCGATTAGACAACACTGCATAAGTAACTTCAGCACACAGCAACCTCTCTGCAGTTCAGGGCGGCTCAAACTGATAGAAAGTGATCAATGCCAAGTCAACCAGAGATCAGCTAGCTGAGGCTACTTACCGATGAGCTCCCGTACTCTCTCTCAAACACGATCAGGCGGAAAGCGAGAAAGCAGAGTAGGTGTAGTGAAGACGGGAGGGTGGGAGAAGAGGATGGTGTTGCCGTTGTCTCTGTCACGGTGCTGAATTAAAAACACTCATTTAGAGATGAGCGCGCGGCACTATGCTAACTGAACTCATAAAGGGACGCGCGTGAGTATGTGACAGAGAGACGCGATAGTGATTCTCCTTAACAACTACCACCTCTCGAGTTCTGTTCGTCGTATAAATATATACCGTGTCATGTAACTGATTTTAATAATAACATGGAGCAACTTTGTGAAATATCGTCTGGACTGACCCTGCTGTTGCTCGGATGGTGCGAGGAGATGGCGGCACTTCCGCTTCCGTTTCCCAGCAGCCGGACCGACCGCGCCCCCTTGCGCGCTCCCTGATTTGAATATTTATGAGCGGTGATGATGATTTTACCATAATAAAGATTTTCCTTCATAATAAAGACTTTAAAATGTTCCCGTATCTAATGGCAGTGTATAACAATATCTGGATAAATATAAATTAATATGATAATAACTGTTTTTATTACAAAATTTTCTAGTGACGTTGAAAGTTCATTTTAGAAACGATCCCAACAGCAACAGATGCAGTGTCTGCTATTGACGTTAGTGGCATTCGGGTCACGGTGCCATATAACCTCTACAAGCCTCTGAGTTACGAATAGATGACAGGTATTCCTCTGATACTTTTCCTACCAGCAGGAGTAACTTTACAGTGATGCTATAGCACACAGTCCCCACAGAGAGGCGATGTCCTCAATAAAATTATCCGAATTACTTCCCAGGTCATTTACAGTGATTTTCAAACTTTTTGATGCCAAACAAGGACCGTCAAACATTATAATCCCATTGAAAGGGACCCTAATAATAATATATAAGGCAGCTATATATTTGTATGCATAAAGACCCATTGATACCGTGTAAGGAAAACAGTAAGCGTGACTAAAATGTAAATAATTTACATTTTTAGTCAATGTACTAAATTAAAAAGAACTTATTACAATATTGTCTCAAAAATATTTATTTTGTATTAAGCTGACAGTATATCTTTTTTATAGCCACCATTAGAGAAATTTTAGATGTATAAACCTGAAGAAGAAAAAAAAAATGTTCAAATCAAATTAATTTGTATCCACAGTTCCCTATCAATTCAGTTCATGAGACATTGCTGAACGCTTTGGGGAAATTCCTTTTCCACGACCTAGTTGAAGCCTTTGTATCATAACAATCTTATGATTGGCAATGGTGTTTGAGCCCCACCCTTTTAGGCGCATATTTGCCCTATAAAAGCGGGCGCTCACATGCCGTTTCTACAGAATTTTATTCCTTCAATACCGAAATCATCTCATCTTGACTACACACCTGGATCAGCCCACTCTTCGCTGTCGACGGACACCCATCAGCGGACAAGATTCCCTGCAGACGCATCAGGACATTCTTCTCCTGATTCTCAGTGCCTGCAGGGAGGATCACCCACCCCCTTTAATGTTCCAGCTAAGTCTCTCTGCCTCGCCACCGGATTGGGTTCTTCACTCAGTGAGATATCTACCCGCTTCCAGCAGCATCCAGGCAGGAGCTGCATCCTTTCATATATATATATATTCCATCCAAGTGATGTAAAAAACTCATAAAAGAGCCACTTGTGTGTACGTGTCTTTTTAAAGATGTCGTATCGCAAGTGTTCCTGTGAGTAACACATCTCTGTCAGACCAACATTAGAGCTGCGTTCGCTGTCTGGTCCGCCCACGCCGAAGTAGCTCTCATGGCGACAGACGGCCCTCACTGTGAGGACATGAGTCTCAAGACACTCCGCTCTAGGGTCGCCCTCGTTCTGAGGGACGATTCTGCCTCAAGCGCCCTCCCGACCGCTTCCTCTGTGTTAAGTCTCGAGGGACCACACGAGGAAGCATGGTGGGCCACGAGGTAGAGCAGGAAGAAACCGAGGAGGATCTCGCAGTGGCGCAAGCCCCATGAGCCCCTCGATCTTTCCATACAGCCAGTGCGGTACGCACGTGATGACCTCCGACCCTCTATAAATGAGCACGTGTTCTCGTATTTGGCGGGTCTGACAATGATAATGATGCATGTCCCTCTCAGCATTGGAAGAATGGTCCATGGAGGATGTTGCAGCCCCTCCCCCACCGAGGGTGAGGAGCGCGCACTGGCCATTAATACGAGTTACTCCACGTCATTGCGCGGGCGGTCGAGGAGCTCGGCCTTTAGTCGCCTCCTGTCGAGCTGGAAAATTCTCATCTGAATGAATGATTCCTGCACACTGTCCGCCGTCAAAAGACCGTGGTTTGGAAAGCAGTGTCATTATTCCTTGAGGTTCACTTGGAGCTTACTGAGACTGGAACTCGCACTACTCTGCGAATGCCCAGATCGGAGGGGCTGCCGTTCTTAGGCATATTTCAGCATCTTTGTACTGTGACGCAAATAGCTCTTTCAGTCCCCAGTGGGAAGAATCCCCCTGGAGTATAGCATTTATAGGAATCTAGAGCTCATGCCTTTTCTATTATGTTTCGACAAGCCCTTCCCCACTATTCTCACCAGGAATGAGTCAGTTTTTATTGCAATGCTTCCTTGCATTGCTTAAAAAGCACGCGTACCTCGTAGAGGCTGCTTGATATGCGCTGAAGGCTGAAAAAGCTCATTCTTCCTCACCAACCAAACTCACTCGCTGTGATAACCGTGGGTGATTGGTGTCTATTGTTAACTCGCTCGAGCCTTTACACTATTAGTACTGTACACAGATGTGTGACGCGCTCTGAGTGAGAAGCTCCCGTCTGTTAAGCAGGAGCTATTTGTGTGCGTTATCCGTGCCCGCTCGCGTGTTTCGTGATCGTGTGGCACGCTTCCGGGCATCTCGGAGAAGAACCAACCCACACTCCATACAAAATGCTCCCATCTTATAAACGGCAGCTCCCCTCAACACACGCGTGAAACTCGGCGCCCACCCGCGCATAAAGCAGTTGCATGGCATGCGTTATCGAGCATTTCTCAGTGTGTTAAAAAAATGGTAATGTGTGGTTATTCATTCTGTTTCAGATGCGCCCACCTTGCTTCAACAGCATTCTATCCTTAGTTCGAATCCATGGCGTGCTGAGTGACTCCAGTCAGGCTTCCTAAGCAAACAATTGGCCCGGTTGCTAGGGTGGGTAGAGTCACATTGGGTTAACCTCCTCGTGGTCCCTATAACGTAGTTGTCACTCTCGGTGGGGAGCGTGGATGCCACAGAGAATAGTGTGAGCCTCCACATGCGCTAGGTCTCCGCGGTAATGCGCTCAACAAGCCACGTGATAAGATGCACTGATTGACGGTGTCAGATGCAGAGGCAACTGAGATTCATCCTCCGCCACCCGGATTGAGGTGAGTCACTACACCACCATAAGGACTTGGAGCGCATTGGGAATTTGGGAGATAAATTGGGGAGATAAGGGGAGAAAATCCACCAAAAAAACCAGCGTTCTATCCTCCATGTTACAGTGCAGGAGACGCCATTCTGTGTTCCAAGGTAGTAAATGTCCTTGTGAGAGAGGCAATGGGGTCATTCCCCATACCGTGCACAGACAGAATGTTAAAGCTGTTATTTTTTTATCAAAACGCTGAAAGACATAAAGTGCCCGCTATCCTGTTATGTGAACGTGTGGCGGGCGCTCATGGACATGTCAGATTGGGTGCTAAAAATGATCAAACACGGGTATTCAATCCAATTCACACGCAGACCACCTCGCTTCAACAGTGTTTTGTCCTCGACGGTTCCGTCACGGGACATGCCTGTATTACAGCACAATCTCCTCACAAAAGATGTGATAGAGGTTGTTCCAAGCTGCCACGGCCGCAAAGGGTTTTACAGCTACTACCCGTTCTTTCCTAAGAAAGATGGCAGGCTTCGGCCGATCCTAGATCTGGGACGCCTGAGATCTTATCACACATCCACCCACGGGACTGGTTTGCGTCAATAGATATAAAGGATACGTACTTTCATATCCGAATTCTACCGTGCTACAGGCTGTCCTTGAGATTTATGTTTGAAGGGATGACATATCAATTCAAAGTCTTTCCCTTCGGATTGTCTCTGGCACTGCGCACGTTCACGAAATGTGTCAATGTGGCGCTCGCCCCTTTGAAGATGAACGGCATGCGCATTCTAAATTACCTCGACGATTGGCTATTACTGGCCCAATCAGAGGCTCTGCTATGCGAGCACAGGGAAATTATACTTCACCATTTGAACAGCCTGGGTATCAATGTCAACTGGGCAAAAAGCACACTTCACCCAGCCAACAAATCTCCTTTTTGAAGGTTCGACTTGACTCCATGAGCATGCATGCACACCTCAAGAGTAAGCACATCCAGACCATTCACCAGTGTCTGTCTCTGTTCAAACTGGGAAAAACATTTCCACTGAAGTCTTTTCAGAAAATGCTGGGCTTTATAGCAGCTGTCATACCATTAGGTCTTTTACACATGAGACCTCTCCAGTGCTGGCTCAAACACCATGTACCGAGTAACGCCTGGCATCAGGGGTGCATGCTTGTCACTGTGACTCGCCGCTGCCTGGCTGCTCTAGCACCATGGACAGCTCCAAACCTTTATCAGCAGGGCGTGATGCTGGGTCAGGTTTTCAGATGAACGGATGCGTCAAACACGGGTTGGTGCGCACTGTGCGATGGACGCCTGAAACGAGCGTGGCACATCGCTTGGAAATGCTAGCTGTCTTCTTAGCGGTTAAAGCTTTCCATTCTGACATAGTGAAACATCACGTTCTGATTTGTTCAGACAATATGTCAGTGGTAGCGTTCATAAATCGCCAGGGTGGCACTTGATCGCTACCTATGTTGAGCCTGGCGCAACTCCTCCATGTGTGGAGCGCGCGCCATCTCCTCTCCCTGCGCAACATATGTCCCGGGCCATTTGAACTGCAGAGCGGACATGCTGTCATGCCAGGGGCCGATGGTAGGGGAATGGAGACCTCATCCTGATCATGTTTATGAGGATTTGGGAACTGTTCGGCAAATTGGAAGTTGACCTATTTGCCTTTGCAGAGACAGCCCACTGCCCTCTTTGGTACTCCATGTCCCAAGCCCCGCTGGAAGTGGACACCTTGGCCCACAAGTGGTTGACGACACGCAAATATGCGTTTCCCCCAATACGTCTCTACGCTGACATCAGCAAAGTCCGAGAGGACAAGGAAACGGTTCTGTTGGTTGCACTGAAATGGCCCAACCAACCATGGTTTCCGGAAATTATGGAGATATTAGTTGGCCCTAGAATTGGCTCAGTCTGTAATAAACACCATTTTGCAGGCTAAAGTGCCATCTCTATTCACTAAAATGGCATGTGTTTGCGGATTGGTGATCTTTATGCAGCAAAGACCCATTGAATTGCCCCATAATGGAGATCCTTACATACCTTCAAGAGTGGTTGGACGCAGGTCTTACTCAGTCTAGGCTTAAGGTTTATGTAGTGGCCATCTCGGCATTTCACACCCCAGAGACTGGCTCCTGTATAGGTAGACACAATCTAATCATAAAGTTCCTTAGGGGAGAGAGGCGCTTGAACCCCACTCACCCTTCTATGGTTCCAACATTGGACTTGAATCTGGTGCTGAGGGTGCTCACGAGCCCCCCGTTCAAACCATTGGAATCTGTTGAGTTATGTGTGAGTTACTGCTGTTGGCTCTGGCCTCAGTCAAATGGGTTGGTGATATACATGCGCTGTCGATTGACAGTTCATGTCTGGAATTCGGTCCCGGTCTTTCAAAAGCCACCATCAAACCCAAAAAAGGCTATGTGCCTAAAGTGCTTTTCACACCCTTAGGGCTCAGAAGGTGCACCTACAAGCTTACTCTTCTCCACCATCTAATTCGGATGAGGAGCAGTTAGCGCATTTATTATGCCTCATCCGGGCATTGCACACGCATGTGGAGAGCACATGCCAGTTTAAACTGTCAGATTAGCTCTTTGCTTGTTATGGAGGATGCACAAAAGGCATGTCTGTCTCCTAAACAAAGGCTATCTCACTGGATCATTGATGTGATCGCCCTCACTTATGAATCGCAGGGCATGAGATGCCCTATTGGCATGAAAGTGCATTCAATTAGAGGCATGGCATCTTCATGGGCATGGACAAATGGTAGATCCCTACAAAATATATGCTTTGCAGCAGAATGGTCTTCGCAAAACACGTTCATGAGGTTTTATAACCTAGACGTGGCATCCATCACTTCATGAGTCCTCTCTGTCTAAGAGAACTTACTATTCGAACACCCGGCAGGTGAGCTTGAGCCCCTTATCACGGGCGGGCTACCTGTTACATTTTAATACAGTTGCCTGTGTAGGGCACTACACAATTTACTCCCACTAGAAGTCACAAGCACTTCCAATAAAAATAATAAAACCTCCCTCCCTACCTCTGGTACGAAGGGGTTAAATTATACTGTGTGTATTATATGACTCATACACATCCTCAGACTATGATTAACTTCTGGTTTTCACCATAAGGGGTTATTCATTTTCATACACACTAAAAATATATTATACTA
Organism: Myxocyprinus asiaticus; assembly: GCF_019703515.2. NCBI lineage: Eukaryota > Metazoa > Chordata > Actinopteri > Cypriniformes > Catostomidae > Myxocyprinus > Myxocyprinus asiaticus. The sequence goes on along the minus strand of NC_059358.1, from coordinate 28,474,093 downwards.
AGTCACCGCCCGACGGGCCTGTGACCTTATATATGTAAAAAGGCCACCATAGCACCTTTTTACAACGGCGGAATCCAGCGAAGTGGTGAAGGTATCTGCACGTATGTCTTTTCCGTGCACGTGTGGCTGTAGCGTCTTAACTATTTGGTTTAGTTAAGACCGAATCTGACTCCATTAATAATTTAATCTGACTCCAATTATATTAGACCTTGAATTTAGTTTGAGATTCCAATTATTATTGATCATCAATTGAGATCTCTATATTTGGATACTTGATTATTCTAGTTAATTCTATACTTTTAATTGCACTCCTTCATTTGGATTCCTGTTCGTAGAGTCTACGCACTGGCCGGGTTATACGTGATCATTCCACAAACTGGTCAATTTTGGGTCATTATCCAGAGGTAATTGACTATATACTATTCAGACAAGCTGCTCCCTGCATACTTTTATCTGAATAATAGTTTTGATTAGTCCCCCTAGATCTGCATACAGGAGGTAATTTAGATGAAAGACCAAGGAGGGAGACGCACCCCCAAGCAGTTGCCAGTATTTCTCTACATTCTTAAAACTTGTGCTACCAGATATTCTATTGTTGTGGGGGATGAGACCATAGTACCAGTCACACTGAGACCTTTTAAATGATACCAAACATGCCTAGTTACATTATTTGTATACATCAGATATGATATTTTGTTACATACAAATCTTAGGTGAGTTTGAGGTGATTCTGAGCTGAAGGGGAACGAAGGAGAAGGAGGAGAGGGGAGAGAATGGGACAGATGTGGAATTGCAACAATGAGGAGTGAATTTGCAATCTTCACTCAGTGGGTTGTGGTGCCTCAGGAAGAGATGCTAATTGTGAGAAAGTTAATATGTTGATTTTCTCAGAGATCATACATTTGCTCTTTGCCTCCCTGGGGAGTTTTGTCCTTTGAATGCAAACACCTTTACATGTACATATTCTTCTTACATATACATAACCAGTGTTTTATACCCTGGTGCATCCAAGGGTATTATGTTACATAGCGTGGCGTGATGGGACTCCGTTACCCATAGCGTTCAGCAATGTCTCGTGAACTGAATCGATAGGGAACATCTCCGGTTACTCTTGTAAGCTCGGTTCCCTATCTGTCACTCACTCGACATTGTGTCGATGTAGTGACACTAGGGGTCACTCTTAGGAGCCCCAAACACCTCTGATTTTGAAAAAAGACCAATGGGAATTAGCGAGTGGAGTTTGCATGCCACTCCCCCGGACATACGGGTATAAAAGGAGCTGACTCGCAACCACTCATTCAGATTTTCTCTTCGGAGCCGAGCAGTTGCGTTCAGTGCACTGAATCCAATCTCGCTACTTTCACCTTAAACTGCTGGATCTTAAGACGCATTTCAGTGGCTTCTCCGCCTCTGCACCCATGGAGTGCAGAGAACATCCCTGGGCGCATCGGCAGAACAAAAGAGTATATTCTAAAAAGAGTATATTTTCTAATGAAAAGAGTGGCACTCACGGAACATCTTTTTAAAGATGCCTTTCTGTTTGTGTATTATTCCACGATCGCTGTCTTACGTGTTTTGGCACTGCCCACGCGGAGACATCGTTCATGGATGGGTCATGTCCTCATTGCGAGAACATGACTATGGCAACGTTGCGGTAGCGGCTTTCCTTCGTAAGAGGGCAAGCCACCCCAGCGGCTCCACGCCTCGGTCCTTCTACCTACGGGTATGAGGCCGTTTTGGTTAGCACTGGGGGCGATTTGGGGACTTCAGTGGGAGCACCTCCGCTGAGTAACCCCCCACAGACCTCCCATCCCTCAGCACGCTCACTTGCCCCGATCAGGCTCTCGGATGAGACCGCCTGCTCATCTCAGGGCGAGTTCGACCTCTTATTCGGAGCCCGGGAAGACGATGAGCTCTCGATCGTAGCATCGGAGAGCGGGTTCGTCCAGTCTGACGCAGAGGCTTTGGCTGGGCTTCCTCCTTCGGGTATGGTCGCCAGTCTCAGGCCAACGCGGAGCTGACGCACATGCTTTCCCGGCGGCCACGAGCATTGGGCTAGAGTGGAACCCTCCACTCTCCCCTGAACCCTCGCGGCTCGATGATTGGTTCCTGGGCCCAGAGCGGTGCTCACGGCAGCGCTCCGCCCCAGTCCCTTTCTTCCCGGAGGTGCATGAGGAGCTGACGAGATCGTGGGAGGCACATTTTACTACCTGATCCCGGTCTTTCAGCTCCCCTGCTCTCACTACCCTTGATGGTGGGTCGGCCATGGGGTATTCGGTGATCCCCCAGGTGGATAAGGCGCTCGCGGTGCACTTGTGCCCGCAGAGCGCCGCCACCTGATGCGGGTGCCCGAAGCTCCCGTCCAGGGCCTGTAGGTAGACTAAGGCCTACGGTGCCGCTGGACAAGCCGCCTCCACCCTGCACACCATGGCTCTCCTGCAGTTACACAAAGCCAAGGCGCTAAAAGAGCTGCACGAGGGTAGTTCTGACCCAGGATTGATGCAGGAACTGTGCTCGGCGACTGACCTCGCTCTCCTGGCGACGAAAGTCACGGCGCGGTCTCTCGGGCAGGCGATGTCCACCCTGGTGGTCCAGGAGCGCCACCTTTGGCTCAACCTGGTCAAGATGAGAGAGGTTGACAAAGCGCGGTTCCTTGACGCCCCCATCTCCCAGGTTGGCCTGTTCGGCGACACTGTAGAGGACTTTGCCCAGCAGTTCTCAGCGGTGAAAAGTCAAAAATTCCACTCTTTTTGGGGAGAAAAAAGAGGAAAAGAGGCCATGGCCGGGCTAGCCTGTCCCTATTTGTTGGGCAAGTCGACTTGTTCCCAAAGGACCGTTCGGTGCTCATAAGAGCACTGAGGGAGGTTACGTGATGGCCTGGTGCGCTGGCTACAAGGCACACAGCGGTCTGCCCATCTCACACCGCCAGTCCAGGTAACACAGTTCAGCTTATTGTGGCATTTCGTATAGGGACCCCTAGTGTCACTACATCAACACAAAGTCAAGTGAGTGACAGATAGGGAACGTCCTGGTTACTTTCGTAACCTCCGTTCCCTGATGGAGGGAATGAGATGTTGTGTCCCTCTTGCCACAATACCGAACTACCCGCTGAAATGGCCGGAATCTTGTCTCGGCTCCTCAGCACAAAACCTGAATGAGTGGTTGCGAGCCAGCTCCTTTTATACCCGTATGTCCGGGGGGAGTGGCATCCAAATTCAAAATCAGAGGTGTTTGGGGCTCCCAATAGTGACCCCTAGTGTCACTACATCGACACAACGTCTTGTTCCCTCCATCAGGGATTGGAGGTTACGAAAGTAACCTGGTTGTTCCCTGAGATGAAGGGAACGAGACACTGCAAACTTGGCCACATTACTACTTCAGAGTTTTGAGGTACGAGTGATGCGTTCTTGTCCTCAGTCAGAAAATTCTGAAGAAATGGTGTGTGCGCACCCGCTTATATATAGGGCAAATGTGCGCCTAAAAGGGCAGGGCTCAAACACCATTGCCAATCATAAGATTGGTGCTATGATACAAAGGCTTCAGCTAGGTCGTGGAAATTTCCCCAAAGCGTTCAGCAATGTCTCGTTCCCTTCATCTCAAGGAATCGAGGTTACAAGAGTACCCAGAGACGTTTTCCTGAGCAACCACTGGACGGTGCCATGATAATTCTAATTGCCTTTTGTGTTTCTAGTCTCAAGACACAGTGTAAAAACTACCGAAACGAGCGATTTAGATGGACAACAAAAAACATTTAAGTGTTATTTGGAGTAAAAATTAATTTCAGGCTCAATTTGTGCAGTTGTTGGCTGTCAAAACAACTCAAATTAGTTAATAAAATCAACAAATCAAACTTCAGACCATCACTTCATGACATCTACATACTCAGGTGAGGCACTGTCAAAAAACTGTCATCTCGACTCTGTTAAGTATTGGCACTTTAAACCACATGTTTTAAAAAAAAAATGGTTTACAAATGTAATAGTTTAAACATCACATTACCCACTAAGAATATACGCCGATGCGAGCGAAAACACTGGAGACCGGAAATTGAAAACAGGTGAATCGTGGAACACCAGTGTTTCCCACAGGATTTTGTGAGACTGTGGTGGGTGGACCTCGGACCTTCTAGGGGGTCAGGGAGCATGGTCCCCCATAAGAAAGTTTGTACATTTTAAAGTTAAATGCATCAATCTGGTGCACTTTGAGAGCAAGAGGCTAGATCTATGGCTCAAACACCATGTACCGAGGCTAGATCTATGAAGAACTTTGTGCTCTTGCAAACAATTTTGTGCTCTAGTTGTAATTTAATCATAAACACATTGGTTGTATAGATATGAATGGTGATGACACAGCAAAAAAGTCACACCCACAAAGCATAAACAAGATGGAGTTTAAAGCAGTGCGCAAATGGTCAAAACACAAAATTGACTAGAGCATACATTTGAGCCAGGGCTCGACATTAAGCACTGTCATGTGCTTGTCCTCCAGTCAAATAAATTTGTAATTCTCTTGTCTGAGTAAAAAAGTTACTTGTCTGGAGAGAAAAAAAGGACATTTAAGTTACATGCTCAAGTAACATGTCAAAGTTTATGTTTATGACCGATGCCCAACCTAATAGTGTACCTATGCAATCAACTCCATTCTCTGTGACAGAAATGTAAACTGCACTGGATTGGGGAGGAGACTATTGTCATATGATAATTATTTTATGTTATGTATGGTAGTCAAATAAAGAAAAGCATCCATCACCATCATTTACAGCAGGGATGCTCACACTTCTATGGAATGAGATCTATATTTTCATCATGTTATTGTAGCAAGATCTACCATGTACAATAAAGGCTATACATTATTACAATACAAAAATTTCAGTAGTCGGTAGTGAAATTTGACAATTCTCAATACCAGCTTCAAAACCACAACAAATAAAAACACTAACTAATATGTTAATTATGGAAGAATGGCTTCAAGTTCTTAAATAATTATTCAAGACTAGTAAACAGTCAGTAATAAAATAACAATAAAAAAACAGCAATTAATAGAAATAGATTTGAAAAAATAAAATAGAACAAAAAATACAAATTTAGAAAATTCTGTGCTTTTTTAACAGCTTTAAAAGTTTTTAACAGCAGTATCAAGTATTCAAGGAAACATTCAGAATGAAATGCAACATAAAACTACTACTTGGGCCGGTTGCACCAGCTATACATAAGTTACAACTTAGCCTATTTGTGGCATAAATGGGCACTAAGTCACAATTTACGCACTACTAAATATTTGATTGCAACATTTAACTTAAGTAGAATGTAACCTTATGTATAAACTAAATATTTATGGAAGCCTCTGACCAGGATAAAGGATGGAATAAAAGAGCAGATTCATTTAATGACATCAATGAGCTCATGTTTTGGTTAACAAGCTTCAGTCCTTTCGACATATAATGATGTTAGTAATTACACTTGTTTACATTTACGGGAGAAAACATTAAGTAAAAACTTACACTGCCGGCCAAAAGTTTCGGAAGGAAATTGGTACTTTAATTCACCAAAGTGGCATTCAACTGATCACAAATTATAGTCAGGACATTACTGATGTAAAAAACAGCAGCATTGAATTCTACCTGCTCAACACCAGTTTCATGTAAAACAGTAAAGAGAAGACTCAGGGGTGCAGGCCTTATGGGAAGAATTGCAAAGAAAAAGCCACTTTTGAAACAGAAAAACAAAAAGAAAAAGTTAGAGTGGGCAAAGAAACACAGACATTGAACAACAGATAATTGGAAAAGAGTGTTATGGATCTTAACCCCATTGAGCTTTTGTGGGATCAGCTAGACTGTAAGGTGTGTGAGAAGTGCCCGACAAGACAGCCATATCTATGGCAAGTGCTACAGAAAGCGTGGGGTGAAATGTCATCTGAGTATCTGAACAAACTAACAGCTAGAATGCCAAGGATCTGCATGCAGCAAATGTGGAGGATTTTTTGATGAGAACTCTTTGAAGTAGTTTAAGAGTAGTACATTTTTTTCAAATTGTAATAGTAATTTTTCACGTTGTTAATGTCCTGACTATACATTGTGATCAGTTAAATGCCACTTTGGTGAATAAAAGTACCAATTTCAGAATCTGTACATTATTCCAAACTTTTGGCAGCCAGTGTACTTCTTCAGCATGATTCAACCGGTGCACTTTCCTGTGTACGGTGTCATGTTTCAACATATATGATATAAGATATTAAAATTAATAAATGTCTTTTTTTCCAGCCTGTTGTATAAGTAATTATTTATTTATTGCCCCTTATTCATTTTAGATACAGTTATTGAATATTGTTATTTACATAGACTAAATATACCATTAATGAAATCTTGTTTTATTACGTATCGTATTTCAATGGGGTTATAATTTATTACAGCTGACAGTTACGTAAGCAAACAACTGACAGTCTGACTGAAGCAATGCGCAAAACTATGGGGTTATTTTTGTTTCATATTAACATTCAAATGGAAAGAGATTTACAAATAAAAAGTTGGTTCACAAATAAATTGAATCAGATCCACAAATAAATGTTAGGAGTTTCACAAAAATAAAGTGAATTGACAAATAAAATGATATTTGCCAGTAAAAAAATTACAAATATATTTTTTTATCTCACAAACACAACTCTGTCCAGCATTCATTTGTGAATCGCACACATTTATTTGTGGATCGCTACACGCTGTTGCCGATTTTGAAACAAATCTAGCTTCAAGACGTGCACACAAATCTATAAATAGGTGGACTCCACCCATCGTTTACTCAAGCCAGTCAGATAACGGCCACATTACTCGGACCACTCGTAGCACGTTCTATCTTCAACCAATCACGCTTTGTTTTACTATCAGGGCGGGACCAGAGTCACAGTGCTCTCATGAGCATGGACTCAAGCACATACAGATAAGCTTCAAGGCCACAAACTTTTAAAAACAGATGTCATCAGAGGAATACTGTGACTTAAGGTTTGTAAACATGTGTAGTGTCTTGTTAAATGTCGACAGCTGAAAATTGCCCATTTGTAGAGTGTCCTGATCATTAGCTTTATAGCTAACCTGGCTGATTGTATGAGTCTGCTATTTTAATTTTTGTTATAAATTTTTTTTATTGATTCATAAATTAACACAAGATATACAACAACATCTATATAATGAATCAAAAAACTTTTAACATTAAACCCCCACTATATCCCCTCCCCATACCAAACTCTCAACCCACCCTGACCCCCCCACGAACACCCCTGTGGTCAACAGCATATAGACACACACACACAGAAAACTAAAACAACAACATAAAATAACATACAATAATCAAGTATAATAATAATAAATAAATAAATAAAAAAAAACTAAATTACTCCCTCCACCACCCCACCTCGAGATTCCTCAGAAATGCTAAATAATTGCCCCATTTCTTATTGTAAGTTTCCCTAACCCCCATCCTAATGCTCGACCCCTCCTCGAAAGCAGCCACCCTCCCCATCTCCGCGCACCATTCTGGGAACGAGGGTGCTCCATCCGACTTCCAACTCCTCAAAATAACCTGTCTACCAATCATCACACCGGTCAAAACCCAGTCCTTCATATACTTATCTACCAAATCCATGACCTCCCTATCTCCCAAAATACAGAGTCTGGGGCAGAACGAGACCTGAGTGCCCAACACATCACACACAAAACTTTGCACCTTCAAAAAAACCAAAATTCTTGGATCTTAAGGCACCCCCAAAAAACATGGATGGTGTCTCCATCTTCAGTATGGCATCGCCAGCAGATGGGTGTGTCCTTAAGACCAAGCCTATTCAATCTAAAGGGGGTCCAATAAAATCTATGTAAAATCTTAAATTGCATAAGGCAAACCCTTGCATCTCTAGATGCAGACTTTATGTTTTTTAGAATCCTTGCCCACACTCCATCCTCCAATACCAAGTTTAAATCTTTCTCCCATAATCTTTTAAGAGAATTTAAAGCTCTGTCCCCCAGACTCTGAATTAACAAGGAGTAATACATTGATGCCCCATGACCCTTCCCAAAAGCAGCAATCACCACTTCCAGAGTATCTGCCACTTTAGGGGGGTGTATGCTACTCCCAAAAACAGAGCAGAGCAGGTGGCGCAGCTGTAAATACTTATAAAATTGAGATCTGGGAATCCCAAAATGTTGAATCAAATTTTCAAAAGACCTCAATACTCCACCCTCATACAGGTCACCAAGTGTATTAACCCCCCTCACAATCCAATCTGACCAACAGAAAGGGGACTTATTAATACATAGTTTAGGGTTCAGCCATATGCTCGAGGCTACGTTTAAATAAATATCAGAATTAAACACTCTGGACACTTTTGTCCATATCGAGTGCAAATGCAAAATAACAGGGTGCGACTTAACCTCTCCAGCTAGTTTAATCGAAAGGCTTTGCATTGGCGAGATAGGGGCAAGAACTTCTTTTTCAATACAAAACCAGGGAGGAGCTCTCTCAGGTGGAAGCGACCAATGAACAAAATGTCTAAGACTGAATGCATAATAATAAAATAAAATCTTGGGTAGGCCTAACCCACCTTTGTCAATCGGCCTATGTAACTTACTGAAATTTAACCTGGGACGTTTACCATTCCAAATGAAGGACTTCACTATGCTATCAAATTGCTTAAAATAAGAGAGAGGGACATCTACAGGGAGAGATTGTAGCAGATAGTTACATTTTGGAATGCAATTCATTTTAATAACATTAACCTTCCCAATCATCAATAAGTGTAATGAAGCCCACCTGTCCACATCATTCGAAAACCTTTTTATTAAGGGATCAAAATTAACTCTAACTAAATCAGACAAATTTGCTGGGAATAAAATTCCCAAATACTTAATTCCCTGTTTGGGCCACATGAAGGCGCCCGGCTGGAAAGCCATTTAGACCAATTGACTCTGTATCCTGAGAATTTGGAAAAGGAGTTAATAATTCTGTGGAGGCAAGGCATGGATCTAGTGGGGTCGGAGACGAATAATAAAATATCATCTGCGTAAAGCAGAAGCTTATGTGCTACACCTCCCGCCGTCACCCCTGGAAAATCATCCTCCTTTCTTATCGCAGCTGCTAATGGTTCCAGAGCAAGACAAAACAATAATGGGGAAAGAGGGCAACCCTGACGGGTGCCCCTATCCAGAGTAAAATAATCTGAAATTAACCCATTTGTTTGTACCGCTGCTACAGGGTGTCTATAAAGTAACTTAATCCAACCAATAAATGTATTCCCAAACCCATACCTTTCCAAAATCTTAAAAATATAATCCCATTCTACCATATCAAACGCCTTTTCGGCGTCAAGTGAGATGGAAGCAACCGGAGATTGTTCATTTGCTACTGACCACATGATATTGATGAAACGCCTAATATTATCAGAAGAACTACGGCCTCGAATAAACCCCACCTGATCTATATGTATAAGAGATGTCATAACTTTACTTAATCGATTAGCCAGAATTTTGGACAAAAGTTTTACATCTAACTGGATCAGGGAAATTAGGCGGTAACTTTAACACTTGCTTGGATCTTTATCCTTTTTTAGAATCAGACTGATCCAGGCTTGTGTCATGGTTGGCGGAAGCTTTCTATTCTTTAATGAATCAGTATAAACTTCTAACAAAAGTGGAGCCAGTTCTGTAGCATAAGATTTGAAAAACTCAGCGGCAAAGCCGTCAGGCCCCGGAGCCTTGCCTAGGCAAGGCTTTAATTACCTCAACAAGCTCCTCCAAGGTTATCTCAGAATCAAGAGAATTTTTTTGCTCAGTCACCAGTTTAGGGAGATCTAATGGTTCCACAAAATTCCTAATATCTTCATCAGTGGATGAAGACGTGGACCTATAGAGATCAAGATAGAACTCTTTAAAGGCATTATTAATATCAATAGCTGAGGTAAATATTTCACCACAAGCAGATTTCACTGAGGGAATGATAGAAAAAGACTCTCTCTGCTTTATATATCTAGCTAAAAGTTTTCCTGCTTTATCACCTGACTCAAAGTATGACTGTCTTGCCCTGAACAACCAAAACTCCACTTTCTGTGACAGAATAGTATTATACCTGTATTTCAGTCGGGTCAATTCTCTGAGGCCATCAGCTGACATACGGCGCTTTGGCTCTGCCTCTGCACTTTTAATATTTCCTTCCAACTCCACAAGTTCTTGTGCTTTGGATTTTTTAACGAATGAGGCATACTGTATGATCCGACCCCTAAGAACTGCCTTAAGTGCCTCCCAAGTCACGCCCACAGAGGATACCGAGGACCAGTTGGTCTCCATATAAACACTGATTTCAGTCTTTAACATTTGTTGGAAATCAGGATTTTGCAAAAGGGACACATTAAGGCGCCAACTATAAGATTTATTTTTCTCTATATGTGGCATCATCTCTAAACTCACCAGGGTGTGATCTGAGACTAAGATATTTCCAATTGAGCAATCAACAACAGATGAAATGAGGGATTTGGATATTAAAAAAAAAATCTATTCTAGAATAAATCTTATGGACTGATGAAAAAAATGTATAGTCCCTACCAGATGGGTTCAAAAGTCTCCAAATATCTGTAAGACCAAGATTTTTACACATCCTGTGAAGTGTCAGTGTTGCTCTAGGGGGCTTACACACTTTTGCTTCACTATGATCAAGGACTGAATCCATCAAAATATTAAAGTCTCCTCCCAGTATTATATCATGATGGGTGCCAGAGGCTTGCATCATCCCTTCAAGATCTATAAAAAAGCCCTGATCATCAACGTTAGGTGCGTAAATATTAGCCAAAATCAACCTTTGCCCCTGAATTTCAACTAACACAATAATTACTCTTCCTAATTTATCTTTAATCTGTTTGAGACATTTGAATTGTAGATGTTTATTTACCAATATAATGACTCCCTTGCTCTTACTTGAGCCAGTACTAAAAAAAACATGTCCACCCCATATCTTCCCAAATTTTTCAGCTTCCTGCGGGGAGAGATGTGTTTCTTGAAGAAACACTATATCATATTTCTTACGTTTAAGACAAGTAATAACTTTCCTTCTTTTTATGGGGTGCCCCAACCCATTCACATTCCATGTGGAGAGAGATAGTATACTCATATTAACATTTGACATTTTGATATAGTAGAAAAAATAAATTGTGTGTCAAAAACAAAATGATATAGACCACATTCCCCATTAGTGAAACAATCAACCCCGAACATCCCCCCGAACAAAACAAACAGAAAAAAGAAAAACGTGCACATTAACCCCGCGCATGACAGCGCCAACCGGCGACAATCCCTCTAAACTCATAAGGTCCATGAACACCCATGAGTCCCCATGACAGCTTTGCCATCGGATTGCTCAATTTTGCCTCACAAATTTGTGAGGCAAAATTACGTAACAGAAAATACTTTGTAAAATAAACCCAGTCAATAGGAAGAATGAACACTAAGAATGTGTAGATTCATTCACAGAACTGTTTTAAAAGTGTGATCTTCCACAAAACAAATTCCAGCTGATATAAAACCGTTCAGATTCCTCGGACAGACAAACAAATGTTCAGTGAGCCAGCTGTTATGAGTTCAGCGGATGACGTAATCATTCCAATGTCCCGTAAAAAAACCTCAACAAAACAAACTACAGCCAGCAGGAGGAGTAAGCACAAAGAACGAACAGATTAATCAACAGCTGTTCCAAAGGAATGTTATTCAACAGAACAAGCTCCAGCCACTAGGCGGAACCAATACAAAAAGAAACAAAACCGGCATCCCGGTTCCCCGGATGATCGAGTCAACTCACTCGGAGGCTGCATAAAAGTATATACCATGACTTACATAATCCATCGACTTCATAAAAAACATCCTTTGTGTGAGCAGTATGTAGATATTTTGCGGTCATCCATAGTGTCCACTCTCAATCTGTCCGGGAACTTCAATGCAAAAGTAATCTTTTATCAATGCAAAAGTTTCTTTAAGGAAAAGCGTTATTCACAAAACAAGCTCCAGCCACTCGGAGGAGCCATCTCAAAAAATCCAAGATGTCGCCCAGCATCCTCAAGAGTTAGTACAGTGAGTCAGGCCCACTCACATGAGAAACATCCAATGGTTTACTCAGTCATTGATTCTATAAAAGACATTGCCAGATTTGGACATGTCAATACTTTGCGACCGACCTTCGTTTCTATTCTCAGTTTGGCCGGAAACATCAGAGCAAACGAGATCTTTTTCTGATGTAAGAGTTTCTTACATTCCTTGAACTGATCGCGTTTCTCTCTTGTCGAACTCGCAAAGTCCGGGAACAAGAAAATATTATGGTTCTTCCAAGAAAGCTTCCATTTGTTCCTCGCCTGGCGCAACACAAGATCTTTATCGGATGATCTCAGAAATCTGGCCAGAATCGATCTGGGCCTATCTCCCTCAGCAGATCTGTGAGCTGGCACTCTGTGAGCTTGCTCGAGTTCCAGCTTGTGGCCTTTTATGTCGAGCAGACTCGGGAAAAACTCATCTAGGAATTTCACCATATCTCTGCCCTCCTCATGCTCAGGAATTCCAACAATTCGAATGTTATTCCTGCGGCTTCTATTTTCAAGATCTTCAAGCTTTTCAAGGAGATGTTCCTGATCAACTTTGGTCACGGGTGGATTAGCGGTTAATTCCCTCTCCGAAGATTCCAGAAAATCGATTCATTTTTCAACACCAGTCACTCTTGTACCTAACTCGGAGAATTTTATTTCCATCGCCGTGATCGATCGATGTATTACAGCGAGATCCTCCAAGTCAGCAAGAATCTTCGTCAACATCACCGACACGTTGGGCAACTGACGCTGGATTCCTTCTCCCACTGCACCATCCAAATCGAGTACCTGGTCTGTAGGCCTGTCGGGGCTTTCATCCTGAACACGTAAGTGTCTTTTAATGTCTCCCGAGCCCAAGGATTTTGACTTCTTTGCCATGTTTTGCAACAAAGGGCAAATATGTAACTGGGTGTAACAAATTTCACCAGATTATAATATGAAAATAATCGAAAATTCAGCAAAGTGCACAGAGCTCTTCGCTCACATGTCTACTCCTTGCATGGCGTCACGTGACCCTGCTATTTTAATTTTTAAGTTTCTTGACTGAAATGTGTCGTCAAAACCTTTACTCTTAATGTTACATGGCAGATCCAAACAGACACACTACTAGATACTACAAAAGATCAGTAGTACAGATAGTGTCTTTATAAAACTTGAATCATATTGGATGATCTTAGGAGCACAAACCATAAATTAATATCCTATATTACACAGTGTACAAGATCTGCTATGCCAATAATTTGGTTTCATATTATGTTAATGTATTTAATAAAAGCAGTTGTAAGGTAATATTTATTCGAATTTAGCGTTTTAGCACTTTTGTGTGAATGTTTTAGGAGGTACTATTACGGGGTCCCTTTCTAAAATACAGCATCATGTTCTGACAGTGATAATTGTCTCATTAGTTATTGCCATCTTTTTCAGATGTTTCCCCTGTGTACTGCCCATCAACTTTGAGCACTTGACTCACCTGCTCCAAAACTCCAAAACAGGACAACTTTTAAAATGTGTCATATGAGATTGTTTATTTTTCTGTTATGTCAGATTTCTTTTAAGTTACAATGTCATGTCTTGAAATGAAAGTGCAATACAAAATGTAAATAAACCTGTAAGAGCATTCTACACAAATGATTGGAAAAAATAACAGTTTCACATTATAAACAAGTTCATTACTGTATAGAACAAGATTGGGCCATGGAGCTTTGTGATGTCTTACCACCAGTAGCACAAAAGTCCCACAACTGTTTCCATCTTTTTGTGATGTGGAGCAGAGAGCACCAGTTCTCCAGTATACTCACAACTCTTTTATTATTATTATTATTATTATTATTATTGTTGTTGTTGTTGTTGTTGTTCACCTGTATCTCACAACCCATATACTTCCTGAGTAAATAAGTGAAACATAATTATTCCTTGTTTTCTTAGTTCTTATGCCCTGATAGTAAAACAAAGCATGATTGGTTGAAGATAGAACATGCTAGGAGAGTAATGTGGTCGTTATCTGATTGGCTTGAGTAAACAATGGGTGGAGTCCACCTATTTGTAGATTTGTGCGCACGTCTTAACGCTAGATTTGTTTCAAAATCGGCAAATGCGTGTAGCATTTTATTTGTGAATTCATTTCATTTTTGTGAGACTCCTAACATTTATTTGTGGCTCTCATTCAATTTATTTTTGAACCAACTTTCTATTTGTGAATCTCTTTCCATTTGTATGTTAATATGAAACAATTCCATCTCCATACAAAACACAACATTTGAGATCTTCTCAAACGTTATTATGAGAAGCGTAAAAATATTTTTGGATCATTATGAAACTGTGGCGGGACAAATTAGGCTGTGGCGGGCCGCCACATTCTAGGTAATTAATGGAATCAGGAAAAAAGTGGATAGGGCTTTTCACCCAAAAAAAGTTTCACGGAACCCATACAGAAAATATTGTCTAATACCCAGTGAATATACTATAGGTGACAGTGGTGAGCAGAAACTAGCTGTCAATAGAATAAAATTATTGCGTTAATTATCACCTTAAATAAATGTCAAATTTGATAAAAGTTTTTCAAGAAACCATTTTTACTTTACTTTTTTTTTTTCTTAAAAAATTAAATAAAAAATAAAAATCTGCGGACACTCTAGCACCCCCTTGTGGCCCCCTATGGGTTCCTAGAACCCAGTTTGAAAACATCTGAATAAGACTCTGTTATATTATTCTTGTGAATATATAAAATATTCATACAAAACTGATGTTTTAGAGATTAGACAATTCTAGTGATAGGTTTGTGGTAATAGCAACACTGTCTCCTGATTGGCTGGAGTCTTTATTGCATAAAATATGATTTATTATAAGGTAATTACATATATATTATTTTGCCATTTACAGTTATAGTGAATCCATAGGCAATAATAATTCTTACTATATCACATATTTCATATGACAATTCTCAACTCTATCTC
Organism: Myxocyprinus asiaticus; assembly: GCF_019703515.2. Lineage (NCBI taxonomy): Eukaryota > Metazoa > Chordata > Actinopteri > Cypriniformes > Catostomidae > Myxocyprinus > Myxocyprinus asiaticus. Next base: position 28,459,043 of record NC_059358.1, on the reverse strand, counting down.
CAAATTAATATTTCAGGGCCTTTTTCTTTTTCTCCCCTTTTCTCCCCAATTTGGAATGCCCAATTCCCAATGCACTCTAGGTCCTGGTGGTGGCGTAGTGACTCACCTCAATCTGGGTGGCGGAGGACGAATCTCAGTTGCCTCCGCATCTGAGACCGTCAATCCGTGCATCTTATCACATGGCTTGTTTGAGCACGTTACCGCGGAGACATAGCGTGTGTGGAGGCTTCACTCTGTTCTCCGTGGCATCCACGCACAACTCACCACGCGCCCTACCGAGAGCGAGAACCACATTATAGCAACCACGAGGGGGTAAGCCCATGTGACTCTACCCTCCCTAGCAACTGGGCCAATTTGGTTGCTTAGGAGACCTGGCTGGAGTCACTCAGCATGCCATAGATTCGAACTCACGACTCCAGGGGTGGTAGTCAGGGCCTTTTTCTTTATAAATTTTAATTTATGTAATAAACTTTAAACTAATTTTGCTTTAAATGTTGTAAATCTTACAAAAGTACTTGCAAATAGACACAAATGCACACACCCACACACTCATGCATAAGAGCTCAAGGCCACCACAGACATAACTGATTTGAATAGTGAATACAAATACAGTGCTTTTATGTTCACTATTAAATGTAACCCCCAACTTCTGAAGCAAATAACTGCACAAATGCAAATAATGTGTGGGTACTTGTGTGGGTATCTTGGGTATTGAGTAACATGTTAAACTAATTATATGATGTCTCGAACATACTTGTGACATATTTGAACAGCAGGGGATAGACAGAGGCACAGTGCAAAGTATGAATGGAGATGAGACCAGGGGGCTAGTTGAAGTCTGTTTGAAGCCAAGAGCAGACAGTATTAGTAACAGCTATGCATGTAGAGAGCGTCAGATGACAGCTGAAGAAACAAAACTGACCATGGTAGTGATAACAGGGATTGTTTGTCTTATGTAACTTACAGTAGCCATGTCACACTTGAGACATCAAGGGAAATCTTTATGACATTAAGTCAAAATGTAGAAACGGGTCAGTTGTGAAATGCAGAGAGAGAGAGAGAGAGAGAGAGAGAGAGAGAGAGAGAGAGAGAGAGAGAGAGAGAGAGAGAGAGAGAGAGAGAGAGAGAGAGAGAGAGAGAGAGAGAGCTGAGATTCAGGGTAAACTGAGCGTTAAAGAGGGAAAATGTGAATTGGCTGCATGGAGCAGGGGTTTGTCATGGAGAGGATAGTTGTATTAGGTTCTGTAAGGTTTCAGCTGTTAGTTTTGTCAAGCAGATGGTTGAATATGCAGGTTCAATACCAGTGAAGAGAGCCAGTGGGGAGCAGTCAAATGAGGAGACAGAGGTATTGATTAAGAACAGGTCTGTGCAACCTGAGTTGATATGAACAGTTATGATTGTTAAAAAACTGAAACTAAACTAAAATACTGTTTCTTGTCTCCAAAACCAACAAAAATACATAAAAATTACTTTTAATTACATTTTTCATTTTAGTTTTAAATATATACAGTATACAGTACTAAATCATTTTTTAAATATGTTTTTTAATCACATATTTATGAATATATAATATTTATATTTACTTTTAATAGGGCTGCCAAAGTTGATCTGTTAACTGCTATTATTTAAATATCTATTTTAGGGTTGCTCCGATACCAAAATTTTGGCTTCGGTATGTTACCAGCCCTGGTATATTTCTGTCTTCAATTTTCAGGCATAACTAGAGCTTTTTTTTTTTATGGGTTAGTTATATCAAGCTTCCCATTAATGCTGTAATAATCGGGACTCATGAGCTAAAATCTCAGAGTTGCACTGGAGAAAGAGATTTGAATGTTCACAACCATTTATACACTAAACACACTGCATGTAAATCAAGCACGGGTAGTTTGTGTTGCGTTTGTGTGTGTGCACATGTGTGCGTATGTCTGTGTGTGTGAAGTAGATAGAGCAGAGTGGCAATTCGCGATCACTCTGTAGCACGCAGCGAATGGGACTGTATATTATTTATTTAAATGACAACTTGACCATATCGAGATTTTTTTTTTATTTTAAATTGCCAATAATTTTATCTAAAAATTTCACATCTCATAACATTTTGCTAATGGCAACATGGCGTGGCGACTTGACGTGTGTGGGGAGGGGGGGCGTGGCTACATGGCATGACATGGAAACATGGTATGGCAGGATCCTGACTAGGCCATGGTAGGCGTGGAGGCATGGCTGTGACATGGCATGGAGCAGGCTGAGGCGTGGCTGTGACATGGCATGAAGCAGACTCTGGCATGGCTGTGACATGGCATAGACCAGACTCTAGCTTGGATGTGACATGACCTGGAGCTGACTCTGGCGTGGCTGTGACATGGCCTGGAGCTGACTCTGGCGTGGCTGTGACATGACCTGGAGCTGACCCTGGTATGGCTGTGACATGGCCTGGAGCTGACTCTGGTGTGGCTGTGACATGGCACAGAGCTGACTCTGGCGTGGCTGTGACATGGCCTGGAGCTGACTCTGGCGTGGCTGTGACATGGCCTGGAGCTGACTCTGGCGTGGCTGTGACATGGCATGGAGCTGACTCTGGCGTGGCTGTGACATGGCCTAGAGCTGACTCTGGCGTGGCTGTGACATGGCCTAGAGCTGACTCTGGCGTGGCTGTGACATGGCCTGGAGCTGATTCTGGCGTGGCTGTGACATGGCCTAGAGCTGACTCTGGCGTGGCTGTGACATGGCCTAGAGCTGACTCTGGCGTGGCTGTGACATGGCCTAGAGCTGACTCTGGCATGGCTGTGAGGCTTAAATACATGAACATGGGGGAACATAAACCAATGAAGAAACAGAATGGATAGCAAGCTAATTAAACAATAAACCAATGAAAACATGACACATGAACATGGAGGGAAAACATGAAATCACATGACAAGGAAACAGGAACTAAACTTTTCAAAATAAAAAGACATGAATCAACAAAATACACATGACATATCCCCCCCACTAAGGGGCGGCTCCAACGCACCAACACAAGAACAAACACAAAAAAACATTAAAGTTCCAAAGTTCTGTAGGGAGCTGGGGGGTGTCTTGAGGCATGGGGCATGGTGTGGCGAGAAAGGGCAAGGGACATGGGACCAGGGCAAAGCCCGTGGGGGTTGGAGCCATGAGAGGCTCGAGGGGCGGAGCCATGGAAGGCAGAGCCGTGAGAGGCTCGAGGGGCGGAGCCATGGAACTTGGTGCCCGGAGAGTAGCCGAAGACTTGAAGGGCCAGGGTGGAGCCGATGGCAGGGAGGACCAAGGCGGAGCTGGGGATCGGAAGACTGAGGTGGAGCCGGTGGGACTGAGGATCAAGGTGGAGCCGTAGGGAATTAGGTCCCCGGTGGAGCTGACAGATCGGAGGGACGAGGCGCAGCCAGAGGATCGGAGAGCCAAAGCGGAGCCAGGTGACCGACAGACCAAGGAGGAGCCGGAGGGACAAGAGACCCCGGCAAAGCCAACAGGCTGAAGGACTGCAGTGGAGCCAAGGGAACGCCGAGCTGAGGCAATGTCGAGGGACTGACAGACCAAGGCGAAGTCCAGGGCTCGGAGGGTCCAGGCGGGGTCGGAGGGCCGAAAGTTCCCCTTGCTTGCTCAGGAGAACTAAGGGTGGGTATAAGGGTGGGAACCATCTCCAGGTCCAACTGCTCAGGTGTGACTGTGATGTGGCATGGAGCAGGCTGAGGCGTTGCTGTGACGTGGCATGGAGCAGGCTGAGGCATTGCTGTGACGTGGCATGGAGCAGGCTGAGGCATTGCTGTGACGTGGCATGGAGCAGGCTGAGGCGTTGCTGTGACGTGGCATGGAGCAAAAGATGGCGCTAGCTCAGCGACCATGACTAGGAACTCTGGTTTGGTGGCCATGTCGTGGAACTCTGGCTCGGCGGCGGCCATGTCGTGGAACTCTGGCTCGGCATCCGCCTCCCCCACAGTGAATGTGGAACCAATGATCTGTAGGGTGAGGTCGATATATTGAGCCAGGCTGAGGGAACTGCGACCACCAGGCATCAAAAAAAAAATTTACTCATTCAGTCCAAATCTAAAACAGTCTTTGAGGGCAACCTCATTAAAGTCCACCTGGCTGGCCAGAGCGCAAAAGTCCTCTACGTAATCCTCCAGGGAACGATTCCCCTGACGTAGGCGTATGAGCCGAACTGCTGGGTTCATAGTTGGTCAAGTATTCTGTAACGTGTGCTGGCACTGGCAATGATGAAGACGATGACGAGGAGTGAAGAGAACCCAAGTGCAGTTTATTTACAAACGTGATAACCTATAACCCTAACTACAAACGTGAAACATAAAACATAAACATGAACTTGACTATAACATGACTATAAACATGACTTGACTAGAAACAACATTACTATGCACATACACATTCAATACTTGACAAAGACACAATGGAAAACATGAGGCTTAAATACAAGAACATGGGGGAACATAAACCAATGAACAAACAGAACTGATAACAAGCTAATTAAACAATAAACCAATGAAAACATGACACATGAACATGGAGGGAAAACATGAAATCACATGACAAAATAAAAGACATGAATCAACAAAATACACATGACAGTCCCCAAATATTTTTGTTTTAGTACAGATAATATTGACAAATACGATTTAATTGACGCAGTTAGGATACGGTAAATTTCGTGAATTAATTATTTACAATAATGTCTTTGAAATGTATTTTCAAAGACTGTCATGTCTCTTTAAAAATGTAAACGGCCCTACGTCAAAAGTCCGCTAAGCAGACTTCAACAGACAAAGGAACAATCCTACCTACAACACCCCCCCCCCCCCCATTAGACAGGAATCAATTCACATACTGCCTAAAAACCTCTTGTTATCTTCTTCAGTCTCACTTAATCCACCATAGCTGCTGATTGGAACTGGTGTAGTGCACAGTAGCAGGAATTTACTGAGTATGAAAGTGATAGTGGTAGCAGGAAGGACAGATCAAGAGTGAGAGAGAGGAGGGATTAGAAAAGAGATTGCAGGGAACAGTAGGAACGGAATATGGTGTTGTGAGACAGACTGACAGACAGGTGGAACACATTGGGACACTAGCACTGACATGCAGGAGTGAAGAGAGAGAGAGAGAATGAAAGAGTGAGTGAGTGAGTGAGTGAGTGAGAGAGAGAGAGAGAGAGAGAGAGAGGCAGCATACCTTATAGCTGCAGTACATAGATATCTGGGGTGAAATCAAGTAGAAGAATTTTGAAGGGATTGTGGAAAGGGGAGAACAAGAGAGAGAGAGAGAGAGACAGACAGAGAAAGAAAGAGAGAGAGAGAGAGAGAGAGAGAGAGAGAGAGAGAGAGAGATAGAGCAGAGGAAGGTGCTGGGCTTGGGTGAAGGTTGTTATACTCATTGAGGATCAAGAGAGAGAGAGTAGAAATATAAAACCCCACAAACAAGGATCAGGAACTAATGCTCACACACTTGCACTGTAACATATCTGATTAACTGCTACAGATTCCTAAACAATTGTCAATTTCAGTTGTATGTTGATAACAAGCAAACAACAGTTATAATCGGTGATCAGTCCTGTAAAGATGGAAAAGAGAGAGTGAAAAGAGAGAAACAGACTATTTCCAAGACTTCCTGAGATACCTTTCAGCGCTATGACTGTGAGTCAAATACTACTGTTTATTTCTTATGCTGCCTTGGACAGAGGAATTCTTTTAATGACACACTTTCTTATTTTTTCACAAGATGATTTAAAGAATACAAATTAGACAATGTATTATGTTATTATGAAGTGTAATTTGTCTGCTTGCTTGCATGCAAGAATAAACTCGATTTGATGTCACTAACAGATAATCACAGGTGTGATTTAAGGCAGCTTTACAGAACTAAATCACTTTTACATTTCAGGTTTTATCCTATAAATTCAAGTGAAAACTTTTCATTTATCATATTTAATATATATTTAGTACTATAAAGAACTCTGATAGAGTGCTGTGTTCCATTGTCAAATGCATACATATCCAATTGCAAATGTACAGTTTAATTAATAATCAATCCAAATTACAAAGCTATTGTAAATATTGCAATAATGGCACAGTGATACTGTTGTCATTGCCTTTAGATAGTAAAGAATGTAGTTTAAAAGAATGAACTGTAAAGCAAACTTCACAATTCCAATAAAATGCACTATATGCAGAGTTTGATAGATACTTGCTAAGGAACAAATACACCCCTTTCACACCTGGGTGACAGGCTGGTGAATACAACAAAGCCAATTATAACTGAAAGAACAAAAAGAGACTTGCATGCTGTCGTAATCTGCAAATCTTTATTACAGTAAATAACAATGTTTCAGTCAAAGATTTTCTTCAGGCATTTAAGAAAGGTTGCAAAAGAAAATCACAAAAATCCAAAAAGTAAAATAAAAAGCAAAATTAGGTTTTATGACAATAAAACGATGTCTACATAAAGTAAACATGCTTGTATTTCCAGTACACTAATGACTAATTGGGATATAAAACTTGATATGAACAGTTGAAGAGCAATATAGAAAAATGGAAAAAAAATTAATACAAAGGATGAATGGGTAATATAATTAATACATATTCTTTGCAATACCTTGTAAATACAGGGTGGCCACTCAGACTGTTTATGCTTTAACATCAACAGTGTTTGTCTTACTGTAAATTACAGGCATGAATGTTCTATGGAAAATGTAACAAGTGCATGCAAGTCCACTCCTGGCATGTTATCAAAGGCCACTGCTAGAGACGTCTATCAGTAAGATAAAGACAGCTCTGGTGGTTCTGTTCTCAGTGCCTAGCAACGCACACACACAACCGCTCCATTCAGCTGACACTGTGGATTCCCATAAGACTCATAAAGTGGTAACAGAATACCACACAATTATATGTTCTCTGATGTTAATAGTAACACATGTTCCTGGGGGATTTATTCAGATGCATGGTGTTACTAAAGGTTGCGTAGGCTGGCATGTCAAAAAAGCAAAGTTTCCTTCTCTGGAAACAGGACTGGTGTGACGCACACACATCTAGGAATTCTAATTAACAAATGCCCCTGATAAATATACAGTGTCTAATGTAAAAATTACCTGCTTGCTTTGTGTTACGTAAAAATGCAGTTGCAGCATGCACCCTAGCTATTTCAGGGCCATAGAGGTGTTAATAGCCTTATGGTATTGTCTGACCATCATCTGCTTGACAGGAAAGTAAAGGCTGCTGAAGGTATTGACAGATGGGAAGTTCAACTGTTACACAACTATTTTTATGCACCTTCTCTGGAATACTTTCTGATTGGTCAATTGTGGCATTCTGTAGTCAAATATCTTTGTATGATGAATGCTAAACTGCATGATTGAACATTGTCCTGGGGAACCAATTTCCTAGCTGTGTTAGTTTCACATATTTTGTATCACTCTGTTGTTACATTTATATTTATGCATTAGGCAGACGCTTTTATCCAATGTGAGTGCATTCAGAGTATACATTTTATAATTTGTGTGTTCCCCAGGGAATTGAACTAATGATCTTGCCATTGTTAGCACTATGCTCTACCAGTTGAGCTACAGGAACCCTGCTGATGTCTCTTTCTTCTCAAATAATAAAAGAAGTTCAACTTAAATCAATAAAATATAATGTATTAAGAGGGATAATGCACAGACAGTCATTTTCATCAGAATTGACCTCTGCTTAGGTGCAGTGTTGGGTAAATCACTCAAAGTAATTAATCCATCACAAATTACGTCTCTCAAATTGTAATCAGATTATTTTACTGATTCCTTGTTTGAAAAAGTAATCTCATTACTAATTGTTTTACTTTTAAGTCTCTATCTAAAACACTTTTCTGCTCAACAAATTCAAAATGTCTATATGTCCTCCCTGTTAATTGTTGCACATAATTTATACACTCAGCACAAAGTTTCTCCTTACAATGAGTCATTATGGGGTCTTTCAGCTGTCACAGAAACACAAACAAATGTACATATGAACATAATTCATGTTTTGAATATCTTCTAAATATTATTTTAGAAATATGTACAACCCTAGTAATGTATTTAAAATTAAATTAATTGAAAGTAAGTAACTGTAATATGATTACAAGAACTTCAAATATAATATGCTACTTCTTGAATAAAAAGTAATTAGATTACAGTAACAAATTACTTTGTAATCTAATTATACCCAATGTGTAGTTGGGATGAGTAGTTTCATTTTAAATCATAACCTGCATTTCACAAAGATCAAGGTAGCTTCAAATAAAACATCATTGGAAACTTTACTTAGAATATTGATTGCAAAAATTTTTTTTTATTTTGCTTTTCTTGTTAGGCTGCAGCTCAAGAACTAGATGAACTGTGCTACCTCACAGCCCAGTCAATTACATCATTGGTGACATCAGAACACTTCAAACTAATAAAGAAGCTGGGTGAGGGATCATACGGCAGGGTGATGCTGGCTGTGCATAAAAAGAGAGGTCAGTACTGATGCACTTTTGGATAGTTTGGCCTGTTATCATAAATATAAATGATACCTGAACATGTAGATAATATCCTCTAGAGGACATGATCCTGTTTACAACTGAACTCATTCCATACTAATAGAATTGTGACAGATAAAACGGAATGACATTTTCTCACTTCAAACTGAACTTACAGGTACCCCAATGGCTCTGAAGTTCTTCCCTCGCCGCTCCACAACTCTCCACGCCTTCCTGCGGGAATACAATCTCTCCCTCTCTTGTTGCACACACCCCTCTCTGACGCGGGCCTTGGGTATCTTCTTCTCCACGCCTGTTCACTATGTCTTCGCCCAGGAGGCTGGTCTCTATGGCGACCTGTATGATGTAATCGTGTCAGAGGTCAGTGGATGGAAAAGAATTGATTAATTTCTTATTTCAGCATGACATGATTTTGGATTTCCTCTTAGAATCTTTTTTGCAAATAAGCAAAGATTTAGCATTTTTAAGCACCTTTAAGCATTATTGAACTTAAAGGGATAGTACATCCAAAAATTAAAATTCTCTTATCATTTACTCACCATCATGCCTTCCCAGATGTGTATGACTTTCTTCACAAACAAAGATTTTTATAAGAATATCTGTTCTGTAGGTCCATACAATGCAAATGAATGGTAATCAGACCTTTGTAGCTAAACAAAATCACATAAAGGAAACATAAAAGTGATCCATAAGAAATAATAGGTAAGCAAAATAATAGGTGTGTGTGAGAAGGGCAGTGGTGGCTCAGCGGTTAAGGCTCTGGGTTACTGATCAGAAGGTCAGGGATTCAAGCCCCAGCACCGCCAAAGATGCCACTGTTGGGCCCTTGAGCAAGGCCCTTGACCCTATCTGCTCCAGGGGTGCCATATCATGGCTGACCCTGCACTCTGACCCCAGCTTAGCTGGGATATGTGAAAAAAAGAATTTCACTGTATATGTGCAAATGTATAATGTTTGATAAATAAATATAATTATAATTAATTACAAAAAAAGAAACAGAGCAATATTTAAGTCCTTTTTTACTCTAAAACTACACTTTCACTTTTATGTCTGAAAGTCACATGCGGTGCCTTTTTAGTTTCACTTTTACATCTGAAAGTGAAAGTTAAAGTGGAGATTTAGAGTAAAAAAGGACTTAAATATTGTTCTGTTTCTCACCCACACCTATTATATCGCTTCTGAAGATATGGATTTAAACACTGGAGTCATATGAGTCTGCTTTATGTGATTTTTGGAGCTACAAAGGTCTGATCATCATTCACTTGCATTGTATGGACCTACAGAGCTAAGATATTTTTCTAAAAATCTTTGTTTGTGTTCTGTTGAAGAAAGAAAGTCATTCACATCTGGGATGGCAAGAGGGTGAGTAAATGATAAGAGAATTTCCATTTTTGGTGTGTAAGTTTTGTGTCACTAGCGTCACCAAACGTTATTGCATAAATAATGTTTTCAAACAGGTTTCCCAAAATCTCCCCCAGTGTTTCATTGGCTGACAAACAGGTAGCCCCACCCCAAACTATTCAGGCAATGTTGCTGTGTTGGGCTGGTCGAGATGCTCAAACAGACAAAGCATTTTAATAACGCCACAGAGTCACAGTGTTTAAACTTTTTAGGAGAAATCAACCTACAAATGGCTTACTTGTAGTTGTTTCTGCATATTAAGCTGAGATTAGAGGAAGTATTTTAACATCGAAACAATTACACACTTCACCTTTACTTCACTTAGGAGGTTCTCAAAAGAGTACAACAAATGGACACGTTTTTGGGCCATTCTCACATCTTGTGCTGTAACAGAAAAAGTATGGCGTGTTATGATGTGAGGAGCATTTTTTGAAGTTCCGTCTTTCAGGCAATAAAGACTCTTATGACTATTCCAGCATGAACACGTTCTCTGATATCCCCCTGTTCTCATTCTTTTGCCAAAACAACTGTTCCTGTCATCAGCATGATGCATTAATGCAGTCTAATTAGAGTACTTCGTGTACTACTGAGTAGTAGGTTTAATAAAGAGCACAGATTTTCGTCATCTCTCTCTCTGTGTCTGTAGGAGAGGGTGAGCGAGGAGTGTGCCCAACGTGTGATGTCCCAGTTGAGTGGTGCTGTGTCACACCTCCATTCTCTGGGCTTTGTGCACCGTGATATCAAACCAGAGAACGTGTTCTTGTGTGACCGTGTTTGTCGCTGGGTCAAACTGGGCGACTTTGGTTTGGCAAGGGCTCAGGGGACTCAGGTCCGTGCTGTGTGGTACAACTCCCCTTTCTGTGTGCCCGAGGTGGAAGGTGCCAAAAGAGTGAGTGAGACAGAGGAGGAAGAAGATATATGGATGTCTGTGGAGCCCAGTTTGGATACTTGGGCCTTGGGGATCCTTATATACTGCCTACTGACTGGCTGCTTCCCCTGGGAAGAGAGCACTTCTAAAGACCCATCCTACTGCAAGTACAGAGACTGGTTCAATCGAACAAGTGAGCGAGAGGAGAGGGCCAGGGGACAGAATGTACTGAGGGAGGGAGAGAATTTTGAGAAGCAAGCAGAGGACATCATGAGTCTGGTGGAGAAAGGAAACAGTGAGGAGGCTGAATTAGAGTTGCCCGCTCATTTTGATACTTTAAGCTCTCTAGTCCTCACCCTGCTGAGGCAGCTGCTGCACCCACTCCCCTGGCTCCGTCCTGGGCCTGATGAGATCCTGTCTTACCTCGGGGGACCTTGGTTACTGAAAACAGAGAAAGAGGAGATGATGAGGGAGTGGGAAGCGCAAGAGGAGGAGAAGAAGTTGCGAGAGAGAAGAGGGGTGGAAGGAGAAAAAGAAAGATTGGGAAGGAGGGAGAGATAAATTTCAGACAGAATCTTTTATATATAGAGAGAGTTTTATATAGTGTTTATATTTTGGAATTGTCTAAAGGCACATTATTTTCTGGAATTTTCCAAGCTGCATAAAGGCACAGTTAACTTGTATGTAAACTTCTGACCCACTGGAATTGTGATATAGTCATTTAAAAGTGAAACAATCTGTCTGTAAACAATTGTTGGAAAAATTACTCATGTCATTCACAAAGTAGATGTCTGATACGACTTGCCAAAACTATAGTTTGCTAATGTGAAATCTGTGGAGTGGTTAAAAAATGAGTTTCAAAACAAAGTGTATGTAAACTTCTGACTTCAACTGTATATATACTGTTCAATATTAAGACAAAGTATTTGGACACGTTCTGGTTGTCGAACCAAAAGTTAGCTCTAAGAAAAAGCCTAATTCTTTGTAGATGCCACTTGGTTTGATATTTCTGATCTAATGAAATGTCCAATTAAAATTTCCAATGAAATTCATAAATTTTTCATACAAGTGTCTTGTACAAGTGTGTCCAAATACTTTTTGAGGCCACTGTAATTGAACATTTCTCATATTCTGCTGGTAATACTGAATATTGTAATGCCCAGAATTCTTCACAGGTGCAATGCCATATTCTCTCTAAAAATGCAGAGAGTCAAATAGGTAGATGAGATGAATGTAGATATTAATGCTCATCAGATGTGAATGGAATTCACAAATATTGTGTCTCTACCTCAAACAAACTGTTATAATGTATATAGAAATGCACTTTAAAAGGTGTAATAAACTTGTTTATGTTTTGGTGACATATTTACTCTTGACTCTGTTATACTATATGTAATTCTCAAGTTACAAAATCAGCATCCTCATGTGTACATCAAAACGTGTTAAGGAACTGTGACTTTCTTCATTACAGCACTTGACATGATCAGAACACTGAGCTGATGTATTGCAAGGCTTACTAAAATAGCATTCCACTCTAAATAGGACAAGAGTAATATGAAATGTTAAACAAACACAGGTACAATGGGGGGTGTCAGGTTAATGTTGTTTTGGGATTCAGTGGATCAATTTAAATATGTGAGGTGGAGTCCAACTTTCCAGCTGCTGTCACACAAATCAAACCTCAATGACTCTAGTTAGTTCTGAACTCTCTGTGGTCTTGTGTAGCCAAACGTTTGACTTGCAGCATAAAGTCTGGTCCTCATTGCAGCTTATTAAAACAAACCGACCGACCGACTGATCAGACTGTCAGACTGTCATTCTCTTTCCCAGAAAATCACCATCACTATGCTTTATACACAGAGCAACACACCCAGAAAGTGACACTTTACAGTATTTAGTGGACAAACACCAGCTAAATTCATCGATTCAGGCAGCCAAAACTTATACAAGCAAAAAACACAACCAAAGAAGAATACCTCCATTATTGGCAAAGCAAAAAAAAAAAAAAAAAAAAAAAAAAAAAAAAATTGAACTGCTTAAAAACAAAATAATAAAAAAAATAAGACAATAACATTTCTATTAGGCTAAGCGCCTCAAACAAAACTCTGAGTATCTTTCAATGATTTGATCAGTGTTGGTGAAGCTACTTTGAAACTGTAGCTTCCCCATCATTTATGTGAACTAGTTCATTAACATGAACTGTCCAAACAAACCGACTTGCTAAAATGAATTGGAGTTCCCAACACTAAATATAATTGAATCATTTATTGTAACCAGAAGAACCAGCTCATTTTAATGACTGTTTTTCCTGGCACTGAATGAGAGAGAGGACAGTTTAGATGAGCATGATAAATTACTCCCTTGGCTCCATTGCTGCGTTCGCAATACAATCTGACAAATGTAGTGTTTTGTGACACTACAGTGGTGTAGCAGCTACACCAATACATGTTGGAAAATGAAGCAGCTACATCAGAACACGTTGGAAAATATAGCTTGTTATTGGAAAAGCAACACTTCTTAAAAAATAGCTGTGCTACTGTCATGCTACATGCTAAGTGTCACTACTTTTAGTTAGTTATTCCTCAAAACTGGATTTGATGCCACTTAAACTCTGACAGAGTAGATTAGTAATTGAAAGTGCACAGTGTATCAACCCAGTACCCTGACCTGTTAAACCCTGAAGTTGAGTAAAGTCTGCCATTCAGATTAGAACAGGCATTTTTGTGTGCAAAAATAATTAGATGGTCAGTGAACGGACTGTGGACAGATCAGATCACTGGATGGTATGATTGACCAATCAGAATTAAGTATTCCAGAGAACAGTTTCATGAGTTTAAATAACATGTTTATTGGGTAATTCATATGGACAAATGAAATGCATTATTAAAAACTACACTTACAGAAATTTCTCGGAATTTCGTTCAGATTCACTTTACTTTCTTTAATATAAATTACAATTATGCATCCTGTTTGCAACAGGAATTTAATACGCATTCTTAATTCATTTTTCAATGATGCATAACCCATGGAGCCTTTTATCAATGTCTTTTGAGCAAGTAAGTCCATTAGGCAGGCATGTTTGTATGCTCTCGGGCAGGCTGGGCAGCTATTTACTATGTGAACAAGCAGCATAAAAAATGCAGCTCTTACTTGAATGGGGAAAGACTGAAATCTCCAAAACAATTGGTCAAGATTATGAGAAAAGAACATATTTCAAATCAGCAGTAAAATCTGACAACATTGGTATCATAAATTTTGCTTTTTTACCTCAGATTATGCTTAAAAAAACACATAATTTTCCCGGCTTGTCTAGCTAATGTGCATACGCATTCACGAGTTGATTGACAGGTGATGTCTATATCTAAAAGGTGATTGGCTTTTTTACCTGTAAGGCGGGACCTCTTTTTTTACAGCCATTGACTGTTGGGTGTTCCAATTTCTCCCATTCATTTTAATAGAAGTGGCCTATCTCTGCTAAACTGTCTCTGCTTTTATCTTTTGTACTTGGTTTCTACCGACATACAGAAGCTCAGTTTACGCAACATATAGATCTCTGTTTGATATCCTTATGATACATAAACAAGTAGATTAATGTACATGACATGAGCGTTTGTGAAAGTTTTATGAACTCCTTGGCTTTTCTAGATACCTAGGAAAGTAAATTATTCAATTGCACAAGTAAGATTTAATAAAAATAAAAATAAAAAGTTACATTTATTTCGAATCAACTAATTTTGTTTTATCAACAAATGGCAATTCACAGTATTACTTGGCTACTTACTGCAGCTAGTAAAATTGAATCTCCGACATCAGAAAAATGAAAACAATGTCATAAACAGAGATTTGATGGCCAGTAAATACCAGTGGACAGGGATAGACTGCAGGGGACAGCTGGATGGAAGGACAGAACAACTGATGGGTGGTGTGAGACACATAGAGTGCAATGGATCATAAAAATGGGAGGGAATGATCCAGAGCGCAGAGCAGAGCCAGCAATGTGTTTAGCAGAACTTGCTACAGACCTTAGCAGAATGCAGAGATAATTATTATATCGCCCAAACATATCATTATACAGACTGGCAAATATTGCACAATAGCAGTCAGAATAAGTAATTGATTTATATAGCATTTACATTTACAGTAGCAAGGACTAATTCTCCTCCACACTATCTGCAGACATACAGTCTGAAAACATGCAAGGACCAGAATTAGATTTGGATCATTTTGGATAAATGTCTTGGAGCACTTTGTGTCACATGAGACTCTGAGCTGACAAAACAGTCATGGGGGGGATTTTCTTTATGCTCACTGTTTTGTTTTTTATAACAGTGTTTATACTGTATCTTACAGTATTAACACTCCTAATGTGTAATGACATTGACCGGAGCAGACATCAAAATCAGCTCGAAGGCTGGTTACGTAAAGAGTCATTTAATACAAACAGATTGCATCTACTGCAATCTTATAGCTCTGGGATTCCTAAACGTCTCTGATTACCCCTCACTATTAGAAAGGAATCTTACTAATAGCCAAGCTGTCATGCAATCTAGCTCATACAGATAGCCTAAGTGTGAAAGAAACTGAGAGATGTCAGAGTCAATTGTAAAAATTGACATAAAACTTAAAAAATACAACAACTGAGGACAACACTTTAGGATTTCCCCTGAGTAGTAGCTGAAGAGAGTTACGTTCACCTGGGGGGGGGACATTCCTCCAATAAACAGGCCTGTATGTAAATCGGTGTTTACGACATGGCACGCTTACTGTATTTGTACTCAACTCCTGGACTCAGGACGTGCCTCCCTCTCCCACCCCTATTGGCCTTTTGAAGTACATGGAATTCCACAATCAGACCGCAGGTCTGTTAACCTAAAAATGTGCTTCATGTACCATAGTAACGTCTTAATTAACTGTTTTTTATTCAAGTCAAAAATAGTATTTAACATCAGCGAATCAACGTGAATGCATTAGGCTACATAATCAAAAATAGTTTTAAGGGGGCCTGGGTAGCTCAGCGAGTAAAGACACTGACTACCACACCTGGAGTCACAAGTTCAAATCCAGGGCATGCTGAGTGACTCCAGCCAGGTCTCCTACACAACCAAATTGGCCTGGTCCCTAGGGAGGGTAGGGTCACATGGGGTAACCTCCTAATGGTCACCATAATGTGGTTTGCTCTCAGTGGGGCACATGGTGAGTTGTGCAGATGCCACAGAGAATAGCACAAAGCCTCCACACACACTATGTCTCTGCAGTAACATGGTCAACAAGCCACATGTTAAGATGTGGGGTTGATGGTCTCAGACTCAGAGGCAACTGAGATTCATCCTTTGCTACCCAGGTTGAGGTTAGTCACTATGCCACCACGAGGAGAAAAAAAATAGTTTTAAGGTTCGTATCAGGTATAAACAGCTCCCAAGGGTAAAAATTGCAGGTCACCACTTTTACAGTGCACTCAGTCCTGTTGTATCAAGTGCATGATGAGTGTTTAACCTCTGAACTGGGCCTAAAGTTAAATGTCACTCTGGCTGTGAGTGACAACACAAGGTGGACTCTGGTGGCCCCGGAGAGCCAATATGGCAGAGGGTCAACAGCAGTGTTTATTTTCAACAGTGTCACATTTTCTTGTTAAATCAACATCGCGTTTTACACACAAAAACGCTACAAGACTTCAGTCACTCACTGCTCTGCAGTGACCCCTGGTGAGTGATGGTATGAACATAAGCTGAAGCAGTAGATTGAAATTCCTGAAGATAATACCAGCGCTTCCGTTCCAAGGCAAAACGAATAGTGGAAAAGTTAAGCTTTTTAGGTTTTACACGTTGTCAAGACATGTCATCGAGCACACGTCATATTTTTAATCGCCTGTATAGGAGGCTATTTGTGTGACGGTGACAATAAATGATTAAATACATGCAATGAAGACAAGATCATTTCGACATGCAGTTGCATCATCATTTGTCATCACTGTCGGTTACATGTTATTTAAGAAAAGGCTAAAGCAAAGCTATTGTTACCATATTAACACATACATGTTATTATTTTAACTATGGAAACTTCTAGACCTGTGGTCTTTTAAAATATAAACTCTCACATTTACATTTCATCCTCACTGGTTTATTTAATGTGTCCACTAAGATCCATAAGTGGATATACAGGTATGGAGAATTGTCATCATCAAGATCAAGGATAGTTTGCAGATGGGGAAGTTGTCTAAAGGGCTAATCTACTGTATATTTTAGTAAGCCTAACTACAAAGTTTTGAGGTTTTTTAAAAGTGCACAATTGTGTGCTTTCTTTAGGAGAAGCCTAATAGGTTGTTTACTGGCAGGTTCCATTGTGACAGCCTACCCCATATACTGTGACAACATGCCCGCTGTATGAACTGTATCCTTTTTTCCTGAGCAATAACAGTAAAATGTAAAAAAATAAATAATAATAATAATAAAAAATAAATAATAATAATAATAATAATAATTCTAGCCAAGACTTTTAAGGTTTGTCACTTCTCTAAATCTAATTCCCTAGCTAGCATTTAATCTATTCTAAGTACACACAGTTAAAATTCACATTCTAATTGCATTTATTATATTATATTATAATTTTAATATAATATATTTTTGTGAAAATGTATATAAATCTTTGCCACTCAATAAATACTGAAATGGTTTATGATTATTTTTGTTCTTTGTTTAGATTATAGTTTTTAAAATGTAATTATTTTTTCTGTGATGGATTTCCATTTAAAAGTTTGAAATAAGAGTAAAACAATACAATCTCTAAATCATCAATCATTTGAAAATTAGGAAAAATAAATGATGAAGGCATGCTAAAAAGTTTCCATGACAGTTTTAATATGGCCTTCACATAAAAAAAAAAAAAAAAAAAAGCAAAAAAGCTTTTTTACAATTATAACCCCTGGGACATAAAAGTTCCATTTACAGAACTCATTCCAATGTTTGAATAAAAATGGAAAGAGTGAGAGGGAGAAAGAAAGAGAGAGAGAAACAGGCGGGATGTAGAGGGGAGGGAAGAGAGAGGGAGGGGAGAAGTAAAAATACTTAACGATTGTGAAAAACACAAGGAGTAGCAGAGGACTCTAAATTTGTAAGTATTATAAAACAAATTCTTTTGAGAATATTACATCATTACAATCATCATATAACACATCTACCTTGTCTAGTCACTGGTTTCGATATGCTAAATTAATATAGACAAGAAAGGGCTTCAGAATGTGGGCAGAGATAGCCAATCTTGATGAACGCAATGTGTTAAAAATTTGCATTACTCAACGTGTAGGGTAGTTATATAAGAAATACTTTACATTTTAAAGAATACAGAGTGTGAGTGTATACTGTCCTGTGTGTTGATGCATACATGCAGTATATTCAATCAACTTTTGAGTTTATAATTGTTCAATGGAACCCTTTGGCACATCTATGATTAGTGGAAATGTACAGAGGTAAATGCAGTACGTGTTTATGTAGTATGTATGAATATTTCTATGTGTATATGTGTATGTGTATGTGTTTTGGTGAGTCCACAGGGAGGGGTGGGAAAGCACATTCTTTAGTGTGAGCTCATATCTTGGACACAGAGAAACACAGGCTTAGAGGAAAAAAGTCTGGAAGAGAGAAGGAAACAGACAAAACTGGATGGATGGAACAGCTGTAACCGATATCTTTAATGAGAGATTGAGAACAGAGAACTTATGTTCAGTGACATCAATAAATGAGAATCTGGATGAGTCAGAGCTCATGGAAACCTAAATGAGTTTCAAGCATCAAGTTCTTCTCTCCTAAATTCGTTTTGTCCAAGTGTTTCGAGGATGTCTATAAATGGATAAAGTTTTGGTCCAATCATTCGTTGGCTCAAATCTCTCTAGAAAAGATCATGCTAAAGTAGGCCTGTGAATGAGCTTACTTACTTACATCTATTATAAACACTCATAACATTGAAAACTATCTCAAGGATGTTCTGATAAAAAAGCTAATAAACATTTCTTGCTCTCTTCAGCTCTGAGCTGTGATTGGACCCTGTGAAGACCCTGAAAAATGGGCAGCTCTCCAGTCCCTGTGCTGCTATGGTGCTGTTTCTTTGGTAACTCAAGTAATCAAAACAACACAACACAAACCAATTAATTTAATGAATACGAATGAATGATTCCTTTTTATTGCTCATTCAAACATAACTCTTCTCCTTTTTCCACAGTACTTGTTGTTGTCTGGGCACAACAAACTGGTAATTCTTTCAATGCAAAATAAGAGTCTTGTTAATCGTTCTTGTGATTATGTGAAAACATATGTGTTTTTCTGCATATAGGAAACCCGGGTTAGTTGTCATATGGGGAAGGTGTCACAAGGATTAGATCTCAGTAACTAAAAAGTCAAAAGTCCAGTTACACAAATGCTCATTTTCTCTTGCAGTGGTTGAATTTGTTACAAGCAACTGATAATGTCCTCCAAACTAAAATTCCAATGTCACCATATTTTTGCTCTTATGTAAACAAGGGAACACGATAAAACCACACTGGGATACATTAAGGCAAGGGTCATCTATATTATGAAGCTAGATTTTAACCAAATGGCTGACCTGGGTAGTTTTCAAAAATGTCAGTTCGGGTCAGGACACATTTATATTGGGACAAGTTGCCACATGTGTTTTATATGTTGTAGTTTTATATCATTAATAACTACAATTTCTGTTGGCCAAAGAAGTGTTTACATTTTAAACATGGATATGTTGTGGAACATGGATATATTTTCATATTTCCAAACAAGCTATTCTTCTCAAATGAGTGTCAAACAACAGCAGGTCCTAATTGTGAAAACTTACCCCATATAGTGTGACAACATGTCATGCTATGGGACAAAAAAGGCCATTACTATTTCATGAACTGTATCTTTTTCCCAGGGCAAAAACATCACAAATTTTAAAAGCTTTTTTTGTAACCAAGACTTTTAGGTATGTGTGTACATAGGCAAACAGACTTTCAAAAATAAACCCACCCTGCAAAATATTCACTGGAGTTAATATTGTGACAACTAGCCACAGTCTCTCTCACATGTTTTGAATTGTGTTTGCTATGTCTCTGCTTCTGACCAGAAATACAGAATATTGAAGATGCTTTGCCATCAGGTGAGTTCATATATGAAATGAAAGTAAATATGTAAGTGAGAGAGGGAGTGGTGGTAAAATGAGTACTGTCTCTACCTCACAGACTGCAGAGAGGAAACATATCCCTGTACCAGGATGTACTCTGTTCATCGACCGATAAAGAGATGCATCCATTCACTGTGTCTCTACAGGTGGCTAACACATTGACACTCTGACGCAAGCACTCAGACACAAAGACAAACATATTTTTAAGACCATATCAGTCATACTAGTCTCTGTGCTTTCTCTTTCCTGTTGACCTTCTCCTGTGTTGAACATACACAAAGAAATTTGTATTTGATAAACTGCATGTAAAATAATTGACATCGGTTTCCTCCAGTCTTCCACGAGTCTATGTGATCAACAAGGAAATCTGTGTGAGGACCGTGTGTCAGCAAGATGAGCTCCTGATGGGTGAGACTCAACATCTCTGTAACAAACTTATAATAGTATCACAGGAAACAAGGCTTACAACAGGTTATCTTGATTCATTTGTTAATACATACCATACTTAGAAAATAAAAACTACATACATAGAAAGAAACATCCCCAAATTATCAAATAGAAAATGGCTACCTTAAAATATTTAAATAAAAGAAAAACCTTAATAACATGGTTGCCAAATTTAGTTTATGTACCACATCAGTATTAAAGACCATCCAGTAGGACAATTCAATTCAACTCAATTCACGTTTTTTCATCATTACAAAATTACATCAGATGCAAATAACTGAACTTGTTTAGTAGTATTTGTATCAGAATGTAATTAAAAGAGTAACAGTCTCCGTAACAGAACATAAATGGAATGCAAAATGCATATTGTACACTTTTGTAGATTTGTATATTATTATTTAAGCCTACTTTCTTGAACCATAATAATTTTTTTTTAAATGACAAATTTTCACCTTCTCTCTGACCCTTAAACAGGCTGCTTGTGCTGCTTTTTACCTAGAGGACTTTTAAATGTAAATAGCCTGTTATACAGTTGTGCTCAAAAGTTTGCATACCCTGGCAGAAATTGTGAAATTTTGGCATTGAATTTATTTAAGGATAGTGATCATATGAAGCCATTTATTATCACATAGTTGTTTGGCTCCTTTTTAAATCATAATGATAACAGAAATCACCCAAATGGCCCTGATCAAAAGTTTACATACCCTTGAATGTTTGGCCTTGTTACAGACACACAAGGTGACACACACAGGTTTAAATGGTAATTAAAGGTTAATTTCCCACACCTGTGGATTTTTAAATTGCAATTAGTGTCTGTGTATAAATAGTCAATGAGTTTGTTAGCTCTCACGTGGATGCACTGAGCAGGCTAGATACTGAGCCATGGGGAGCAGAAAAGAACTGTCAAAAGACCTGCGTAACAAGGTAATGGAACTTTATAAAGATGGAAAAGGATATAAAAAGATATCCAAAGCCTTAAAAATGCCAGTCAGTACTGTTCAATCATTTATTAAGAAGTGGAAAATTCGGGGATCTCTTGATACCAAGCCAAGGTCAGGTAGACTAAGAAAGATTTCAGCAACAACTGCCAGAAGAACTGTTCGGGATACAAAGGAAAAACCCACAGGTAACCTCAGGAGAAATACAGGCTGCTCTGGAAAAAGACAGTGTGGTTGTTTCAAGGAGCACATTATGACGATACTTGAACAAAAATCAGCTGCATGTTCGAGATGCCAGAAAGAAGCCTTTACTGTGCCAATGCCACAAAAAAGCCTGGTTACATTATGCCCGACAACACATTGACACGCCTCACAGCTTCTGGCACACTGTAATTTGGAGTGACGAGACCAAAATAGAGCTTTGCTTGGAGAGGGGTCAACAAGGCCTATAGTGAAAAGAATACCATCCCCACTGTGAAGCATGGTGGTGGCTCACTGATGTTTTGGGGGTGTGTGAGCTCTAAAGGCACGGGGAATCTTGTGAAAATTGATGGCAAGATGAATGAAGCATGTTATCAGAAAATACTGGCAGACAATTTGCATTCTTCTGCACAAAAGCTGCGCATGGGACGCTCTTGGACTTTCCAGCACGACAATGACCCTAAGCACAAGGCCAAGTTGACCCTCCAGTGGTTACAGCAGAAAAAGGTGAAGGTTCTGGAGTGGCCATCACAGTCTCCTGACCTTAATATCATCGAGCCACTCTGGGGAGATCTCAAACGTGTGGTTCATGCAATACGACCAAAGACTTTGCATGACCTGGAGGCATATGGCCAAGATGAATGGGCTGCTAGACCACCTGCAAGAATTTGGGGCCTCATAGACAACTATTACAAAAGACTGCACGCTGTCATTGATGCTAAAGGGGGCAATACACAGTATTAAGAACTAAGGGTATGCAGACTTTTGAACAGGGGTGATTTCATTTTTTTCTTTGTTGCCATGTTTTGTTTTATGATTGGGCCATTCTTTTATAACCTACAGTTGAATATGAATCCCATAAGAAATAAAAGAAATGTGTTTTGCCTGCTCACTCATGTTTTCTTTAAAAATGGTTAATATATTACCAATTCTCCAAGGGTATGCAAATTTTTGAGCACAACTGTATTTGGCTAACCTCAACATACTTAACACTATTCATTTATCAGGGTGGGTAAAATTAATATCATGATGATTTCTGAAAGACCCAGTTTTGCAGTTTAGATTTCATAAATGGTTTGGTTGGACTGGGCAGGGAAATACAGTATGCCCCCTTTAAAACTAACACAAGAAGACACTTGCACTCAATATATGACAATGATAGGATGGTAAGTACTCTCTTTCTTCCCTCTTTTTCAGCCGAACTCTGTAGAGAGAAATCTGGGTGGCCGAAACGCCAAAAAAGGTCAAATAGGAGAGGCTGTCGCCGTGACAACCAAAAAACCTGGGCAAGCAGAGCCTAAAATGAGATGGACGAAAAGGGCAGAGGGTGGGAGAAAGAGAAAAGGAGAGAGTTCTTGTTGAAACAAATACAACGATAAATCTGAATTACAAATCTCAAACTGTAACCGTATTCTGTTCCTAAAACAAATATAAGTTGTGGTCAAGTGACTTCCACAATCATTACTGTTCATAAAACGTATATTTTATGTCACTTTTTAAAATTTTAATGCTTGTGCTTAGAAGCGAAATAAGCTTGGATGAATGTCTAAGTGTTTTTAAAGCATATATTTTATAGGATCTTAATTCCATCACAGGTGGGATGACGATGCACAGTTCTGCTGCTGAATGTTAAAGCTTATTGTATAACCACTATGTTCTTTATATTCTCCTACTATATATATGTGCCCACCAGCCACTGTAAGTAAAATATCAGATGCACAATAGCAAATAAAAATGTTTATATTTTAATTCTTAAAGTTTACTCTTTTTATGAACAAAAGTTACTATTGACTGGTATGCTTTAGATAATCATGCTTTATATGTTAAAATGTCCTTGTACATACAGCATACTCTTATCAAGGTACAGTCTTTACAATCTCAGTGTATGGCAGGAATTCTTCACACGTATTGTCACCCTGACCTTCAACCTCTGACCAATGATTAAAGAAATGCTTAGCCCTTTTCCTGCAAAATGGCGATGGATCTCGTACCGAGCCTGTGCTTGTATAGACACAAGACATAAACAATGTGAGTGTAAACATGATTTTAGTATGATAAAATCAATTACTAACCTTTTCTGTGTATAGTTATATCCAATTTTACAACTTTGTTGCCATTTTGATGTAATGTCAACAAACCCTAAAACTTATTTAAACAACATTACATCTCAAATAATACATGAGTTTTAACAGAACTGTTCATGTAATAGCTTTTATAAAATTAAAAGTTTCAAATTTCCACCTTTAAACCCTCCAAAACTTGGCCCCATTAACTTCCATTGTAAGTGTCTATCTGTAACCTTGATTTTTGCTTTTTTTAAAGAAAAGGAGGGATGAGTCGAAATTCATTTTTGTGGTAATCAACATTATGCCACAAATGCTGTCAATTGAGCTTACCTTGTATTGAACCCGGAACATTCCTTAAGGCTGCTGAGCTCACGAGCACATCAATCCACTGTGTCAATCTCTTCAAGGCTCATCATCTCGTTAGCCATTCCTGGGAAGGAAGAAGGCAGAGACAAGAAAAAAGGCAAACAAGAGAGAGAAATATACACATGGCAACAACAACATTACATCGCAGTACAACACACTGAGTCATATATACACACACACATACTGTAGCTATATAGATATACGTCACGGGACTTTACAATATCTACGCTCAAAACGACAGGTAGCGTAATTACGATATTTTGTATGAGCTTTTTAATGTGGCTTAACTTGCAAGTACTAGCCTATAACCTCCTGAGACCCGAGCATGACTGCTGTGTCACCTTTAACTAGTGGCAACCAATAAACATGGCAAAATAAATAAATAAATAAATAAATAAATAAATATAGTTTTCCTAAAAAATGATGTCCACATATTTGGACAGTGGGACTAAGTTGTGATTTTTTTTTAAATCACATTGTTTATGTTTCCAGTAGTGTTGGTTATTCATGTTTTTGAGACATTACAGACATTATAGCTGATTTTCTGTAAAGCTGATTTGGAACAATGTGTATTAGGAAAACCACAAATAAAAAAACTCCGAAATAAAAAATATTTGACTTGATTGGACTTTTATGTTACACATTTTTTCTACTTTGGCAACAAAATCTCAATGTTCTCTCTTTGCACTGTCAAACAGACAAATGACAGCCAGTGCTGAAGCATTTTACCAATCAGAAATTAGCATAATTAATTCTGATTCAGAGTAATGGCCAGCATAATCAGATCACTGCCAACCATGTTATAATAAAATTATACATTATAAATTATCTATTTATAGATAATCATTGTCCCATGTCTGCCAAACATGTTGAGTGGTCCAAACTTCATCTGCAGCCTGAAACTGAACTTTTGGTCGGGTTTTATGAGTAAATGCACTTAGCTGCATAGGAAATATAGGTTGCACCCTTGCTCCCCATTTATTGAATGACTTAACCTCCGGTGTGCTATCTGTTTCAATGTAAAAACTTAATTAGGTTTCTTGACAGATGTAGTTTTGTTGGCATTTCTCCAAATGACAAACTCCGATGTGATCAGCGCCATGTTGTTTTATCACATGACTCCATACTTTGAAAGTTTAACCCTTTACTGACAGCCTTGAGTCTTCTGAACTGAGATCAGTCAGTTTAAATGAATTTAAATTATGTGTTGCGTATTGCGAAGCAAAAATACAACATCCACGCAGGATGCGGGGTCGCACGAGGTTAAACTGTAACAGTGGAATTGTTATTAACATTACTGTAGCAGATGGTTATATTTGGATTATAATATATTTATAATAGATTATTAACATATAATATTATGTTTACATCTTGATTGAGAATCCCACCGGTTTACTTAACAGAAAGCCGCAATCTTCTTAACTAAGAGAGTAGTCCCCTTCCTGAACAAAACAATGCACAAAATAACATGAGACAAGTGTCAGCCAGCCCAGCAAAGCTAACAAAGTTGGCAAATATAATAACTTATCGTTAACTTAATACCTTTAAGTTTTTTTGTTTTTTTTTTCGATTTCTTTATGACTTAGTCAGTCGTCCATTTGAAGCCATCGTGCATAATTTATTGCTGTATTTACTCGTAGACTCTTTTTATCCCTTTGCCATGTCTCCAATTTATCTTGATCCCCGTAGAAGACCATATCGCAAGTAGAGTTCTCGTTTCGTATGAGTTTGATGTCTGACATTTTTATTTATTATTTCTTTTTTTTAATTGTTGTTATAGGTTGAAGAAAAACTGCTTGCTGCAGATGGTAGCTACTGTTGTTTTTTGGAAAACTTTACCTGGTGACTAAAATGATCCTGCCCTCCTCCCCTTGATATAATTGGTTACTGCTTAGAGGCAAGCTTTTGGGGCTGGCGCATTTTCTGCAATGGAAACGCACAGAACAGTTCAAGAATGCTCACTGGCCCAGGTACCGGCCCCGAACCATGTCAGCTGAAAAGGGTTAGCTACCAGAACAGATTCAGAGCAGCTGAACAGCTCAAGTATGTTCAACACAAATAGTTATTAATCTTTTTAACACAACAAAGTTGTCCGTTTACATGTAGTATAATTGGATGGTATAGTTTTGCAAGTCTTTCAGACAAACACGTTTTGTGTCATTCACACAGATCTGTACATTGGTCAAACAGTAGAGGGCGACCAAACATGATCCCAAAGACAGCAGCTGCTATGAGCACACATACTGATACATAGAGAACCTGGTGATAATAGGAACCATACTAAAATTATTTACAGCTATACTCAGCACTTCTTTTAATGAGGACATTTCTTGTGAAAAAGACAAATTTTCCCCCTTAGAGTGACTCTTTTTTGAGTTTTGATAAGTGAAGGTAAATTATAGTAACAATGTAATAATAAATTAATAATGCAATAATTGAATTGCTGTGTACAGTGCCTGAGATTGTTTACAGATCACATTGTTCTGTTTAAAGGGTCTTGAAACTCAATAACATATTAGAGATGAGATGTAGACAGATGGATGACAATGAGAAATGCATTATTATTAATGTCAATGAAATACTGGTTAATTTAATTTTTGTTATTATATTAATTGTCTTCTTCCTGGTTTTGAAATCAATAATAAGTAAATATCACAGGATGTGACAAAGATGTTTGAAGTGCCAACAGTGTCTGGGTATTCTCCCATATTTTTCATGAGAGAGTGTGGCTGGCTTTATCCTGCCAGGCACTTTTTCAGCCAGTGTGTTGTACATCCAGAAGCTTAGGTCACAAATGTGTGTGAAGTAAACACATATGCACTTTTAACCCTGAGGGAGAATGTGTGACAGAGAAAGATAGAAATTTTGGCTTGATCATGTAAGAATTTTATAAAACCAGTAGGGGTGTAACGATTCATCGATCTGGAAATGTCTATATCAATATTTACACGTTGTATCAATAACAGTGGATCGTTGGTTATTAGATCGATGCATCGATCCAAATCGATGGATCGCTACACCCCTAATTTTGATCGCATTTGAGGGCAAAAAACAAAAAAGATTGATTGTGTAAAATAGGCACATAATATCGGAAATAGCGATCACAGGCCCCTGAATCGAATCGAATCATGGCAGACATTGAAGTATCGACAAATAGCGGATCGCAGGCCAAGAGAATCGATTCAAGATCGTATCGTGAAACGTCTGATTTACACCCCTAATCTGTAAAGGAACAATTTTGGTTTGTTGCTTGGTACTAAAATAAAAACACATTTTTAAAAGCAATTTCAACAGGTAGAAATTGTCATGGTGCAATAAAATTTCCCAAGTTATCCACCTTTTTCCTGAATGCCGAAGTGTGCCACAATTCGCCTGTTTTCAATTTCCGGTCATGCAACACGCAACTCACCACATGCCCCACTGAGAGCGAACCACATTATAGCGACCATGAGGAGGTTACCCCATGTGACTCTACCCTCCCTAGCAACCGGGCCAATTTGATTGCTTAGGAGACCTGGCTGGAGTCACTCAGCACACCCTGGATTCAAACTCACGACTCCAGGGGTGGTAGTCAGCATCTTTACTCTGGGATATTCCTTCTTGATATCTCCGATCTCCAACCATAAATGCAGTCCATTACCAGATGCTTGGAAGATGACGTGTAAGGAAACAAAACTGCAATGCTCCTGTTAGCTTAGCCGGTGTTTTACTGTAATCAGAGACATCTCCTAGCAACCCAACTGATAAACACCGCTGCAGCGCTAGCTTTTGTGCTACAGGTGTATGGTTATCAAAAGAGAGAATAATTTACTGTTTTATACACCTGTCTCTGCAAACGTTTGTTAAACAAGCTTTAATATAATGTAATGTAGGAACTTTGACTCCTTTATTGATATTACTTAAAGCTACACTATGTAACTTTTGGCCCTCTAGCGGTTAAAAATAAAACTGCATGCCTCTTGCGGAAGCACATTGTTTGGGTTGTGGTTCGGCTCTGCTCCTCTGCATGGATGAATGTGGTTCATAGCACTGGTGTACACATGAATACAGGACATCTTATCAGAGCGAATGGAAAAATAAATAATGAAAAAAGGAAAAGATGGATATCTGAAAACATGTCATCTGAGCAGGTAAGTGCCATATCTTATGCTGTTGTTTTGACTTATTGGAAACATTGTTGCTTTGAAATAAATTACGTTAACATTAGACATAACGATTGCTAGTCTGATAAGGTAAAACGTAAAGTTTTTATAACTGCAGGATATTCTGGCCAAATAGACCATGGTAGTAACTAATTTATAGATTATCATTGTTACCAACAAGTGGTCAACATCATTTCAAGACTCACATGTCCTTGGCAAGCCAAGGACTAAATTATTTGTTTATATAAATTATTGCCGTTATAAAGAAAAATACACACGTGTGCTAGCAAGTGAAAAGTCCTGCACCGCTTACAGTATAATTATTGTATTTCACTACACACACACAGACGTGTGTATGTGTGTGTGATTACACAACTATACATAAACCATATCAATAAAATATCTTACATGTTGAGTAAGAAAAAAGTCATCTCTGGGTCACTTTTAAATCCTTTCAGATCTCGGAGTTGTACACATCTGAAAAGCCAAGCCGATGTTGATTCAGGTTTTATTACGGACTCTGTCACTTTGCCTTTTTGCTTGTAGACTCTGCTCTGTTTGGTGTTTCTTTGTATGTACAAAGTGATTCCCCGGAAGTTTGCCATTTTACATGGTCAATTTTTTTCGTTCATTGTGACAAGAAACTTTCAGCTTCAGCTACTCTCACACATGCGCTACAGTAGACGGATCTTATTTTCTCTGTGTATGGAAATGACATCAACACGCACGGGCGAATGGCGTATGTATGCAATTTCCCGCAAAATCCATCCCGACAGCTCTAAAATATTTATAAAATAATAGCATTATTATAGGTTTATCAAAGTGTATTTGGGTAAAGTAAATACATGGTTTGGAAGATGGATTTTTGTTGCATTCTCTCCTTAATAACATTTTGTTATTTTATACCAAAAAAAAGTTACATGGTGTAGATGTAAATTAAAATCAGTAATACTAAGCTTTCTTCAATTTGTTCAAATTTGGATGTTTGTGACTTTGTGACAGGTGCACTTTAATAGTCTATGCCAAACCAACCTCTGGAAATAGCATCATATGAAAATAAGTGCACCATATTCTCCTGGGATAGTTAAAACTATTAAGTGTAATGGTTTAACACAGACAGAATACAGACCAAAATGCTAATTCTCAGCTTTTATTTGATTTTGAGTGACATCCAACATAATCACATTAATGCTATACAGTATAATATCAGTATTAATTCAAATTCAAGTCAAAAGATTCAAGTCTCAGGTCAGACAGCACCATTTCTTCATTTTACTCTGTTCATATCTCAGTGTTCATTGATTTGAGAATCTCATATTTGTGGTCACAGCCCGAGGAGAGCAAAACTGTCTCTCAGATCCTCAGTCTCACAGGGCTATGATGAAAAAGAAGGTATGTAATTCAGTATAGAAAAATATGCCATAGCCTTTAACATCAGATAAAAATGTTTATAATTATGTAATGCATGGTTTCAATCACAAATGTTACTGTCAATGGTGAAGCGTGTGATTTCTGTGCTTTTGGTGGCACCAAACAGAAATGCAAAAATAAATCGTGTTTTCAAACGCTACCCCCATCTTCCACTGGTCACACACATAGATAATCCCGCCCCATACTCAAGACATTGGTTAAGCAGGTATTGGTAAATTGGGGCAGGTAATAGGTAATACAGAACAATATTTTGACAGCACTACAGACCTATAACGTTTAATATTTTCAGCGAAATCAACCTACAAATGGCTTACTTATAGTTGTCACTGCATGTTAAGGTTTGATGGGAGAAATAATTTTAACTTTAAAAATGACAACTTCACCTTGAAGTATTCTTGTGAATAATGCCATAATAGTAAGTCATATTAAGTTATTGTAAATTTGTAACCTGAAGGATCCGACTGAGTTTTCGAACCAGTCTCACAGAGTTTTGGTGAAGACCATCCCAGGGTTTAAAGCTCCTCTCCCTCCGTGCAACAAATGTTTGCCAGCAGTAGAAATAGTCTATAAGACAAGTGTTGCACACAATTCATAAGATCACAAATATTAACAGAGCAATATCCCTCTCTTTCCCTCCCCTGTTTACCTTTATACGTCATAACAGAGATCTGCACTCCTGCCCTCTTCAGGTGTCTTAGTCCTTCTCTCTCCTGGCTGTCCTCTTCATCACAGAAGTAAAGGCGTGACACAAAGATTCTCAGCCGAAGGTTGGGCGTCTGCGACAGGAAGTGGGCAAGTTGTCGTGCACATTTAAAGCAGGGCGACCAGGAGCAGAACCAGGTCACTGAATAACACATTCTTGCACCGTCCACGCTCGAACCCCACAGGCCTGGACACAGCACCCCCAAGTACCGCAGGAAGAGCAGCTTTCATAGAAAAAGCAAAAAGAAGCAAGACACAGAGACAGTGGGAGCTTGAGTGAGAGAGGACATCAACCCAATTTATAAGCCCTATAACCTGCTTCACATGCACATTATCCTGATATTTCTGTTTATTTGTTCACTCTATTGTCTTTTCATCCTTCCCTCACCTCTACATGGCAGCCGGAGCGATTGCGCAAGTGTCCGAAGTCAAAAGAGAGTGAGTCAGGGCCGGTCCGTCTCTTCACCACAAAACAAAGGTAAGTCTCGTTTCTCCCACGGGCCCAGCGCACATTCTTATAATGGAAGATAAATTTCTTCTGAGTCAGCAGCACACTATAGCAGAATATGACATTCTGTTAGTGCTGTTATTCCTTCCTCTACAAAATGTATTTTAGAGGTTTTATTGTGATAGTTGATATAGATTAACATTATTGTGCTGAAAAAGATGTGAGGTTCCAGTTACTCTCAAACTGAATTAACATGCAGGTGGTGAGCTTCACTTTTAAAAGTATAGTTTACCCAGAAATGAAAATTCATGAAAGTCTTACATGACATGAGGGTGAGCGAATAATAACAGAATTTTTGGAGGGTGAACTATCCCTTCAATAATTATCTAAATTTGTTAAATTTGTTAAAAGTTAATGTGACAAGGAGGAGGGCGTGGCCGGGCCATAAGGATGGACACCTGGCGCTGAGTTACCCCAATCAGCCAGGAGGGGGATAAAGAGGAGACGGAGATGCCAGTTCGAGAGAGAGAGAGAGAGAGATGCACGCAGCCGCTAAATGTGTGCATTCTGCGTTGAGCTGAAAAGTCAGCTGTGAGAGAGACACATAGAGCTGAGTGTATGTGTGTGCTGGCATTCATGTATGCTGAAAAGCATTCTTATGTTGTGTTTGAGTTGAACTGTCTGTGTCATTAAAAGTCTTCGTGATGGTTCACCCAGTTCCTGCTTCCTCCTTTATGATAAGCAAGAGACTTTTTGTCACATTGGTGCCGAAACCCAGGACTTTGAAGGAAGACCACGCTGTTCTGGAGACCTTGCTGCTGGTTCAAGAACGCGACGCTGAGGATACACGATCTGGTGGTACTGGAGCGGTTTGTCACCAGGCTACCGAAAGGGATGGCTGAGCGAGTCCAGTGCCATCACTGCTGACGGAGGTGTTCCAGCTGGCTGAGGACAAGGTGGGTGGCGTGTTCGGGAGCCTACCAGTTTTTTTTCTCTTCTCTCTCTCTCGCTCACGCTCTCTCTCTCTCTATCTCTCTCTCTCTCGCTCACTCGCTCTCTCCTTCTCTCGCTCCTCCCTCCCCCTCTCCTTCCTCTAGAGCTGTTCCTGTTTCCTGGAGGCAGGGAAAACCATCCGGCGCTGGGTCAGCCGAAAGGGCAGCGGCACAGGCCAGAGAGCTCCCGGCCTGAGTCGGGCGATGGGGGTATGTGGCGAGCGGGGCGGGGCCGAGCGACGACGGTGCGGAACGAGGCTGGGATGGACACCTGGAGCAAATTATCTTGCCCAGCTATTGGTGATTGCGGTGTTGGCGGGCAAGGGACAAAGCCGCAACCAGAGCTGCAGTCGAGAGAGACAGAGGCTGTGCCTCGTTTGGAAGGCTGCATGCTAGGTAGGACACGTCCTTTGAAGGCTGCGGTATCCTCCTTTAAACAAATCTCGTTTTAAGCGAGACGGCCTTTGTAGGACAAACGGAAACAGAATGTAACATGGTTGCTATGACAGCACGCCACTCTTTAACAAGCATGAGCACTTTGAGTGAGAAGGGAACAAAGTCCCTCTGGAGAGTTATAATGATGTAAAGAGAAAATAAAATAGATTTTACAGTTGTACTTTTAGTCTAATACTTTATTTTAATTATATATTAATATAATCATACATATTATATACTCTGCACCCATCTACTGAGGTACTTCAACTTGGGAATTAACATTCCTCACGTTTGAACATCATATTTATGGGCAAATTGGCGTAATTTTTTTTAGACATTTCCGTTGAAGCAAAGAAATGTGGGTTATGAATGTCCACGAAGGATACACCTCATGCATCCTCTGAATTCCCATGAAAGAAGGTTGCATTTGAAGTCTGCATTCGAAGTGTCCTACTCGCTTTCATGGAACGAGACAGCCTCGATGACGTATGCGGCCGACAAATGCGACCTCCGGAGGACACATCCTTCCAAACGAGACACAGCCAGAGAGAGAGAGACCCACAAAGCTGTCTGTGTGGGTCAGTGTGGTGTATGCTGCTGAAAAGCAGTGGTGTTGAATGTTTTTGTTACACTGAAAAGTGCTGACAATAAAGTGTCTTATGTTGGATGTTTGCCCGGCACCCCCCTCCTACAGAGAGTTAAAGAACTTTGTCACAGTTAATTATTTGGGTTTTTATGTGGGCCATTACTGAGAACTGTTCCTACTCATTCATAAATCCAAAGCTCCTCTGTCTGTCTACATCATTTCGTAATTATCACCTTGTACAGTATGACTGGAACTGCCTTGAGTCATCAGTGGTTGGTTGAGTTTAGACTTGGTTCTAAACCTTGCACTTTAAAAATAGCGACTCAGAGCAACATTTATATCCAATCATGCCCACAAACTCTCAGAGACATAATAATAACTATCAGTTTCCATTTTCACTTTCTGAAACTGGAGAAAATCTACATACAGGTCATTGCACTATGGAGGAACCCTCAACCCTGCATGTCATCAAATGCATCAAGTAAATAACATCAATGCATTCATTTATTCCTTTATTAATCAGTTCTCATAAGTATTTTCTATCATTAGTTCTGTTGGTTTTGCATTATACAGTATACTGTACGACTGACTTTGCCTACAGTCTAAAAAAAAAAAAAACTCCCCTTGACTCTCAATATCACTTGTTTTGTTTTCATTCACTTACCTGTCCAGCTTGCTGATCATTCCGAAAGACGAAACTTGCTATCTCATTTAGTCATGTGAAAGTGAGTGATTGTTTAAAAATGGGTTGAGGAAGAGGGAGGTATAGAAAACGTATGACATGCTCATATAACTGTGAGAAAGAGGGTCCCTGATTGGGTGAAATGGTTTTCAAACCTATTTGGGAGTTCTGCGGTGCATTTAAACAGCAACATGGCTGAATAATCTGTATAATTAACAAGTGATATTTAAAGAGAGATGTAAATGAGTCACAGACAAAAGACATTGTGTCGCTTCTATACTGGACCCTGCCACATAGTGTATAGGATACTGCCATATATCTCTCACTGGTTATAATGTTAAATTTGATACAAGATAACTACACAGACTGTTATGTACTGTAAGCCAGATATGAATTGACAAACAGGTGGATGACATCATGGATAAATGGTTTTATTTTTATTTAGAAACTGTTCATTTCTGCTCCAGGTTTACACAATAGCGCTTCACCTT
This sequence comes from Myxocyprinus asiaticus, assembly GCF_019703515.2. Classification (NCBI taxonomy): domain Eukaryota; kingdom Metazoa; phylum Chordata; class Actinopteri; order Cypriniformes; family Catostomidae; genus Myxocyprinus; species Myxocyprinus asiaticus. The sequence goes on along the minus strand of NC_059358.1, from coordinate 28,425,168 downwards.
GTCCTAAACGCTTATTAGTCTCTTGAGTGTTGACATATTTTGTAACCTTTTTTACTCCAGAATGTGCACCAGAAAATGCTGCCAACAGCTCTTGCACCCAGTCAGGGAACCGTCCACTTCATTTTTCTCACACAACATGAAAAAAACACTCCCATATACCTTCACTATCTTGCTCAGATTTTCTCCATCCTCACCTTTTCCACTAATTTAGTTTTTCCCACAGGGGCCCAAAAAAGCTGGTTTTACTACAGGAGGTCACCAAAACCCCTTGGAGGCTCTGACACCTTCCCAGAGGGTTTTTCCAAAGAGGCAATTAACCCTCACATATGCACACACTCTACTCACTACTCACTCTACTTCACCCTCTCATGCACTCTGTGGCCAGGGAAATCACCGCTCCCCAATGAGCTCCTTCTTGTGTGTATGTCTGCAGAGGAACATCTGGAAGAGATCTGTTTGCTCCCATGATTTACCTTCCGACCACAAGTGTTTCTGAGGTCTTACCATAATGCACTCTGTATGTATAAGATGGGAAAACAGAGAAAAGAATATCCATAAAGCTCATTATGGTTGATTTTCATCATTTGATGATTTTTTGCTGCTAATAATTTATTTCAAGGTGCTTTGTAATGAAAGACAACTACATTTTGAAACAAAGTTAAATGTTTTGTTTAAATGTCGATCAATTAATTTTTTTAATCAAATGAATTCTATGAAATGCCAATTAATAGCATATATTAATATAATTTTTGCAGAGATAGGCACCCAAATAAAGATACTTCAGAATATAATAATCAAAATAACTAGCCTATAAATATAATATAAACAAATATAATAATTCAGATAATTCAAAGTCAAAGGCAGGCAAGTAAAGCATTGATTAAATAATACAAAAAAGTGGCTTTCGAAGTCAATATATTGTTTGGTTTATTTCCATATCATTGAACATACTCCTATGGTCCACAGCGATCAGTTTTGCAGTTGAGTTCTTCAATCTGTAGACTAAGCTGTCGTTTTGTTACCTGTATAGCTGGTGTTGCACTGATAGCCCCCTGCTGACTGCAAGTCGCAAAAACATGAAGATGTTTAAGCTTGAATTGGCAGGAATCTACAGTCAGAGGGCATGATTAATTGTTTTACGTGTTATGTTTTTATATAATTAATTGCACTAACAGCCCTATTTTTTATCATTCATAGGCTATAACTTTCATCATGTCAAAGAAGTGAAGACAAAGCACTACCACTAATTGAATGAACATTTAGTTACTGCCACAAGTCACCCAAAGCTCACTTTTGTCCTCTGTCTCATGATTAGGAAGGACGATGGCAACCACCACATTGTATCAAGGGGTGCAATACAAATGAACGAATCATAGCAGGATATGCAAAGTCATATTTTCCGAAACCTACTCATACACACACTCACAGAACCCCATCATGCAGACAAACTCGACCACAACTCCAAACACACTTACTTTCAAGAGTCATGAACTCACATCTGTTTCCTGACGACAATAATAGTTACACATCAGTTAGGGGGCATAGTAGCAGGTGTTCAATTGCCTGAGAAGCTATGTTCATTATAACAAAAAGTCTTCCACAACAAACTGGCCACTATGACTTGCAAAAAGCTACAAAAGGAAAGATGATGAAGTAATTGTGAGCTCATTAGTTGACTAACATAATGGCAGCCCATGAAAACTTTATAGGGACTGAAACACATAAAACAGGTTTTTACATCACATTTGCATAGCAGTTGAAAAAGAAGGTTAAGGTTTCTGCCAAAACATTCACAAAGCACTGCATTCATCAGTGTATTCATTTCTATATCCCAATGTGAGTATATTGGTGAGGTCTGACAAAATGTAAATAGTTCAGGTGACAATTCCAATCATCCTGAAACCTGCATTTACACCTAGACACAATGACACACTACCACAATGTGTACAGCAAAATGAGCACTACATGCCTACATATTCTGTTTTATTAGCTAGGCTATAAGTTGTTTAATTACTTTAATAACCTGATTGGTGTTAATTGTTAAAAAGTTCAGAGCCTCTATGTAGCATGTGGTTTTAAAAGTACAACAATAGTCAGACAAAGATTTTGGGCCATTTAGCAATGAAAGCTTAGACTAAATGTGACAGTGCAGCTTTCTGTTGCAGGAGAGCATCTCCCCGACCACAATGTAAACTGTATAAACATCCGGTGGTAAATGAGAGCAACAGGTGCTGTTGGGTAGTAGTATGAGTGGTTAAGGTATAGCTGGTGTTTAAAGCAAACCACACAACACGAACAGCTCTTAGTTTCAAACATACTCTGCATCGCTAAACACCCATACACATTAGAGTATGTAGCATGCAGAAATTAACTGTAGGTCTCTGTGCAATGTCTTTTGCACTAAATTTAAAGCACTCAGACTGGATATGAGAAACAGAATTCAATTCATAAGGAAATTGTATATAATGTGCTTCTGGTGAAACTTGTCAGGGAAGTGCAGCAAAACCATAGATATATTGGTACACAGCTAGCGATCAGCAAAGCAGAAAAATCGACAGTTAGAAACACAAGCAGTTAGAAACACAATAACTAGTGTGTATGGAGTTTATGGAAAAATGAAGGTCAAGAGGCAAACCTCTGCAGCAAAACTTTTATTTATACCTTATAAAAGCTTAGCGCTTATTCCTCAACACTCAAGGGAAACATACAAAAAGTTTTCAATTACTCAAGTTCACAATATTATAAATACCACACAATAAACAAGGTAAATAAGTTAGGCAAAAATAAAGAAAAAACAGTAAATAATTTATTCTCTTCAGATGCTCTTAAAAAAAAAAAAAACTCCAACAAAGTTTCTTTAAAACCATTTAGCGCTATAACCAATGAGTCAAGCCACTGATAATCTTTTCAGTCACTCCTTCACAGGCTTAACTGAGACCTTCATGGCTTGGGCTCTGAAACCCAGAGATAGAATATGCAATGTTCAACAATATTAAAATACTCTTGTAGAACAATATACATTTTATTATTAATATATTTATGATTTATACAAGATAACATGCATTGTAGCAAAGCGAGAGATGTTCTTTGAGTTTCTGACTGTTGTCTTTACTTCACTGGAAAGATGTGCAAAATTATGAAGGTTTTTCTTTTCATCTAGATACTAGTTAAGACTTCTGTTCTAATAGATCCTTAACAAACACTTTTGTTAGAAGGAACCCCAGAAAACCCTTCTCTGGCTCTTCATAATCATCATCTTCCTTTCCCCCAGTCCCTGCAGTCTCACCCTGCACACGATAGCCCAGCCTCCTGAAGAAAACCTCTCCCACTCTGGAAGGAAAGGGCACATGGGCATAGACCTGGCATATTCCACTCTGCTTTACTTTGGATTCCAAGCCCTGTATCATTAATCTGCCCAGTCCCTCTCTGCGGTACCAGCTTTGGACCACCAGCCTGCAGATCCGACATACACCATCTCGACCCCAGCCGTCTCTAGCCACACACCCCATAATCTCCCCATCAGAGTCTGCCACCCACACCTCTCCAGCAACCGTCGCCCTGTTCTTGAGCTCATCCTCATCCTCTCTTTCAGTTGTCTTCTCTTTATCCACATTTTATTTGGCTTTTTTAGAGCATCTGGTTTTCTCTTGGTTGGCGATCAGTTTGGCTCTGCCCAAGTGAGGATTGGGTAGATCTGGCTTGGCGTCTGCACAGTAACTGCTGGCCACATAGTCCCAGTATGGCCTGCTGGAACCTAGGATGCCCACCGATCGTGGTATGGTGAGTTTGAGGTAGATGATGAGAATGAAGACAGGAATGACCAAGGCCATGATAAAAGAGTGCAGCACACAGCGGAGGATGGAGGAGAGAGTGGCAAGCATGAAGAGAGAAAGTGGACGGGTAAGAAGGTGAAGAACCAGGCGGTTCTCTGTTCCCTCACATCCCTCCTGTAAACAGAGAAAGACAGAAAGAGTGTGATAAAGAACAGAAAGTAAGAGAAGAAAAACACAGCAGTCCATGAGGGTTATATGAAGTTGACTGCACTGAATAATAAAACAAATTTAAATGATCCCACCTTGATAAGAGCCTTCACAGCTTCAATGTCTTTCTCCTGCATCCGTCGGAGGACTACATCCCCAAGGTCCAATCTAACCATTGCACCTAACCTTATGAAGAAATCAAGATCATGTTAACGTTAAATAAACTCTCCGGACTGCTTTTTTTCAGCGATTTTGGTTTAGTTGCAACTGAAATCAGAAACGATTTATTTCCACAACGCAAAACCTTCTTTTCTATTTTTAAAGAGCACCGAGGACAAGTACATGCGAATGAGGACACATACATTTACTGTATCACTCTGGCCAACGTGATATACTTGTGGTTTATGCTTGCCTGCTTAACAGGTTATGGAAACTGTTAATATTAAATATATTGAGGGACCGCGCTACACAATCCGCGACAACACGATTTAAAATATAGCTAGCATCAAATATGACATTATACAAAAATATGATTTGTCTGCGCCGTTAAGGCTGTGCATCTGTTCAGAAGCATTTAACTGGTTTATGATGGCATGGTCTCAGTTGGCATGCTCCGTTAAGCCCCAAGATGCCTTTTAAATCCATATATGGTAAACGCCACTATTGGCAAATTTACCTACTTACCTAATATGCAGAGACGCATGGGAAAATTCAAAGTAAGGTAATGTAGGAATACCCTTCACTGAAGCCTGTTACTTGCAATGTTTGAAGGACTTAAGGCTGTTACTTGCAATGTTTGAAGGACTTAAGGATTCAGCATTGTTTCTTCCAACATGAAATATAATTTTAACCTATCCTCAACCGTGAATACGACCCTGCGCAAACTCCGTAGTGTAAAGGCGCACATGGCGATTAAACGTTTGAGGCTAGTGCGCATGCGCACTTTGTGGATACACTCTAAAATGCAATGGAGCCTGTCATCTCAAGATTTTATCAAGATTAATTATATGCAGCAATACCAACATGGAGTGTATTAGGTGTAAAATGGGTAAAAGGCTCCTATGATTTTATTTTCTCCAAAAACACTAAAAAGCAACCAAATCTACCACATGACTTTCATAAACACCTGTTTGTCACTATGCACTGCAAAGGTTTCCTGTTCTGAGATCATTGTGTGTAGCCCCATGTCTAAAGGTTGATTTTTAAGCAATATGATACATTTAATAATTTTTAAAATATAGCAAATTTAGGTAGTTAATGAATATCCTAGAAATTATCACAATTATTTTGAGACAAAATATTTATTTATATATATACACACAGTTGTGCTCAAAAGTGTGCATACCCTGGCAGAAATTGTGAAATTTTGGCATTGATTTTGAAAATGGGACTGATCATGCAAAAAAAAACTTTTAATCTTTTATTTAAGGATAGTGATCATATGAAGCCATTTATCATCACATAGTTGTTTGGCTCCTTTTTAAACCATAATGATAACAGAAATCACCCAAATGGCCCTGATCAAAAGTTTACATACCCTTGAATGTTTGGCCTTGTTACAGACACACAAGGTGACACACACAGGTTTAAATGGCAATTAAAGGTTAATTTCCCACACCTGTGGCTTTTTAAATTGCAATTAGTGACTGTGTATAAATAGTCAATGAGTTTGTTAGCTCTCACATGGATGCACTGAGCAGGCTAGATACTGAGCCACGGGGAGCAGAAAAGAATGGTGTAGCCAGGTAATGGAACTTTATGAAGATGGAAAAGGATATAAAAAGATATCCAAAGCCAGTCAGTACTGTTCAATCACTTATTAAGAAGTGGAAAATTCAGGGATCTCTTGATACCAAGCCAAGGTCAGGTAGACCAAGAAAGATTTCAGCCACAACTGCCAGAAGAATTGTTCGGGATACAAAGGAAAAACCCACAGGTAACCTCAGGAGAAATACAGGCTGCTCTGGAAAAAGACGATGTGGTTGTTTCAAAGAGCACAATACGACAATACTTGAACAAAAATTAGCTGCATGGTTGAGTTGCCAGAAAGAAGCATTTACTGCACCAATGCCACGAAAAAGCCCGATTACAATATGCCCGACAACACCTTGACACGCCTCAAAGCTTCTGACACACTGTAATTTGGAGTGACGAGACAAAAATAGAGCTTTATGGTCACAACCATAAGTGCTATGTTTGGAGAGGGGTCAACAAGGCCTATAGTGAAAAGAATACCATCCCCACTGTGAAGCATGGTGGTGGCTCACTGATATTTTGGGGGTGTGTGAGCTCTAAAGGCACGGGAATCTTGTGAAAATTGATGGCAAGATGAATGCAGCATGTTATCAGAAAATACTGGCAGACAATTTGCATTCTTCTGCACGAAAGCTGCGCACGGGACAATCTTGGACTTTCCAGCACGACAATGATCCTAAGCACAAGGCCAAGTTGACCCTCCAGTGGTTACAGCAGAAAAAGGTGAAGGTTCTGGAGTGGCCATCACAGTCTCCTGACCTTAATATTATTGAGCCACTCTGGGGAGATCTCAAACGTGTGGTTTATGCAAGACGGCCAAAGACTTTGCATGACCTGGAGGCGTTTTGCCAAGACAAATGGGCAGCTATACCACCTGCAAGAATTTGGGGCCTCATAGACAACTATTACAAAAGACTGCACGCTGTCATTGATGCTAAAGAGGGCAATACACAGTATTAAGAACTAAGGGTATGCAGACTTTTGAACAGGGGTCATTTCATTTTTTTCTTTGTTGCCATGTTTTGTTTTATGATTGTGCCATTCTGTTATAACCTACAGTTGAATATGAATCCCATAAGAAAGAAATGTGTTTTGCCTGCTCACTCATGTTTTCTTTAAAAATGGTACATATATTACCAATTCTCCAAGGGTATGCAAACGTTTGAGCACAACTGCATATATACGTATATATCGTCTTGCATGAACCGCACGTTTGAGATCTCCCCAGAGTGGCTCGATGATATTAAGGTCAGAAGACTGTGATGGCCACTCCAGAACCTTCACCTTTTTCTGCTGTAACCACTGGAGGGTCAACTTGGCCTTGTGCTTAGGGTCATTGTCGTGCTGGAAAGTCCAAGAGCGTCCCATGCGCAGCTTTCGTGAAGAAAGCAAATTGTCTGCCAGTATTTTCTGATAACATGCTGCATTCATCTTGCCATCAATTTTCACAAGATTCCCGTGCCTTTAGAGCTCACCCCCCCCCCCCCCCCACACCATGCTTCACAGTGGGGATGGTATTCTTTTCACTATAGGCCTTGTTGATCCCTCTCCAAACATAGCGCTTATGGTTGTGACCATAAAGCTCTATTTTGGTCTAGCCACTCCAAATTACAGTATGCCAGAAGCTGTGAGACGTGTCAAGGTGTTGTCGGGCATATTGTAACTGGGCTTTTTTGTGGAATTGACGCAGTAAAGGCTTCTTTCTGGCAACTCAACCATGCAGCTCATTTTTGTTCAAGTATCGTCGTATTGTGCTGTTTAAACAACCACACTGTCTTTTTCCAGAGCAGCCTGTATTTCTCCTGAGGTTACCTGTGGGTTTTTCTTTGTATTCCGAACAATTCTTCTGGCAGTTGTGACTGAAATCTTTCTTGGTCTACCTGACCTTTGCTTGGTATCAAGAGATCCCTGAATTTTCCACTTCTTAATAATTGATTGAACAGTACTGACTGGCATTTTCAAGGCTTTGGATATCTTTTTATATCCTTTACCATCTTTATAAAGTTTCATCACCTTGTTACGCAGGTCTTTTGACAGTTCTTCTCTGCTTCCCATGGCTCAGTATCTAGCCTGCTCAGTGCGTCCACGTGAGAGCTAACAAACTCATTGACTATTTATACACAGACACTAATTGCAATTTAAAAAGCCACAGGTGTGGGAAATTAACCTTTAATTGCCATTTAAACCTGTGTGTCACCTTGTGTGTCTGTAACAAGGTCAAACATTCAAGGGTATGTAAACTTTTGATCAGGGCCATTTGGGTGATTTCTGTTATCATTATGGTTTAAAAAGGAGCCAAACAACTATGTGATAATAAATGGCTTCATATGATCACTATCCTTAAATAAAAAGACAGTTTTTTTTTTTTTGCATGATCAGTCATATTTTCAAAATCATTGCCAAAATTTCACAATTTTTGCCAGGATATGCAAACTTTTGAGCACAACTGTATATAAACATTCAATACCTATCCAGTAAGTGAAAGGATAGTATTTGGGGTAAAAAGCATCCCCCGTTTCAGGGGCTAGAGGCCCCCATAAAACACATTGTTTTTCTTAAATGGGGGGAATAGATTTGATATATATATAAAAAAAATGATCATAGTGGGCTCACATTGACTGATCCAATCATAATGAAGATTAATTTGTTTATATAATACTTGAGATTAAATGAAATGTAAAATGTGATTGAAAAGAACATGAAATTATGCACCCTTTTCTGAAGTGGTTATTTTGAATAAGCATTAACTTAATTTGTTACTCAAAAAAAATAAATAAATAAATAATTATAATAATAATAAAAACCATCTTGCTGTCTTAAAAGTATTTGCATAAGTTGACAAATTGTGCCTGGTATCTACACTATATTAATATAAACCCCCTGGGGGCCTTTTACCCCAATAATGGGGTAAAAGGCCCCCTTGCCACCTTTATAAATATAATTTTATTCAAAAGAAACTTGTATTTCTTTTCACACAAATTATGTTGCTCCATTAATATTCAATAAAAATAAGTGTTTTTCTCTAATCTTGATACACATTGTGACCAGAAAAAAAGCTAATTTTCCTTAAGGTGTGCCTTTAGCCCTGTTTTACCATATCCATGAAATGTAATCCAGAATTTACTTAAATATGAAGTAAACACTTCTAATCACTGAACTGAGTGAAACAGCAAATACAAATTCTGACATTCATACCTATTTTTATTGGTAATTGTCATAATCTAGTACCTATATTAAGAATGAAAACAAACAGAGCAGACAAATTTACAAAAGTTCACTTTGTACAGTCACTGTCAACATGACAGTATATCTGAATATAGTTCATAATTAATAATCATAAATTCTCTCTTTTCAGTGCACTCTGGATGCAGAAGAGCACTATGGACTTCCTTCAATCAGAAACCATTATTTTCAGCTGGGTTGTTTCTGATGATTGTGGTTTGTGAAACAGTTCCCTGTAGGGGTCAGGTGAATAACTGTAACTTCCAAGCAATATGCTTTATCCCCACAAAGTACAGTCTGAGGGGGGAAACACCAGAGGAAGAAGACTCTGTGGTGTTCTAAGGATGTCTATTTGTGCAAGGGACAAGTCTCAGTTGATTCAAAGTTTTTGTAGGTCCTGTGTTGGTCCTACATCTACAATACTGTCATCAGCTTCCTAATGTCTAAAACTGTTAATCACTGTCCAAAAGGAACACATTAGAATTACAGAGAGTCAATCATTACTTATATGAATACAGTTTGGACACTGTCATTGAACAGTGTCATGAGGTGTGATGTGCGTTAAAGCCAGATAAATCCAAAACCAGTTATGCCATACTCAGCCTGAAGTCTCGATCATTCCGATCTCCGATGATGATATGCTCTCCACCTCATGAACTTTCGGCCCCTCTGATGTTAAGTCCTCTCGTGTTTCTTGTGCATCATTAGCTTGCTTTTCCTCACTTCTTTCCACTAAAGTATGTCCTACTTCTGCTGCCTCTATTCCACCCTCTCTCAAACTTCTGGTGCTAACTTCAATTATAACAATGCCCTCTCCTCCCTCTAACTGAAAGATTCCCTCCATTTGCCGAGAGTTTGCCCCAACGGCCCCTTTAAAACCGCCCCCTGCTCCAGAGCTGTTGCCCTCACCCTCTATCAGTGCAATCATTTGAACATTGTCCGCAGGTCCTGTGCTTTCATCCATTTTTGTTTCATCACCCAGCTCAAAAACCACATCCTGCCCTTCCAATGGAACCAAGGCTTGAGCAGGATGGCAGGAAAGGCTGAGATCCTCACCTGGGCCTCCTATGAAGCCTGAGCTTGGCTGAAGGTCCTCGTGGTGAGGCTCAGTTTGAAAATGAAGTACAAATGACTTCTCTACACTTCCTTCAGTCTCAGAAGTTCCGTGCCCCTCGCTCTGTCCAGTCCACTCTCGTAGAAGGTTAAGAGAGACCATTTCAGACTTCTCTCCATCTCCCTCATCTTCTCCCTCTGTCTGAATCCGAAGCACATATGAATTTTCTCCTCCCTCATTACTGCCTCCCTCTTCTTGCTGCCCCTCATCTTTGATCTGCAAGACATATGACCGCCCTGCATCACTCCCTCCCTCCATTTCCACCTTCACCTCCACCCCATCACCCTGTCCTCCATCCTCCATCCCTTTCTCTAAACACAAAACAAAGCGTTCCCTTGAGATTTCTTGAACAGGTTTCTCCTCAAGTGGAGCACTCTCAGAATCACCTCTAAAGACAGGGGAACTATTGGAGTTTTGTGTCACTGACATAATGCCAACAGCAGGGACAATAGGGCATTCAGGCACTTGGTTAGAGCTGACAGATGACACAGATGGTAGATCACCATTAGCATTAAGTTGCTGGAACTCTGTCGTTGAGGAAGCAACAGAAGTGGCACTGGATATTGTGGTAGATTTGGAAGTAGCAGCTGATGAAATCAATTGTTGCTTTACTTCTGTAGTCTTAATGACAGGGGCAGGTTTTTGGATAGCAGCTTTAGGCTTCCGTTCACGCCTAGTACCTCCTTTCCTGGTACGACTTAAACTGCCTAAAATGGGACGAGCAATTGTTGGTGTGCTTTGAGGCTGGGAAGTGATGAGGGGAGCATTATTATTGGTCAAAATAAATCTCTGCTGTGTCTGAACTGGTTGATATTGCTGGATTTGAGGTTGGGCTGGAGCCAGAACTTGGGGCAGTGCTGAAATGGTTTGCACCAAGGGAAGGGTCTGTGGTTCTGAAGGTGTGGGAAGAGTGTTTGTATTGGATGCTGTAGGGACCAGAATCAGACTAGGCTGGTTTCCATTGTTAGACTGACACTGAAGAAGCAGGAAATTTTGAGCCTGTGGGGGTGGTGGAGGTGGAGGGGTTGGAGGAGGAGGGGCTGGTTGTGTTGGTGTAGGATTGGACAGTGGGATCAGCTGCAGCCCTGAAGTCGTCTGGATCATGAAATAATTCTGTGATGTGTTTGGAGGTATGTCCAGATTTGGGGGTGAAATAATCAATGTAGAATTACTATCAGTGGGAAACAATGAAGGAAGCCCACCAAGTACATTCATGTTTAAACTCAGCATTGTTGTCTCTGGTGCCCCACCACCTTTTGCCACCTTCCCCATCTCCTTTGTACATGCTACTACACCCCCGGAACTATGGGTCCTCAGGTGCCTCTGCAGGTAGGAGAGCATGACAAACTCTTTTCCGCAATCTTGACACTTGAATTCCTTGCGTAAGGAGTGGGTGCGCAGGTGCAGCTGTAGATTGGATGAGTGTGTGAAGCTCTTGTGGCACTGAGAACACTGGAAGGGCCTCTCTCCAGAGTGTGTCCGTTCATGCTGTTTGAGGTTGGAGGTCTGAGAGAAAGCCTTACCACACACAGAGCAAGCATGCGGACGTAGGCCAGAATGGAGCTGACTGTGGCGACGGAGACAGCTGGTGTTCTTGAAAGACTTGCCACATTCCTGACATACATATGGGCGCTCACCTGTGTGCTGGCGAAGATGGTACTGGTAGTGTGAGCTCCACTTAAAGGTCAGTGGACAGTAGGGGCACTGAAAAGCCCGCACACCTGTGTGGACCTAGATGGGTTGGGAGCAATTGTGGATATGTTTTAAAATGTATAATTATTCACAGATGATTTAGAAAACAGACATAGGTTTTAAAAAAAAAAAAAAAAAAAAAAAAAAAAAAAAAAACTTTTTCCTTAAAATTATATCATTAAAAATACAAAAAATTGGGGGGCCTGCGTAGCTCAGCAAGTATTGATGCTGACTACCACCCCTGGAGTCGTGAGTTCGAATCCAGGGTGTGCTGAGTGACTCCAGCCAGGTCTCCTAAGCAACCAAATTGGCCCGGTTGCTAGGGAGGGTAGAGTCACATGGGGTAACCTCCTCGTGGTCACGATTAGTGGTTCTCGCTCTCAATGGGGCGTGTGGTAAGTTGTGCGTGGATCGCAGAGAATAGCATGAGCCTCCACATGCTGTGAGTCTCTGCGGTGTCATGCACAGCGAGCCACGTGATAAGATGAGCTAACTGACTGTCTCAGAGGCAACTGAGACTTGTCCTCCACCACGCAGATAGATGTGTGACCGTGCCACCACGAGGACCTACTAAGTAGTGGGAATTGGGCATGCCAAATTGGGGAGAAAAAAGGGATAAAAAACAAATAAAAATATGAAAAATCATTCAAATTAGTACTCTCTTTTCACAGGAGTTTCATGTAGTTATTACCATATAATTAATGAATAAACCCTCAGAGACCCAATTATTGAAATTGATGACATTTTGTTTTTTTCTCCTCCTTGAAGAGAGTTTTAAGGAACCCACTGGTTATAAAATTATGATCTTTATGAATATTTTGTTTTGGGGTGAATTTTGGAAAAATGTTGCAAGTTGCAACACTGGCCATTTAGGTTTGTAAAATTTCACCAATGTTTTGTTAGACAGTACGTGGAAGTTTTTGAATTCACAACACAATTAAACACACATATGCATATGAAATATAATTTGTTACAAACAGTGAAGGTAAATTCATGAACAGTTAAGAAATTTGACTATTTAAAGCAAATGGGGACTATAAATATTGATTAAATATTTGCTTGGTATAATCAAATTAATAACAAATATATATCTCTATGTAATATTAGTATATTAATATTCCATGAATACCATAAAACAAAGTGTTTTTTTGTTGTTGTTGTTGTTGTTTTATGACAGAACAGCACAGAAAACAGATGAAAATTATTTGGAATAGTTTATTATTTATGATTTACTGAATAGTCTCTAAAGAGTGAACATAGAAAAGGTTTGACCACTAATGCTCAGCGCTGCATTTTTGCTACACTTAAACTCATATAAAACTATTTAAAAAAATAAATAAATAAATAAAAAAGACAAGTTTATGAGTTTCTATTTTTGGGAGAAATAATAACTTTTCCATTAATAAACATGTTGGGAATTAGGAAAAAAATATTACAGGAAAATTGCTAAATTTGTTTCAAGAGTGTTCATCTAACTTTATCCTTTTTGTGTGACTTTAGCATGCTCTAACAGTTAATATGTAAAAAAAAAAAAAAAAAAAAATACAAAAAATAATAAATCCCGTTGTGATACAGTTCAGAGTATCAGCTATTATGTGTAGTTTTACACATATTTAAATGAAAATTAGATATTATTTAATTATTTTAACGTTGCAGTTCTGTTTCACTGGGTCTCTGAAGGCTAAATACATTACAGAATCGATTTAATGATGCAATGAATTTACTTATTTCAAACACTGCCCCTATGCAGTAACAATGGAAGCATATCAATTTGCAGAGCCTCTTTGTTTACCCGTTGGTGTATGGAGAGCAGTGAGGACCTTTTGAAGCTCTTGCCACACTCTGTGCATCGATACGGTCTCTCCCCAGTGTGGTCTCTCATGTGGTATCTAAGTCCTGATGAACCTTTGAATGACTTCCCACACTCAGAGCAACGATAAGGCCTCTCTGTAGGGAATGCAAGTAGAATTAGAAATAAATCCACAAGATGAATACGGGAGTCACATATTCTGTATACAAATGAATGTTACCATGTGATAACTGTGTCAAATGTGTGTTTGTATACCAAGATTTATGGTTTTGATATACTGAATATAAATTAAAAGCTTAAGCATAAATCCTAAACCCGGATTGAATGTAATTGTGATCAACACCTTCAAACTTCAGCCAGTAAGAGCAGTCTATATTTCTATAGAGCTAAACAAATGGTTTAACATCTACCGCAGCATTCTCTTACCATTATTTGTGGCAGATGTCTTGCTACCTCCACCTCTCCTGCTTCCCTTTCCTGATGCTTTGGCAGATGGCTTCACAGCTCGTCTCTCTCCCTCCTCAGTGACAGCAATTAGACTGACATGGATCTCTCTCTCTGCATCTTCTCCCTCTCTCTTTAAGGTGGGCAGGGGCAGTGAGAGAGAAGGGCAGACAATCTCTGCCTCCGCTTCTGCAAGCAATCTCTGCTCAGGAGTGTGGGAGTGCTGGTGGGTAAGCAGAGAAGAGAGCAGCGGGAAGGAGCGATCACAAGCTGAGCAGTTGAATTGAGAACGAGACTCAGACAGAGCGAGAGGATGAGACTTAAAAAGAAAAGAATAAGAGATGGAGAGTTATTAGCACAAAATTTCACTGAATTAGCTCCTTTATAAAGGGATAGTTCACGCAAAAATTAAAATTCAGTCATCATTTACTCACCCTCGTATTGTTCAAAACAAGTATGACTTTCTTTTTCTGTGGAACGCAAAAGGAGATGTGTTATTCTGCCTATCATTCTGAGGCTATCATTCTGCCTAATATCTCATTTATGTTCTAAGGAAAAAAGAAAGTCATACTTGTTTTGAACAACATGAGGGGGAGTAAATAATGACTGAATTTTCATTTTTTGTGTGAACTATCCTTTCAAAATCTCATAAATATGAATTCAACATAAATTCAACTCTTCTCTCTTTCTCACCCTCACCTGGGCAACGTGTCGGGTTAGTCCACTCCTGGTCTTGAAGCTCTTCCCACAGTATGCACATTCCATTGTAGATTGTGCACTTGGCACACTGGAATCAGAAGGCATCTGATTCACAGATGAAGTAAAGCTCTGTAGAAGATCAAACTGAGCCTGCCCCGATTCATTTCTGACCCCATCCAGACCAAGTAACTCAGCCCCCTGCCCACTGTCTGCAGCTGCGGTGGTTTCAACAACCTCTTCAAAATCAGCCAACAATGGCGTTGCCCCGACCAGTGACACCCCACTTCCCTCAGCCTCTGTGCTGTTTTCTGTTGCAACCCCACCCCCAGTCCTTGGGCCCAGGCTATCCAGGTGAAGAGCCTGATGGTCCTCAAGGTGACTCTGTGTTGAAAATGTCTCATTGCAGCTGCCACAGCTAAACAGCAAAACACTAGTGCCAGTGTCCGTCTTGTTCAAGTGCAAATGCTCTGTGCCTGTGATAGTGGAGGAAGTGGGTGTGAGAGAAAGCTGGGAAAGGACATTTTGATTGGCTGTGCCCGAGGTAGCAGGCAAGGGTGTACTGTGAGACAGGAACACCGGCCCTACCCCTCCCTCCTGTCCACCCACGAGGCCGACCATTTCAGAAATTGTCATCCCAACTGTGTTCAAATCTTCTGTCAGCACCACCTCCACCTCTCGAGGAGCTGACCCTGAGCCGGCCCCTCCAGCCTTCCCAGCACCCTTCCCCTTTCCTTCTATGTGAGAGATGCGATGCAGTGCCAAGTTGGACGAATGCGTGAAGCTGCGGCCACATTCCCCACAAACATACGGACGTTCGCCCGTGTGTATGCGCATGTGCTGCCGCAGGTTAGTGGACTGACTGAAGGCTTTATTGCAGACATCACAGACGTAAGGCTTGAAACCCAGGTGTACATTCTTATGGCGACGCAGGCTGCTGGAGTTCTTGAAGGCTTTGGAGCAGCTGTCACAAGGGTACGGACATTCACCAGTGTGCTGGCGGAGGTGATACTGGTAGTGTGAGCTCCATTTGAAGGTCAAAGGGCAATAGGAACACTGGAAAGTGCGAAGACCTGTATGCACACTGCGATGAATCTGGATATATAAATCATTGTAAAAGTAAGTACATTAAGTATTTTAACATTAGAACCAAAGTCAAATACTTTTTCAGCCTTTTGACGATATTCAATATAGGGGAGACAGGGGGCTATTTGTCACATTTGGGAAGTTGAAACAAGGGCTTTATCTCAGTAATGATATGATTTGGAATCAGAAGTCCAATAGCAAATATGTGTTTTCTCTAGCAGAGGTTTTGCATGCAAGTTTCCAAAAACTTAATTTAACGCAAGGTTCAGCTATATTATGAAGGCAGATTTTTACTGTAAGGTTTAAATGAGTTCTTAGGATAAAGGTATTTTTCATGAAAGTCAGGTTAGGGCATGTTGTCACATGTATTTTATATGTTAGAAATTTCTACAATTGATCAATTACAACATTTGTAAGCCAATACAATGTTGTGATATTTTTGCACATTACCTTTTCAATTTTTGTTGTTTCAGGAATCATTTTTGTGCCTTAAAATTGTTTTTATGTTCAAAAATTTGAAAAGTCTATTAAGACATAGATTTAAATAGTTTAAATTGTATTTTTGTGGTTGTAGGGGGGGGGGGGGGGGGGGGTGTCTTTCAATCAGCCATTAGCCTCGAAATGTTTAAAGCGAGAAGTAAAATACAGTAAAAATCAAGGCATGTTTTCCAAAGTTTTTCACTAAATTAATAAAAGGGAGAATGTTATTAACAGTAATCATTTATATGCACCAATATAACAATACACTGTAATAATCAGCAATATTTACGTACATACTGTGTATTTTTACTAAAACATTCTAATCTGTGAAAATGCCACACAAGGACATTTTGACAAATAATTGAATTTTAAATCAATTCATTGAGATGGACAGTTTTCACAGGCAGAATTGAACTTACTAACTCTAAAGCCATTTTGCTACTGAACATCTGTCTTAACACTTTCATATTCGCAAGTCACAGGACATAGAGATCGCAAAAAACTTTAGTCTAAGAAACTTATTAAAATCGCCACAGTATTCACAATGTTGCTTAATTGTATATTGCCTGCAAAATAATGGTGGATATATTGTGAATATCCAGTCACCTAGCCCTAATTGGTACATTTCATCTTCAGCTATCATTTGAAGTTTGAATGAAGACTGAATTTCATCACAGAGGCTCTACTTGTGACAGGATTGTCTCACCTGTAGAAGAGAGGAGCGCTTGAAGGCTTTACCACAATCGTCACACTTATAGGGCTTCTCTCCTGAATGAGACCTTAAATAACACACAAACCAATTTTATATTGGGAACTTGATGATGAGTTTAATTTATGTGTGCTTTTCCCATGCTCAAAGTGCTTTACAAGCAACAACAGACATAAATACATCAAAACAAAAAAATAAAAAAATACAATATAAACAAACAACGCAATGACTGCTGAGTGATATGGATCTTAATTTTTGTGAATACTGGCTGACCCTTACTTTTGACCAGACACTTGTGTTGAGAAAAAAAAAAAAAAAGGGATAATTGAAGGAACTGTAATCAAGCCAATAGTTTCTGTAAAGTGACATGCATTAGAGAACATGGAAGGAATAACGATCTGTGTTTTCTGGTGATTCCGGGAAGCACCACAAAATCACATCACTGTATAGCATCGGTAGAGCTCTCACCTCTGGTGGTAAAGCAGGGCAGATGAGCCCTTGAAGGCCTTAGGACAGAGGTTACAGCGATATGGCCTCTCATTGTTATGGCTCCTTTGATGATGTGCCAGTCTGGATGACCACTTAAAACTCTTGCCACATTCCAAACACTGGAATGGAGCCTCTGGATTTTGTGCCACCGTTGTAACAGGGGGCATTGATGATGTCACCATGTCACCTGCGAGCACAACGTTTTGTGCTTCTTTCCCCTCTTCTTCTACCTTCTCTCCATCCTCCTTCCCATCCTCTACAGAGGCAAGGAGGGAAGGAAAGGGAGAAAGGGAGGAGGATGTTTGAGATGGTAAGAGTTCAGTTTGGACCACCAGAGTGGCAACAGTGTTGGCCATCACACTCGGTGAGAAAAGGTGGGATGTTGTAAAGGGATCTCAGTCGTCTCTGTGTTTTGCTCTAATTATGGCAGCCATTGCTTGTGTTTGGTGGGGTTTTCAGTGGCAAAATGATTTCTCCTTAGCCGACAGAGCTGTAATAAAACAGAGAATTACCTTGATTTATCCAGATAAACAGTTAATTCACACTGAATCCAAAAGCCATGACTTAATAAAGGCTTTTTTAAACATTTCAACCCTACCCTGTATGCCTTGGACCACTAGAGCATCTGAATAGAATATCCCTTGTCCAAAGAGCACCAGTGGGAATTATTATACACCTAAGTAGCACTCCTTGCATGCTGTATTTGACTGTGAATTCACACTGAATATTCAGCATACATCATATCACATGTCCTACATATCCCTATATTTACAGTTTACATAGTATATGTATGAGAGAAAGCATACATCTCAGGTGCTGTAACAAATCAAGTTATTTGCCATTTTTAAAGGGACAGTTCACTCAAAATTGAAATGATCTCATCATTTACTTACCTTCATGCCATTCCAGATGTTCCAGACTTTCTTTCTTCTGTTGAACACAAAGATTTTTAGAAGAATATCTCAGCTCTGTTGGTCCATACAATGGTGAATGGTGGCCAGAACTTTGAAGGTCCAAAAAGCACATAAAGGCAGCATAAATGTAATCCATGTGACTCCAGTGGTTAAATCCATGTCTGCAGAAGTGATATGATAATTGTGGGTGAGAAACATATCAATATTTAAGTCTTTTTTTACAATAAATTCTCCTCCCTGCCCAGTAGGTGGCGATATGCACAAAGAATGTAAATCGGCAAAAACTAAAGAAGAATTTGAAAGTGGAGATTTATAGTAAAAAAAGGTCATAAATATGTATCTGTTTTTCACCTACACCTATCATATAATATCAGAAGACATGAATTTAAACACTGGAATTGTATGGACTGCTTTTATGCTGACTTTATGTGCTTTCTGGAACTTCAAAGTTTTGATCACCATTCACTTGCATTGTATGGACCTACAGAGCTGAAATATTCCTCTAAAAATCTTTGTGTTCTGCAGAAGAATGTAAGTCACACATCTGGGATGGCATGAGGAAATTATGAGAGAATTTTCATTTTAGGGTGAACTATCCCTTTAATCTCCTTTTTGATTTCACTAGTTAATTTTTGATGGTCCTGTGGTGGTGACATTATTATTATTGTTGTTTTGTAAAAAGAAAAGTGCAAATTGCATATAGTCTCAATTAAAAGCTGCATATTAATTATACAAGAATTGAATTATTTGTGTGTTTAAAATAGTTAAATATTTATAAGGTGAATTATAATATGTCACACTGCAGGACCCTTCTAAAACTTCTTGAAATTAACCATAGAAATAAGCATTTTCATTCAGACAACACTGCATATTATGTCAGGAGAATTATATTTCAATGGCACATCTGACCATCAATAGTAAACAGACCAACACAGCATTGATCCATCTTCCCCATTATAGATCCTCCTCCTCCTGCCTGCTTGCTTCACTCCCCCTCCCTGCCTCACCCGCTCTCTATCTGTCTGTTCTTGTCCTGAGGAAATGGAGGAAAATATCAATAAAATGAAGATAAAGGACCAAATCGCACTCACCCTTTAATTAACATAAAAATCAACCGAGGATTGTTTTATTAGCTCTTTGTTGATTTATGTGCTGTCAGGACCCGGCCTTCTCGAATCCATCTCAGTCCCTGTCTGCGTTCTTCAAACGTCGCAATATTTGTTGGATTGATTATATTATTCAATGCATTTGTTATTTCCCTTTATCACTGTTGTGAAATGTCCGGTTTTGATGTAGTGATATAAGGCCGAAGTCCGCAGTGATAGTCCACACAACCTTAACAATAATCAAGAGCACAAACTAACCAGCAGTCGTCCGTCTGCGACCGCCTCTCAGTAAAGCCGGCGCCTATTGGTTCTCTCTCCTCCTCAGTTGGCTCGTTTCATTGGTTGAAAAAAATTGCTGTGACGAACATTGCATAAAATGTGTTTAGACCGTCCTCGGTTTCTTTTAAAATTATAGAAAACAATAATTCAGATTTATACAAGTGTTGTTCCATAAATACGTCTAAAATCTTAACCATTCACTAAGAGGTGTTTGTTATGTATTGGTTGTGCTCTGTTTAAGGGTTTGTGGGTAATGTAGTTTAACCGGAACTGGAGCGTCAAAGTCACCGCATGCTTGCTATTTAATAGCGTAACTGTATATGAATAAACCCAACTACAGTAACTGTGCTGGCCTGCTCGAAAGTGGAACATGTTGTCGTGTTATAAAATCTCTAGTATTTGTAATCGTACACTCAGCTTCTCTTTTAGACAAGACAACAACAACCAAGTTTATGAAATGTACACATCAAATCCTTTATTGTTTCTCTCACAAGGCACGCCGCTGAACAAAAAGTCAGTTTCTGCATGTTTTAGTGCACATACGTGTAGCAACTTTCGGTGTAGACACAGAAACGGAACAAACAGAGATGATAATTGATAAGAAGTAGTATAAAAGTACAAAACATGACAGAAGTCTTGATTTCCATCAGCATAAAAAAATAATTTGAAAATAATAACAACTATTTAATATAATCAATTATTATATAAATAAATAGTAAATACTGTATCAAAATCGTAAAAAATAAAAATAAAAAAATAAATAAAAAAGAGGGAGGGAAAGGAAAAATAATGTTAATATTGCAACGTACTAAAAGAGCACTGGACCTTATATTATGAAAACTATATTATATTAATTGCATTGAATACATCAGTTTACATTCGGGAACAAGCGTGTCTAGCTGTATAGTACCAAAGTATCACAATACATAGTATTTTAAGGCTTGGGTTGTCTTTTTCTCAATGATGTTGCTTAAAACTGAGGTTTAACATGTCCCTGAATCACATGACTGATTCATAAATATAAACCCCAATATGTTGTGCAAATAAAGACAACAACAAAAAAAGAAAGACAAGCTAAGTTTAGGTCAGTGCTAGTCCTCTCTCATTCACCACTGACATACATTACACTACCAAAAAATATTGCTACATAGAGGCAAAGTACTGTAACCTAGGTAACAGTGAAGAGGAATTTAAGACAAGAGGAAATACAATCAGTTTGATAAGAGACATGAATGAAGTTGACGTTGGCAAACACATGGTTTCTTTTTGATACAGGTATTAAAGGAAGAAAGAGTATATTTTATGCTGACATGATGTTGTTGACATGTTTCTCAAGGAATCAAATAAATAGAATTATCAAATAAATAACGAATCAATAAATAAATAAATACATAAATAACACATAGTTCTGAAAAATTAACTGTACTAAAAAGGAGAAGGCAAAGAAAGATTTAAGGTTAAATGGAGCGCCAGAAGCAGAATGTTGACTGGAGAGCAGATAAGTTGAACTGTTTCAAATTAGACTCCTTTACTGATCAGGCTTCAGAATGTGGCAAAGATCTCACCATCCAGGCAGATTTTAGTCTTTACATTTGAACCACTGGTGCAATGTGTAAGTGGGCTAGTAACAGTAGCAGAAATCATCTCATTATTAATACATAAACTACAGGCTGTTGCCTTTTTGGTTGAGTGTGTCATTAGCCACTTTCACACATGAAACCACATTACCTTTTCCGGTAAATATGCCATATCTGCTATTCACACATTCTACGGCTTTCCATCTTTTATCCATGTTGCCAGCATAAAAAAAACCTGTATACCTTTAAACTCTGGGATGTCATTTGCCGGAAATGCTCTGCTCGAATGGAGAGCAGCTCATTTGTTTCACTGTCCAATTTAATGACATTTATTTTTTACATCACAGGCTTACAACTAAACGCATGGTGTAACCGCGTAAGCTCCTTCAGAACTTTGTGACTGGCTCAAATGATTTGATTTGCTGGCATTTCGACAACGGGTGCTGTTCACACATATCCATGGCCATTAAATGGAAAAAATGCCGTTAAATTTACGAAAAAGGCTGTATGTGTGAAAGCACCTATTGAGTCCTGACCTTTGAGAGTCCTCATGCTGGTAATCTAGATTTAAGGGTAAGGAACACTCTAGAGGCCCAGTCACAGAAGAGCCTGAACTGCTGCAGAAGTTCCTGAGAGGATTGCACCACCTCCCAGTGAAAGGTAGGATTAGGTGGGAGTGACGGAGAGGGGACAGGGATCCGGGGAGCTTCTGCTCGTGTCATCTGAAATTTGACAAAGATGAGAGGTTACAGCATGAAGCACAAAGTCCAAACATCAACATAATGATGATTATATTTTCATGGTGTCGGTATCGCACTACGCACTCATTATTATTCACAATTAAAATACAGTAAATGAGCTCTCTGTTAAAATACATCATAAAGTGATTTCAAGTGATAAGTGTTAGTATATCTACAGTGTATAGGGTTAAAAACAATGGATAAGCAAGCATATTTTACGGCAACAGTGCATGGTGTTTGCTGATAAAAAGAAATGTGACACTTCAAAATGAGTCGTAAGTTGCAATTGGGCATTTTTGGAAAAATCAATGTTTGTGGAAAATCTCGATTTTGGACTGTTTTGAGTCTAAGTCTCAGCTTTCAAATTATGACAATGTTGTCATGAAATTCAAACTATAAATGTTGTTTTTTGTTTTTAAATGTGGTGCGTCAAACCGCTTCAGCTGCTATCAATTTAAAAGGGAACACTGCATATAGCATTTCTCTTATCAGCTCTCCTTATTTAACTTAATTTAAATACCATCACTGTCAGAGAAGCGACAAAAGATGCAGAGTGGGTTTAACTAATTTCATAGTATTTTAGCTGGTGGATGCGTGACCTCCTCGTGGATACTTGATCTCCATCAATAGCTCAGAGGTGTGTGTGTGTTTGTGCTGTGTGTGCAGGTGCATGCCTAAGCATAAATACATGGATATTCTCGAAGTATGCTTTGTGAGCCTGCATTGATGTTATAGATATGTTACCCATTTAATCTCACCGGTTACAATTGTGACCAAAATTTAGCTTGAAATTTGAAGGGTCCAAAAAGAGCTGATGTATTTTACACAGAGTTGCCATTTGTAAATGTCAGTGCAGATTGTCTTGATTTCATGTGAACATTTTTCATGAGTGGTGCAAATAGTCACATGACCAGAGTCATTTCATTCCACTGTGCTCCTCTGAAAGATAATGTCTGTGTCAAAACTCCAAAAAAGGAAGCAAATAAAACCTGTAATGATCCACTTACAACTACCATATTTTGTACATATAATGTTTAAAGGGTCTATTATTGATTTATTAATAAGATTGCTCTGCCTAATTTAAATCATGTTTACAAGACAAGTATGCATGCAAGTGGTCACAGTTGTGACTGGTGGAAAAATACAGAGACCCATTTTTTAATAGGAGAATGACTGAATCCCATTATAAAATGGCAGATTTCAAAGTATTATTACAATATATTAAATAAAGTAAAAGTAAAAATAAATATGCAGTTGTTCATTCCCTTCTCCCCCACAACAGCCAGATAGTAAGATTTAAAAAAAAAAATTGTTACTTTATTGTTTGCAATTTTCTATTGGGTCCTATTGAGCAACTGAGCAAAATTACTGTATCATGCTTACTCTGTATTTTCCCACAGGTTACAATTGTGAAGAATAAAGCTCATAGTTTCACTCACTTTAAAAACAAAACAAAAATTAGCAAAGGCATACAGTTTCGTTTATTGGGCTATCCAAGGAGTAAAATACATGTGCCCACTCATCTGGGAAAAGTTTGGGATTAAGGAGGTTAATATGCATATCAGTTTATTATATAATATGAAATGTTATATTAAACTGTTAGTTATATTAATGTATGTTTGAATAAATCTTTTAATTATATCGATTAATGTCTGAAAATTGTTTGGAATTTTTAGAGGCTGTTTCCTCAAAAACAAGGTTTTCTGACACATAATTTTAATGATTATAGCAACGGTTTGGCATAGAAACATAATAAATTATATAATTAGAAAGCTGTGACCTTCCTTTTTTTTTTTTTACTTTAGTACATAACTATCAAAATGTGAGTCCGGCGACTCAAAATGATGGGGAAGGTCACATACTGTATATGTGTGTGTCTGAGCATATTACCTGACGTTGTAAGGAGTTTATTAGGCTCTTCATGTAGGAGATCATGTCTGTCAACTTTGGTACTGAGTTGTGCTGCTGTTTGCGTGTCACTCTGTTCAGCCACTCAAAATGGTGCTCAAAGGACTTGAGGTCTGCATGGAGCTGAGAAAGAGTAGGCTTGAACTGTAAGAGAGAACAAAAGGGAGAGAGCAGGAACATTAGTAAAAGTATTTGAAAAAACAACAACTGTGGTTTCCAAATGTCACTGCAAACTAGCTGTCCTGCATTACATTTAAAATATGTGTATAGACTAATGTACAGCTAGAGAAGTGAATAATTGGGAATGGAGGCCTTTTTGCTTTCACACACACCTCCAAAGAGTTGAGGTCACTGACTCTGCTGCTGATCGCTGGAAGAGACTTGAATCTGTGGTGATCAACCTCTGTGGCAAACACTGGGTCTTTCTGAAAGAAAAGAAAAAAGACAGAATGGGCATCAATATAAATATAAAACTACACACACATACACTGAATTGAAAAATGTCCACAAAGTCATGTCATGAGAAGTTCTTGGTCTCCAACTTTGAACTCGACAATCAAAACAAAACAAGTAAAAGCTGTCTCAGAAATGAAACTACTGGCATACACTAGCACCACCACAGAATTACAGGGAACAGGAGTCACCCAGAGTTCCATCAAGCTTTAACTTCTGAACCTAGACAATTCAAGTTTGTGACCTGAAGCCACAGGATGTTTTCTAGAGGAAGAATAACAACATATGCAATGACTAAGCAGTTTGAAGTGGAATCACAATACTTGGCTGCAGGGAAACTCCAGGGTCAGGACTAAAATAAGGTGCCCTGACGTATTGCACTCTCCACACCTGGCACTAGATGGAGACAAAAACACAATTTAACATTGCTCAGGTGTTTACAAGGTACAACGCAAGTGGGCGAAGGAGAGTGACCCGAACTTGCTCTAGATGTGTTAAGACAATGATCCGAGGTTTGCGCTTGCTCCTTAATGTGGCCACCACATGAATGGAGCAGAGACTGTTTACAAGTCATTGGAAGGGTTGTTTGTGTACACTAATTTGTGCTGATGTTTAACTGACAGGTGTAATATACCCTTTGCATCGTCGGAGCATCATCAGGAAAGAAAAACAACACCATGTTCCAATCAGAAAGCAATGTGATTACAATGAGTGCCGTCTCGTGTACAAGTCAGCTTTCCGGTGCCACTCCAATGCATTGTTTTGTTGTTTTGTTTATACTGTATCTTTCTCCCTCTACATCCTTCATCCATGTTTTCTTTTTCTCTATCTATAAGACTCCATAATATAAGCCGAGACGGTGACACACACCATCCCTTCCTTCATCCTTCATCCATCCATGTCATCACTTTATTCACTAGTGTGAGTTTCATCTCTCCCCATCTGAGTGGGCCCTTTGACTATCATCATCACACACAAGCACTCACACACACCAACACGCACACCTTGTTGAGTGTCTCTCATCCAGAGCGCTCTCTCATCTCTTTATCTCCTCGGTTACTTGTCTCTTCTCTCCCCGTTTGGATCATGACCTCACTCAACTGATTCTTGTCCCCTCCCTCCTCCTGTTTTCCTGAATGCAAATCCGGGAGTGATAAATCAT
The DNA here is from genome assembly GCF_019703515.2 of Myxocyprinus asiaticus. NCBI lineage: Eukaryota > Metazoa > Chordata > Actinopteri > Cypriniformes > Catostomidae > Myxocyprinus > Myxocyprinus asiaticus. The sequence continues at coordinate 28,399,552 of NC_059358.1, read as the reverse complement.
ACTGATTTTTATCAGGACACTTTGCTGTGGAGACCAAAAGCTAAACATGTAGCCCCACACCTACACAGACCACAACTATTTACAACACGCACACTCGCACAGGCACGCACACAGTCAAACGTAGTATGTATATACACTCTCACCACCTAACACAATTAACAGTAACACATTCAGTGCATAAACACACACACACACACACACACACACACACACGTGGTTTTATAGCTTTCTTGTGGGGACTTTCCATCAACTCCCATTCTATTTTTCTTTCCTAGCCTTGACCCCTGTAAAGTGGAACTCCATGCAAGAACAAAAGAAACCAAAATAAATGCTTCATGTCATTGAAAATCTAACAAAATATTTTTCAAAGTGTGTTGGGCCCTTTTGTCACCAGTGGGGTCTTTGATAATGTTCTCGCCTGTAACATCTGGAGCACATACACAGGGAAAAGTAGATGCTTAACATCCATAAATACAACACATTGACACTCACAGCCAATCTGCGAACAGCTTTATTGTATCCAGTTATGTAATCTAATAAGCAAACAGTTGAAGTTAGAGAGGTGATATTTTGGACTTTGCCTGAAAGAGGTCAAGCGAATCAGTGATCGAATCCGGGATGGTACTAGGATTCAATCTTTGGTGGGGCATTTATACTGTATGTTTTGAGGGGGAAGGGGGGTGGGGGGTGGGGTTGGCATTGTAGGGGGAATGCCCCCCCTAGCCCCCCTTTAGACACAGCCATGGATGGAATCAGACCTATCGAACAGGTGAACTAAATAATAGCTTAATAAACAATCCAGGTCAAAAGAAAAACAAAGTTAACATCATATATACCACATACCAATTCTGTGGCATTAAGCAGTACATCTGTTAACATTTTCCGACATGGAAGACAACACTGGCAACACTGTACTTTTCACCTTTCTGTGCCATGTGCTTCGCTCACACTGGTAAACAAGACCTCCAAGTAACCATGGAAACAAGGATCTGCTTATGTTTCTGTACAGAGAGGAAGGGAAGGGAGGCCTCGGAAAGATGAGGGGAGAACTGTGGGTTCAAGCCCCTCAAAGTGTGGATCTCCATCACTTAGCAACCACAAAACCGTACCAAAGCCCACGCCGTGACAGCCGTCTTGCTTGTTGTTTTGCTCTCTGGGGGTTTGAGCGCTGGATTTGAGTACAAGGCTCCAAAGAATCCACCAAAAGGCCTTGTAAGGCCTTGTACATTCTTGTTTACCCCCCATCCTGTAGGTTCAGGCTCATTGGGTTGAAAGTTTATGAACGTTAACATTGCTAGCTTTGATGGAGTCTGGGATGTTGGCCCTGCTGCTGGGCCTGAATCCAGAGATCATGTTTTTTGTAAGACAGAGGCTACAGTAATGAGCTTTATCTGCTGCCACATGGATTCAAAGCAACCGCAATCTGCTTTCTCGCCTCTTACCATGATTAATATGAGCCAGCTGAATGAAAAGCAGAACAGCGTATTTATGTTTGTGTGAGAGAGAAAGAGAGATAAGGCAATTCCTGTCCACAAATCTCTCAGAGCTGTACAGAGGGTCAGTCAAGATGAAGCATCTGATAATCGTCAACATCTCTGACAGTACAGTGTGAACTTCCTTTCCTGGTTAGACACACACTGATAAACCAGCACTGCTATCACACCAGATCAAACGAACCTCAGCACTGTTCAACTCACCAGAAGATCTTGAGTCAGCTTAAGGAGGTGTCTGGTTTGGTTGGTCAGCTTGTCAAAGTCATGGAAACGGTGCCGGTGGTGGGCAGGAGAAGCCGACGTGAACAGATGCAGCTGACCCAACAGCAACGAGAGGAGCAGCGATGAGGAGTCACCCAGCACTGCAGAGGAGAACAAATTATTGATTAATTCTGTAGACGCTGCCTGCAGGCACACCAACATTCCTGAATTTGTCCCACCAGCCTGTGCCACTGTTACAACAGCACCATGTTTCCACATGTCAAAAAGCATATCAATAGTCTCAGCCAGAGGACACTGCTTTCATCTCTTAGTAAGAAGGAAATCACAGTAAGCATGTTGCATCACAAGAAGCAGTCTGTGAACACAGTCGCGCGCTTATAAGCGCTGTCGCGCGTCCTGAGCGAATAACACTGTTATCCTATATTACTGTCGACATGATAAATGCTTCTCTAATGAACTAATCGCGAATGCCTCAGGCCATTATCCTGTCACGCTAACTTTACACTAGCAATCCATAAAAAAGTCCCATATTTATAAATCACACGTGGGCTAAACACAGATGGCTTGTCAGTTCAAAAAGTCTGTAGATATGATAACATATTGTTTATGTGAGCTTAAGTTAAGGCATCACAAATGGGTTACAAAACAGAGTGATATAATTACACAGTGGCGATTTGCTGAGTTAAAGCAACAAGTGCCACTACACTGTAAATAATGGATAAGTGACCATGCCAAATAAAGCGTAAAATAAAACAGAGTGAAAATAAAAATTATTTGGCACTTACATTTCATATTTGTCCAGGTCCTTTCTAAGTAAATAAGTTGCAAATAAATTAGCAGAAAAATAAATAAATATATAAATAAAGAGTAAAAATTAATAAATAAATGAAGTTCCAGATATTGTCACGTGCTCCAGAATTCGTCTCGCGCTCTCTCAAGTGTCGGCGTGGACGGCTCGAGACAGTAGTTGACAGAGGAAGAGTGTGAGGTGAGGAAGAAAATGAATGAATGACAGAAGTGTAGAATTAGTGAGAGCGAGTCGTCCCTCGATAAAGACTCTGTTCAGTCGTAATAGTTGTTTAGTATTAACAAACGCGAGTAAGCATGGAAAGATACACGGTGCGGGACAGAGAGATGTTTGGAGGGAGAAACAGATAGAGAGGGAGAGAGAGAGAGAAAGATGCGAGTGTGTGTAAGTCTAATTTTTCGCGAAGTGAAATGTTTAGGCTTGTTTAAAACTCCCTTTATAAAGACGGGGGTATGACACATCCTGAGTCACCACTTCATTCATAAAAACACTCTCTCTCACACACATACACGTTCGCCTTCTCAGCGCGCGCCTCCCGCCCCTCGGCGCTGTCTTTCTCCTTTTGCGAATTTTTTGAAAGAAAAAAGTTTCTGTTGTTTTGATTTTTGTTTCCTCTGGCAATATCATTTCTCTAGGTCTCTATCTCTCCGCGTCCATCCTGCTGCCTGCCTGCTATCTCTCTTCCTCTGCCCCATCCCGCTAAGCGATCTGTGCCAATCAAATCATCAATCTCTTTATCTTTTCATCTCTAGATCTCTTCCCCTCTCTCGACCTATCACTGCAGAAGTTTAAAAAGCCCATTGTCATTTTATATCGGTCAATCTTAGTTTCATAACTCTCTCTCTCTCTCTCTCTCTCTCTCTCTCTCTCTCTCTCGCTCTCTCTCTCTCTCTCTCTCTCTCTCAACTCCAATATATTAGGAATAAATAGACATTATTTGCATGGCAATGCATAGGGGCTCCGAGAGCAGGACGTGTTTTCAGAAACACATGGCATTGCACATATTTACCATATACACACCTTTTCAAACTTCGCTCCTGAGACACCAGTTTGTTATTTCCACCCTTTCCTTTCCACTCTTTTTTTTTCTCTGACCCTACCCCCTTCTATCTCTCTAGGGTAAAAGAAATAGCGAGAGAGGGAATAAAAGGGAAAGGTGTTGCATTGTGAGTCCCAGGGCCGTAGCTAGTGGGTTGAAAGGTGGTAACGATTCTAGGGGCCCAAAGGTCCAGGGGGCCCCACAACAAATTCTAAACTGTATGTTTTAATAGGAAAGGGGCCCAGAGCAATATACAGTCAGGGGGACCAGATAACCTTGCTATGGCCCTAGAGAGGCCTGCAAATGTTGCATATAGAGGACTTGCAGAACATTAGCACTAAATTTACAAGTACAAGCAAGGGAGGGATGGAAGGAGAAAGAAAGAGAGAGAGAGACAGGGAGAGGGGGAAGGTTAATTTAGCATATACAGAAACCAGTACATGGTGCTGGAAACATGGAGTCACATCCAATAAAGCATAGCACAGTGTTGCAAAAGAGGCAGAGAGGAATTTCCAGACAAAAAGAGAAAGACCAGGAGAAAGTATGGTTGAGGGGTTAAAGGCTGACCTTTTTCTGATTCACAATTTAATAAATACACTCAGCGGTATAGTAACGACTTGAAAAGTGTGTGTGTGTGTTTGTGTGTGTGTGTGTGTGTGTGTGGGGGGGGGGGGGGGGGCATTGGAGCCTGAACTCATATAAGAGCATTTGTGCGGTCTGCATCATATCCCATTCCGCTCTGTCATTATACACATCATGGGAATGTTCCGGGTTCAATGCAAGATAATCTCAATCGACAGCTATAAAAATTATTATTAATAAAAAATAAAGTACCACAATATGTGCCACAGTTAGGCATTTACAATGGAAGTGAATGGGGCCAGTCTATAAACATGAAAATACACACTGTTTCAAAAGAATAGCCACAAGATGTAAGCATTATACATGTTAACATGATTTCAGTGTAAATAAAATAGCTTACAAACCTTATCTGTGTAAAGATATATTCAATATTACAACGCGCTAAACCCTGTAATCTGGTAAACGCCATAATGCTAGTAAATTTCGGATTTTATCACACTAAAATCACGTTAACATATATAATGTTTACGTCTTGTGGCTATACTTTTAAAACAGTGTGCATTTTAACGTTTATGGACTGGCCCCACTCACTTTTTGCCTTATTTAAAATAAACAAGGGACGAGTTGAAACTATTCTTATTTAATGCTGTTTATTGAACTTAACTTGTATTGAACCTGTAACATTCCTTTAAAAAGCATATTCATAAATGATTTAAAAATGTATATATAATGGTTTATACACCCTTGCACACACACAATGTCACAAAGTTATTTATGCAAAAAGCAGTGTTCACACGTATCCATTCATCTTCTCACTCTCTCATGCACTTAAATACACATACACACACAGGGTATGGGGAGGTAATGCGGTTGCAGGGTCACGTACTGGTTTTGTTGGGTCAGCCTTAAAGAAGAAAGGGAGCACAGAGGAAGAGATGGAAGGAAGGGAAATGGATGAGTGTGCAGGAGCGATGGAGGGATGGAGGGAGATATTGACACACTCACTCTTTTAATTTACCACATCAAAGACCTGTTTGAAGACACAGCTGGGAAAAGAATAAAAGAAAGAGTGAAGTTAGTCACTCACCGACTCTCTCTGCCTGCATGCCCTGATGGGGGTCTCTTGGATGGTTGATGGTGAGTCTGTTGTAGTCCATAATCCAAAGGGCGTGTGTGTCTGATTATGTGTGTGTGTGTGTGTGTGTGTGTTTGTGTGTCTCATAATGGGGTATATTACAGTAATGAGGTACCAGGATGTCTGGACACTTATTGCTCCCCACCTATGTCTCACTTCCCCCATGTTTGAGGGTTGTGTGTGTATGTGTGGGTGTTGGTGTGTAATGTCTGTGAGGTTTGTGACTGGACAGCTAAGACTACTGGTCCTTCCTCTGGTGCTTACAGTGATCAGTGATGTGATGGACTGAATATGAGGACCACACACACACACATTCACATAAGCATACAGCAGAGCCATCAGCGCTGATTGGTAACACACTAACACATACACACACACACACACATTGGTCCATCATTATGAGGACTCTCCATAGACATAATGATTTTTATACTGTACAAACTATATAGATATAGTATAGATTCTGTCCCCTAACTCTCACTAAAAACTTTCTGCATTTTTACATTTTCAAAAAAACATTGTTTAGAATGTTTTTAAGCAATTTGAATTATGAGGACACTAGAAATGTCCTCATAAACCCCATTTATAGCATAATACCCTTGTAATTACCATTAACCTAAAAAATGTCCTCGTGAACCACCCAAACCCGCACACACACACACACACACACACACACACACACACACACACACACACACTCGTTCATTACAGTATGTGTAAGTCTGCCCATTCACATTCACTCACCGTCAGACCTCCCATCCTGACATACACAGCAGCACACAAGAATACACACACTGTTTCATTGCCCATCCCACACACAAACACAATTTTTTTATTTAATAGCTTCCTTTGATCAGTCAGGACCTCAGGGAAGAGGGCAAGAAGCTTAATTAGAACAATTAAGGCACTAATGAAAATGCTGAGTTAAAGAACTACTGTTCAAAAAGTAGCCCTTTTGTCTCAGGACCGTGAGGCTTAGTTAGACTGATTGTTGAACTCATAAGAATTCAACTTATAAGCCCAGAATTAAATCACAAAAGTGTTTTGGTTGAGCGCATTGTTACAAGAGCGGAGTCACAAGGTTTCTTTACTACATCCGGGCTAAGTGTGATTAGAATTACATGTTACTTTTTTTGTTTGTTTTTGGTCAACAACTGATGTAAAGAACAGGAAGGGTATAAAAAGAGACAATTCAATGACAAATGGGTTGCGTGGGTCTCGTCTTAGGACACACATTAGCCTCTACTCAACGAGTCAAACCAAACTTTTACACTCAACACGGAGTGAAAGGGTCTTGGTGCTGAACTTCTTACCAGGCTATGCTCCTACTCAATCACTGGCGAGTGAAATCTGAAAATATACAAGGCAATGGTTACTTACAGACATTTTTAGCCACATAGCATAAAATTTGGTCACACATGCGAGTGATTTACTCGTTTTGTAGAGGGTTGCCGCATGGAGTTAAAGACTGATCTTGGGAGAATCGATATCAGGATTGTTAAAATGAAGAATGCGATTAATTAGAAAAATCAATATTTTTACCCAGCTCTAATGTCAATGAGTGCCTTTACATGCACAACCTTACACTGATTATGCTTAATAAGCTGATGACGAATAAGGTCACGTAATAGGCCTTAAGGTGTGGTCACATTTATCTTTACACTGCGAAATTCCCCAGGCGAAGAAAGCGTAGGCGGATGTTAAGCATGTGTAAAACCTGCAAAAACTACTTGCCAAGCAGCCTATTTTTTTATGCTTCACTTTATACTCTGGGAGAGTGAAGTTATCAAGGAACTCACCGCTAAAATGATTTGCTCGTTCATTGTGAAAATTTAATGAAAAATGAGTGAACTCCGGTTGGCTAGTTCCTTTGTCAGGCAACTGAAACAAACAAATATGCATTACGTGGTTAATAGTCAATCATATTTAAATATCAGAAACGTTAGCTGACCTGTCACCCGTCACAAGAAAATGTGCAAATATATGATTTGTCCACTGTTTACATGCTCATACTGATTAGCAAAAGCTTTAAGATATAGCTTAATAAATTATAGATTCTTACTCCTGTGACAAAATTTACTGGTAATTGTAGGCAAGCCAACTGATTGCATTTCAGAACAACTGTCCAGGGCCTTTACAAGCTCAGATTTGAAAGTTTAACTGTTAATTTTAATTATAAAAGCAGGAGAATGATCCTGCTCCCTTCACCTCAGTACACAGAACGCACTTATCCTAATTGTTGCAATTGTACATAGACCTACTTTGTAGTTTGGAGGGTAGATTGGTTGGTTTATTATTTTATTTATTCAGAGAACAGCCTATTTCAATTTTGTGTAAAGATTTGTTGATTTTGAATGGTTATTTATTTTATAGACCACTAAAGCATGCACAATGTGGCATTGTTTTCTTTGTTGCTGCCTGTTCTTGTGATAAATGTAGTGGCCCGCCACAGTCTAATTTGTCCTTCCACAGTTTCATAATGAACCAAATTTATTTTTACACTTCACATTATAACATAAAAATCTATAGCCTTGTGTTTTGCGCCATTGCTTCTGCAAAGCATCTCTCACTCCCAGTCAGCATCTGAGGAGCAAGTTCAACACAGGGAACCACTTTTGCTTCATTTCTTTGATGGCGCAAATGTATGCTCTAGTCAATTTTGCGTTTTGACCATTTGTGAACTGTGTTAAACTCCATCTCATTTATCATGCTTTGTGGGTGTGAATTTTTTGCTGTGTCATCACCACTCATATCATATCTATACTACCAATGTGTTTATGATTAAATTACTAATAGAGCACAAAATTGTTTACAAGAGCACAACGTTCTTCATAGATCTAGCCTCTTAATTTTTCTCTCAAAGTGCACCAGATTGATGTATTTAACTTTAAAATGTACAACATTTTCTTATGGGGAACCACGCCCCTGGAACCCCCTAGAGGTTCCGAGGTCCACCCACCACAGTCTCACAAATCCTGTGGGAAGCACTGATAACAGTGAATGCTAAAGACCATGGTCTCTGTGTGAATTGATCATTTTGTTTGATTAATCTGTTGTGTATTAAACATTTGCATGTATGAGTGTATGGGTATTGAAAAAAAAAATACAAAATGTATGTGCTACTGTATGTAACTTTATTTTTTATAAATAATTATGAGAGGAGTGCCTTTTTTTTCCACTTGAGCTGCCCCCCAAAACGTCTGTGCACGGCCCTGATTGCTGTCCATGTAAATGTGCTTAGTGATGCCAAATGCCATTGGTTGCTGCTTGTCTCAAAACCATTGACTGTGTACCTTGTTTAAGTACACTGTATATATACTTCTGAAGTTTAAAAGTGTGACTGAGAAATTACAGCTATGAGGAGGGCAAGATTTTTGGTAAATAACTATCCTTGCATGGAAAAGAGCAGCATGAACATTCTGCATAACATCTCCTTTTGTGTTCCATTGAAGAAAGTTTGAAAGAGGGTTTGGAACGACATGAGCGTGAGTAAATGATGACAAAATGTACATTTTTGGTGAACTAAGTCTAAAACATGAATCTGCCTTTCACAAACTCACTTCTGCAGATTAATAATACTGTAAAATCCACATTTTTATTTCACAGGCCAAAACCTTACAACAGCAGTCCATTTTGGTATTACTGCCAGGCTGCAGAGCAATTAAAACCATTATTTGTGGAGTCATTTAGCAGACTTGAAATGGAAAACTCCTTCAAAAATATAGAATGTTTTAAATTATAATTGTGGGTATAATTGGGAGGAGAGGATGGGGGCACAAATAATTGTACGTTTATTTGTCAGCATTGTTGGGTAACGTTACTTTTAAAAGTAACTCATTAGAATATTGCGTTACTCCTTAAAAAAGTGTAACGGGTAAGGATGGGCAAGGAGGAGGCGGGAACCGGCAGAAGAGTCAACATAACTTTAATGACATAAAAGAACTGAACATAACATAAAACACATAGACGCACACACACAGCGGCTGCATGTGTGTCTCTCTCTCTTGAACTGGCACCCCCGGCTCATCTTTATCCCCCTCCCAGCTGATTAGGTGACTCAGCATCGGCTGTGCACCCTCACGGCCTGGCCACGCCCTCCTCCTCATCACAAAAAGTAACTTAATTAATTAAAAAGTTAATTTTTACAAATAAGAGACATTACAGGTCATGCAAGCTACTGTTCAACACTCAAGTCAAAACAACATAGTAAACAAACAGATATTTAGAAAGTAGGTCTTCAAGTCATATTTATAATAAAGAATCAATAACATGAATATGCATGATTTGCTTTTCCACCACTTGAACCTGCATCAAATATGCCATCATTTGCTGTGCCCATCGACAGTGTCAGAGTCAACTAAAGATGTTTTTCAAAAGTCAGGATAAAATTCAGTGGGGAATGCCAGTCTAACATGTTCAAAGAATGTGTCTGATAATACAGGAATATTTTTCACTTAAGTCATCTCAGTGCACGCTTGTTTTGATTTGATCCACGGTGCGTTCAGACGCCACTGGTTGATCGCATACAACTTCAAAGGCGCATGTTGATACAACTTGAATGGAAAAATTTTTAATGCTACCAAAATGTCATGAAAATGGTTTCATGAATCAAACCACTTGTTTGTTATAAAACAAAAATGTAGAATCTTTTTAGAAACTACGACACAGTTGATATAGAACGTTGCTCGGAGCCACTGATCCAGAGACAGCTTTTCTCATCCCATTCTCCCAGTTACGGGGAGCTGTAACACGGAGCAGTTCAACTGCATAAGTCAGTGAATTGAGCAAGTATTTCACCCTGTGTCTCATGTCATGGCCAGTGGAAGACTAGTCTTATAATCCCTCTACCTAAATGCGTTTACTGATTTTTTTAAAGCAGTGTGTATTAACACATGAATCAAATTGTGTTTCCCTCAACCGAATGTTGACCTCATATTATGCTAAAACATGCAATATTCCCGGCTTGTATAGCTAATGCACTTGCAAGTAATCTGAGTTACTTTATTTAAAAAGTAACTCAGATATTATGGACTAAAATAAAAAAATATTGCGTTATTTTACTCCCCCAACACTGTTTGCCAGTGTCTACCAGTCTAAATAGGTATAAATAGTTTGATAAAATTGAAGATGTTTCAAGTTCATTAGTCAATAGTAAAATAAATCAAACTTTGTTTAGTTACTGTGTTCTCTAGTGTTTCAAAACAAGGTGTCTGTTAGGCCATCAAATTATGATTTGATTATGTTCTGGACTCAGCCTATCTCTGCCTCAGTCATGAACACACACACACCCCAATTTTAACAGTTAGGCAACATAGCAAATGTGATGGGAAAACAGGAATGATACTTGCAGAAGCATGATCTGATATAAATGAATAATTTCTGTACCATCTCAAAAAATATCCCAGAGGGAATTACACAATGACAGAGGTGTTGAGAAAGAAATAAGGAAACAAAAGTGAGAGTGACTGCTGGAAGATGAATGTGTGCATTTGTGGGAGTGTGTATAAATACAGTGCAAAAAAGAAAGATAATACTTATGACAGGATGTTGTAGTGTCCTTTGACCCTCGACTGCTTCCATTCTTTGTGAGAGAGGTGTGTCCTATCCAGCCACAATCTGGCAACCCTCTCAACCCACCCTTCACCTTTCCTGACCCCTTTACTGCTCCAGAGATATCATGAGCAAGTGAGTGTGTTAATGACTCTATGGGAAAAGCAATTGGGCAATAAAGTGACGTCCCAAAATCCTTCTCACAACTCCGCAAACACACATGTACGAATGCAAGAACACACATGCAGAAGAATGCACGCACACACACACACACTCACACACACACACACATACACACACACACACACACACAAACACTGCTGGATTGCACCCCTGCCAAAAGATATCAAATCACACGGGGAGAGAAGAGTAAATGTTGTGTTGTATACATGCCAAACAATTCACCACACTTTGCAGCCACACACACACAAAGGACGGTTAATGTTACTCTGTATCCGAGCCAAGTGTTTATTCGCAAACACAGAGTTAAATTACAACCAAATAATGTACTGTAGAATGTATCCCCTTTTAACCTGACATACTGGGGTAGTGGAAGTGGTGATATTTTATATCCTTGCTGGGTAGTAACACACACTTACAAACACTGTATTACTGATTACGAAAATTCTCCTAAATGGTAATAAGAGGCTGTAAATCTCTTATTGCAGTAACCGTCTTCCGTCCTTAGAGCTTGGCAGGAGTGTTCTGATATTACGCTGACACACACACACGCACGCACGCACACACAGACATTAAAATCGTATAAAGCGAGTGCATTGTGGTCAGGTCAATAGGTAAAATAAAATATTTCAAAAAGACAGAAATGAATAAAAGTGAAATAAAAAGCAACTATTTCTCCTCTTTTAAATTTACATTAATGAGCCAGATAATTTTAGTACCCTTAGTACTAGTTTAGCAAATAATTTAAATTCTCTCATCATTTACTCACTCTTATGCCATCCCAATTGTGTATGACTTTCTTTCTTTTGCTTAATACAAACAAAGAGGTTTAGAAGAATATCTCTGCTTTGTAGCTCCATACAATGCGTCAGCAGGGTCCAGAAGCTTAAAAAAGCACATAAAGGCAGCATAAAAGTAATTCATCCGTCTCCAGTGGTTAAATCCAAGACTTCTGAAGCGATATGATAGGTGAAGACAGATCAATATTTAAATGCTTTTCTCCTTTAAATTCTCCTCCCTGCCCAGTAGGTGGCGATATGCACGATGAATGCAAATCGCCAAAAACAAAAGAAGAACTCTTAGGAGAGAAGAGAGCTTACGAGGGTTTGAAAGTAGAGATCTATAGTAAAAAAAAAAAAGGGACTTAAATATTGATCTGTTTCTCACCCACACCTATCATTCAGCTTTTGAAGACATGGATTTAACCACTAGAATCGTATGGATTACAATTGTGCTGTTTTTAGCTTCAAAGTTTTGGACCCTGTTGACTTGATTTGTGTGGACAAACAGAGCTGATATATTCTTTGTTTGTGTTCTGCAGAAGAAAGAAAGTCATACATATCTGGGATGACATTTTTGAATTTTCATTTTTTGGTGAACTATTCCTTTAAGTGATAGGGAGGGTATTTATTTTCTGAAATAGTTTTGCATTCACTCAAAATTGTTTTGGGATCCTCCACAAGAGTTTTATTATTAAAATTACCCTGGTTACTACAGTTTTACTAAAGTAATTTAAATGGTTTTAAAACTATGGTCCCAACCAAAAAAATACGAAAAAAATTCTCACTATAATAAAAATGCAGTAGCTCCAACTATGACAATGTTTTTTTATTTTTTTTTTATGATTCCGATTATTATTACCATAGTTTGTGTTTTACTACAAATATGGCTAAACATATGTTAAAATATGGTTACTTTAGTGAAATCATGGTCAATTTTATTTATTTATTTATTTATTTTAACTTGCTACTGTATATTTTCATCATGCACTAGAGAATTCAAACATATTAAAGGAATAGCAAGAGAACAAGAGAAAGAGAGAGAGAGGAGGAAAATAGGAGACCCAAAAATTTAATAGAATGAATAGGGAAGACATCCCACGCATAAAGGAACGATTTACAGGGTGGGCAAGTCTTTCCATACTCTCTCACCCCCTCTCCCTGCGTCTCATCTGTCCATTTCACGAGCATGTTAACATTTTGCAGACATCATTTCAGTCTGTTAAAGCACGTGGATAACACACACAGAAATGCTGACCGTCCTTCTCTTAGTCTACTTAAACATTCTTTCCTCACCTGTCATTGTATACTGTCTGTATCACTCACCATCTCACTTTCTCAGCCTGTCTGTCTCTATTTCTCTGTCTGTTTCTCTGGGTCTTTTACCTCTTCCATCTCTTTAACCATCTTTCCATCTTTCACCGTCTCTCCATTTCTCTTCATCTAAGTGGAAGAGAATGAGGTAGAAGGATGAACATAAACCAGGGGCTGCCAAACAATAACAACAACAAAAACAAGCGGATGGAAACAGCAGTAAAATATGTAAACAGGTCTGGTCACTTGGCTGATCTCTCTCTCTCTCTCTCTCTCTCTCTCTCTCTCTCTCTCTCTCCACCTTTCTCACTCTCTGAGGAACCTCATTGGGGCAATTGAAACAGAACTAAAGAATGATGGAACAAAGGAAGTAAAAAGAGAACGAGAGTGAGTGGGGCTATTTTTAGTGCATTCTTTGTTGCAAAAAAAAAGGTACCCAGGAGACAGAAAGCCAGAGGCATTCTGCATTCTCAGTGTCTTTGTCAAGCTCATCTGATAGCTCACAAGAGAGCAGCGTCACAAGCCATCCAAATGTTACTGAACCCCCTTTTAACCTCCTCCTGCGTCACAGGGCTATTTTTGGCATTTTTGTTTTCTAAGAGAGGAATTTCATGACTGAAAAACAGATGAGTAAGGAGGAAAGAAAAAGGAGAAAAAGGATGTGAAGCAGAATGAGATACGATGGACAGTTGATGTCGGCTGACATTGAGACAGTGGGAAGAAGAGAAAGAGAGTGTGCTGGACAGAGGAGACAAAAGATCGTGGAATGCTTGAACGTCATCGGCTTGTCCCACTGACTGGGTTTTCATCGTGACCCCAGCGATGTGAAAGAGGGTACCCTTTGGAGGGCAGCACACATACATTCTGATGCTGTCAGTCATGTGACTAATGCAACCAACTCTGTGCCGCTTACAAAAATGTCCCATTGAGTCCCACACTGAATCTGCTCAAAGAACAAAGACCGCCGATCTCCGCTGTCGTCTAACTTGTGCTTTCCATTGTGCTGTGAAGAAATGATACTCTTACGTCTTCTAAGAGATTTACATTCAACTTCCATTCATTCTTATTAAGTGGTGTTAATAAAGACTATATTGTCACTTAGAAACTAATCCAAACCACAGCAAATAATAAAAACAACTAATGCTCCTCTATTCAAAATGAAAAGTAAGCAGTATGTAAGTAGGCGTTTAGCAGATCCTTGTGTCCAAGGTCTAAAATGAACTTTTTCATGTATTGAGAACATTTATGTCATAATTATTTCCTGCCATCCATCAAACTGTATTTTGAATGATTTCATTACAAAAATATAGTTTGTTTTTCCTATTATAAAGGAATTATCCCTTGCATATTTGCGGCTCACAGCATGCTCACGTGCTTTCTCACAACCTGTCACAAAAATATTGAGACCCATTTTGATTTGATTCCTTATATATTATTATTTTATTATTTATTTATTTATTTATTTGGATGAAGAATGTAATATCTGGCTTGAGATCTGGAATTACGACAGAAAAGAAAGTTCTGACTTTCTAGCTAAATACATGATTTTCCAAAAGGTAAAAGTTGTTAGAAGACAGTGAGAGTCACTGACCTTTTCTTTACAGTCAAAGTCCTTTAAGGGGGACTTATTGGATACAAGTGGGATACAAGTACAGCTCCTATCTACTTGAATGTAGGGCCCACCCATAACATGTTTGTCACAGGCCACATGAATTTTAGCAATGTCCCTGCTTAAGGAGCTATTATGCCACTACACCCTTTTTAACAAAACTTGACAGCTTCCTCTTATGCCAGTCATTTTACAAGCACCATTATGGAGTCTTTGGTAGACTGGGTTGTCACAAACTCTTTGTTTGGAAACTCATGTTTTGTCTTGCTATAACCTTAATCTTGTGAGTTCTGATGCCCACCCTCATGGTGGTACTGGCTCTCTGCCTGAGTTCCCTCAGATTTGCGAAGGATTTTCAATACTGAATATAGCTGTGTGCTTCATTTAATCTTGCACTGATTGGTCTTTTCTCACTCATCAATTACACTCTGGAGATCCAGAGTGAGGTCTAGCACCTCATTCAGTATCAGACCTTCAGTGTAAGATCTTGCCTTGTATCAACACTCCACTGCCTGGATATGACCAACTACACAGTCCCTGGAAGCACGGCAATCATTCCCACAAGCCTTACTCTCCACCACTGGTGGACACCTTAAAACTGTTTACCTGCTCACCATGTTTCCCAATCCTGCTGTATAAAAGAAACGTGCACTTTTGATCTCTAGACCCACTTTTGGGTTTCTCTTAACCTCATGCAATCCTGCGTCCATATGTGTGGATATCATGTTTTGGCTTTGCTATATGCACGCATAGGTGCTACTACAGGTGCAGTGCCAACAAAAGTGCCTCTGGTAAGAAACCTCTAAGTTTTTTGATCGAAACCTCTTTGGTTGCAAAGACTTAGTTTCTCTAGTTTCGTTTGATATGCCGCTTTAAAAAATCCATAAATTTTGTCCACATATATGGAAATTAGAACTGCATTCCCTAAAAAGTTTAAAAAACGTGTTATTTTGAATAACTTTCAACATTAACACTGTGGTTCTGTGGGTCATTTCGCTTAATTTTTAATATTAATTATGTTGGAGTCGCGTCACGCCATGCAAGGTTCAGACGTGTGAATGGCGATCTCTATGCACTTTGTTAGTTTTAACACTATTAATGTCATAAACCGGTGAGATTCGATACACTCTGTTCCATAACTGTTCTAGGAGGACAATATGTAAAATAATTCAAAATCCTTGGGCTCTAGAGACATTAAAAGACACTTACGTGCTCAAGCTGACACCCCCCCGGAGGTCTCGAGCCCAGGAGTCAATTTGGTCGGAGAAGTGCGGGAATTGCGGCGAGAAATGTTGAAAATGACGACGGTCATTGGCTGGATCAATTATCTGGAGTCATTGGAGAGGGAATTATCTGCTAATCTGCTAGCGACCAAGTTGGATTTGGAGAACTTGGAGAACTGTAGCCGGTGGAATAACGTCCGAATTGTTGGAATTCCTGAGGCCGAAGAGGGTCAAGGTATGGTGAAATTCCTGGACGGGCTCTATCCGAGTCTTCTCAACATAACAGGCCATAAGTAGGAAATCGAGCGAGTTCACAGGGTTCTGGCTCAATTCTGGCCAAATTTCTGAGATCATCCGATAAAGATCTCCTGTTATGCGAGGCAAGGAATAAAGGAAGGCTTTCTTGGAAGAACCACAGCATTTTCTTGTTCCCAGACTTTGCGAATTCTACAAGAGAGAAACGTGATCGATTCAAGGAATGCAAGAAACTCTTACATCAATGGAAGGTCGCTTTTGCAATGATGTTCCCGGCCAAATTGAGAATAGATGCTAAGCATGGCCGTAAATCATTTACATGTCCCCAGCAAGTGATGTCCTTCATAAAGTCAATGGAGTGAGTAAGCTATTTTGTGGTACTCATGTTACAGCCGAGTGGACAGGCTCACTGAACATTCACTTGATTGTCCGAGGAAAATGAGTGTCTTTCTTTTTTGTTTTTTTGTGCTGGTTCCGCCTAGCGGCTTGAGTTTGATTTGTGGAGGAACACACCTTCGGGACAGTTATGTGGATGAATCTACACGTTCTTTGTGTTTTTCCTGCCTATTGGCTGGAGTTTGTTTTAGAGATTACCTTTTGTTGTGTAATTCTGTCTCACAAAATTTGTATAGAAACACTGGACTTGAGCAATCCGATGGCAAAGTTGTTGCGGGGGCTCTCGTAGGCATACATGGACTGTTTGAGTTTAGAGGGATGGATGCCAGTTGGTGCTGTTGTGCGTGGGTTTAATACACACGTTTTTCTTTTTTCTGTTTGTTTGGTTCGGGGGAAAGTTTGGGGTTTGATTGTTGCACTAATGTTGGAATGTGGTCTTTATAATTTTGTTTTTGACACACAATCTATTTTTTCTATTATGTCAAAATGTCAAATGTTAATATGAGTGGATTGTCTCTCTCCACGTGGAATGTGAATGGGTTGTGGCCCCCATAAAAAGAAGGAAGGTTATTTCTCATCTTAAGCGTAAGAAATATGATATAGTGTTTCTTCAAGAAATGCATCTTTCCCCACAGGAAGCTGAAAAATTTGGGAAGATATGGGGTGGACATGTTTTCTTTAGTGCTGGCTCAAGTTAGAGCAGGGGAGTCATTATACTGATAAGTAAGCATCTACAATTCAAATGTCTCAAACAGATTAAAGATAAATTAGGAAGAGTAATTATTGTTCTAGCAGAAATTCAGGGGCAAAGTCTTATTTTGGCTAATATTTACACACCTAACTTTGATGATCAGGGCTTTTTTATAGATCTTGAAGGGATGTTGCAAGCCGCTGGCACCCCTCATGATATAATATTGGGATGAGATTTTGATGGACTCAGTCCTTGATCAAAGTGAAACAAAAGTGTGTAAGCCCCTTAGAGCAACACTGACGCTTCACAGGATGTGTAAATATCTTGGTCTTACAGATATTTGACTTTTGAACCCATCTGGTAGGGACTATAAATTTTTTTCATCAGTCCATATGATTTATTCTAGAATAGATTTATATATATATATATATATATATATATATATATATATATATATATATATATATATATATATGTAAGTCCCTCACTTCATCTGTTGTTGATTGCTCAATTGGAAACATTTTAGTCTCAGATCACGCCCTGGTGAGTTTAGAGGTGTTGCCACATATGGAGAAAAGGAAATCGTATAATCATATATATCCCTTTTGCAAAATCCCACAAATGTTAAAGGCTGAAATCAATGTTTATATGGAGGCCAACTGGTCATCAGTATCCTCTGTGGGAGTGGCTTGGCAGGCACTTAAGGCAGTTCTTAGGGGCCGGATCATACAGTATGCCTCATTCACCAAAAAATCCAAAGCACGAGAACTCATGGAGTTGGAAGGGAATATTAAAAGTGCCAGCTGAAGCACTGAATGTCATCTGATGGCCTCAGAGAATTGACCCGATTGAAATACAGATATAATACTATTTTGTCGCAGAAGGTGGAGTTTTGGCTATTCAGGGCAAGACAGTCATACTTTGAGTCGGGGGACAAGGCAGGAAAACTTCTGTCTAGATATATAAAACAGAGAGAGTCTTTTTCAACCATTCCCTCAGTGAAATCTGCTGGTGGTGAAATATTTACCTCAGCCATTGATATTAATAATGCTTTTAAAGAATTCTACCTTGAGCTCTATAGTTCCATGTCTTTGTCTACTGATGAGGATATTATAAACTTTGTGGAACCATTAGAACTTCCTAAACTGATGGCTGAGCAAAAATATTCTCTTGATTCTGAGATAATCTTGGAGGAACTTGGCAAATTAATTAAGGCCTTGCCTACAGGCAAGGCACTGGGGCCAGATGGCTCTGCTGCTGAGCTTTTTAGATCTTAAGCTACAGAACTGGCTCCACTTTTGCTAGAAGTTTATATGGAATCATTAAAGAAAAAAATGGAAAGCATCCGCCAACCATGACGCAAGCCCAGGTCAGTCTGATTTTTAAAAAGGACGAAGATCCAAGCGAGTGTAAGAGTTACCATCCAATTTCCCTGATCCAGCTAGACGTTAAAATATTGTAAAAAATTTTGGCTAACCAATTAAGTAAAGTTATGACATCTTTTATACATATAGATCAGGTGGGGTTTATTCAGGGCCATAGCTCTTCAGATAACATTAGGTGTTTCATCAATATCATGTTTTCAGTGGCGAATGATCAGACTCTCACTTGATCACTACCATCTCACTTGACGCCGAAAAGGCGTTTGATATGGTGGAATGGGATTATCTTTTTTAAGATTTTGGAAATGTACGGGTTTGGGAATACTTTTATTGGTTAGATTAAGTTACTTTATAGACACCTGGTAGCGGTGCAAATGAATGGATTAATTTCAGATTATTTTCTCTGGATAGGGGTACCCGGCAAGGTTGCCCTATTTCCCCATTATTGTTCTGTCTTGCCCTGGAACCATTAGCAGCTGCGATAAGAATGGAGGATGATTTTCCAGGGGTGGTGGTGGGAGGTGGGGCATATAAGCTTTTGCTTTACGCAGATTATATTTTATTATTCGTCTCTGAACCTACTAGATCTATGCCTTGCCTCATTCCATTTCTAAGTTCTCAGGATACAGAGTTAATTGGTCTAAATCCGAAGCTTTGGCTCTGACAGTGTACTGCCCGGTAATGGCTTTTCAGCCAAGCGCCTTCCAGTGGCCCAAACAGGGTATTAAGTATTTGAGTATTTTATTCCCAGAAAATTTGTGTGATTTAGTTAGTTAATTTTGACCCTTTAATAAAAAGGTTTTCGAGCGATGTGGGCAGGTGCGCTTCATTACATTTATCTATGATTGGGAATGTTAATATTATTAAAATGAATTGTATTCCAGAATTCAACTACCTGATACAGTCTCTCCCTATAGATGTCCCCCTCTCTTATTTTAAGCAATTTGATAGCATAGCGAAGTCCTTCATTTGGAATGGTAAATGTCCCAGATTACATTTCAGTAAGATGCATAGGCCAATTGACAAAGGTTGGCTAGGTCTACCCAAGATTTTGTTTTATTATTATGCATTCGTCATTTGGTTCTTTGGTCCCTTCCACCTGAGAGAGCCCCTCCCTGGTTTTGTATTGAACAGGAAGTTCTTGCCCCTATTTCGCCATTGCAAAGCCTTTCTATCAAACTAATCAGAGAAGTTAAGTTACACCCCGTTATCTCGCATTTGCACTCGGTATGGACAAAAGTGTCCAGAGTGTTTAATTCGGACATTTATTTAAATGTTGCCTTGAGAATATGGCTGAACCCAAAATTATGTATTAATAAGTCCCCTTTCTGCTGGTCAGAGTGGATTGTGAGGGAGGTTAATACACCCGGTGACCTATATGAGAGTGGAGTGTTGAGATCCTTTGAAAATTTTGGGATTCCCAGATCTCAGTTCTTTAGGTATTTACAGCTGCGCCACCTGCTATGTACTGTCTGTGGGAGTAGCATACACCCCCCTAAAGCGGCAGATACTCTGGGAGTGGTGATTACTGCTTTTGGAAAATGTCATGAGGCATCAGTGTATTACTCCCTGCTAATTCAGAGTCTGGGGAACGGAGCTTTAACTTCTATCAAGAGAATATGGGAGAAAGATTTAAACTTGGTATTGGAGGAGGGAGTGTGGGCTAGGATTCTAAAAAATGACAAGTCTGCATCTAGAAATGCAAGGGTGCGCCTTATGCAATTCAAGATTTTACATAGATTCCATTGGACCCCTCTAGATTGTATAGGCTTGGTCTTAAAGACACACCAACCTGCTGGCGATGCCAATCAGAAGATGGAGACACAACCCATGTTTTTTGGTGGTGTGTTAAGATCCAAGAATTTTGGTTGAAGATTCAGAGTTTTATGTGTGATGTACTGGGCACTCAAATTTCATTGTGCCCCAGACTCTGTATTTTAGGCGATGGGGCGGTCATCAATATAGGGAATAAACACATAAAAAAATTGGGTCCTAACCAGTGTCATGATCGCCAGACAAGTTGTTTTAAGGGGATGGAAGTTGGCTGGAGTGCCCCCATTTCAGGAGTGGTACTCGGAGATGGGGAGGGTTGCGGCTTTCGAAGAAGGGTCATCTAAAAGACTGGGGAATTTGGATTTGTTTGTTGGGAAATGGGGCAAATATTTGGCATTCTTGGAGGGCTCTCGGGGTAGGGCATTGGAGAGAGAGGTGTAGTTATTAATGTGTGTGATTATTATATATATATATATATATATATATATATATATATATATATATATATATATATATATATATCTTTTTTTTTTGTGTGTGTGTGTGTGTGTGTGTGTGTGTGTGTGTGTTTGTGTGCTCATGTGTAACCACAGGGTTTTTGTTGAGGGTCGGGGTGGGTTTGGGGATTGGGAGGAGGATTGATCTATATGTAAGAGATGTGTTAATCATTAGCCAAAATTTTTGACAATATTTTAACGTCTAGCTGGATCAGGGAAATTGGACGGTAACTCTTACACTTGCTTGGATCTTTGTCCTTTTAAGAATCAGACTGATCCGGGCTTGCGTCATGGTTGGCAGATGCTTTCCATTCTTTAATGATTCTGTATAAACTTCTAGCAAAAGTGGAGCCAGTTCTGTAGCATAAGATCTAAAAAAACTCAGCGGCAAAGCCATCTGGCCCCAGTGCCTTGCTTGTAGGCAAGGCCTTAATTACCTCGCCAAGCTCCTCCAAGATTATCTCAGAATCAAGATAATTTTTTTGCTCAGCTCAGAGGTGGTAGTGGGGGTTAAATGTTGATTCTGTGTATATATGTTTTGCTTTTCTTTGTTTGATGTGTGAATCAATAAAAAATTTTAATCACAAATATTAATTATGTTACATTTTATTTTGTTATCACTGTACTATACGGTTCTATTCATTAACATTAATAAATGCATTCCTATATATTTCCTGTTAATTTTCACATTGAGAATAAATGTATTCATCCAAAATCTGAAAAATGTTGCTTTCAGAGGCTTTATATGGAGTAAGGATGAAAATAAGGTGCATTTTGAAATGTTCTGAGACCAGTGCAGACAGACAGCACACTGGGGGTTAAGTCATTCACTAAATAGGGAGCAAGGGTGCATCCTATAGCTTTCTATGCAGCCAAGTGCATTCACTCCTAAAATTCGACCAAAAGTTAAGTTTCAGCCTGCAGATGAAGTTTGGACCACCATGTTTCGCAGACATGGGATAATGATAATCAGTACATAGATTCATGTATTATGCAAAAAACATTTTTTAACATGGCTGGCAATGATTTGATGATGCTGGCCATTATTTTGAACCTGAATTATTTATTCAGCTTTACAGCAAATCAGCTGTAATGTCTGTAACATCTCAAAAACATGAATAACCAACACTCCTGGACACATAATAAACTATTTGATGAAAAAAAAAAACTAACTTTCTATAGCTTGGTATTACTTAAAATTTCACAACTTAGTCCCGCTGTCCACATACACTGGCAGCAAAAAGTTTGGAATAATGTACAGATTTTGCTGTTTCGGAAGGAAATTGGTACTTTAATTCACCAAAGTGGCATTCAGCTGATCACAAAGTATAGTCGGGACATTACTGATGTAATAAAACAGCACCATCACTATTTGAAATAGTAATTTTTGATCAAATCTAGACAGGCCCCATTTCCAGCAGCCATCACTCCAACACCTTATCCTTGAGTAATCATGTTAAATTACTAATTTGGTACTAGAAAATCACAAACACAAACACAGTTGAAAGCTATTTGGTTCGTTAAATGAAGCTTAACATTGTCTTTGTGTTTGTTTTTGAGTTGCCACAGTATGCAATAGACTGGCATGTCTTAAGGTCAATATAAGGTCAAAAATGTTAAAAAAGAAACAGCTTTCTCTAGAAACTTGTCAGTCAATCATTGTTTTGAGGAATGAAGGCTATACAATGCTTGAAATTGCCAAAAAACTGAAGATTTCATACAAAGGTGTACATTACAGTCTTCAAAGACAAAGGACAACTGGCTCTAACAAGGACAGAAAGAGATGTGGAAGGCCAGATGTACAACTAAATAAGAGGATAAGTACATCAGAGTCTCTAGTTTGAGAAATAGACGTCTCACATGTTCTCAGCTGACAGCTTCATTGAATTCTACCCGCTCAACACCAGTTTCATGTACAACAGTAAAGAGAAGACTCAGGGGTGCAGGCCTTATGGGAAGAATTGCAAAGAAAAAGCCACTTTTGAAACAGAAAAACAAAAAGAAAAGGTTAGAGTGGGCAAAGAAACACAGACATTGGACAACAGATAATTGGAAAAGAGTGTTATGGATCTTAACCCCATTGAGCTTTTGTGGGATCAGCTAGACTGTAAGGTGCGTGAGAAGTGCCCGACAAGACAGCCACATCTATGGCAAGTGCTACAGGAAGCGTGGGGTGAACTGTCACCTGAGTATCTGGACAAACTGACAGCTAGAATGCCAAGGATCTGCAAAGCTGTCATTGCTGTACGTGGAGAATGTTTTGATGAGAACTCTTTGAAGTAGTTTAAGAAGTTCTGAAATTTTTTTTCAAATTGTAATAGTAATTTTTCAAGTTTTTAAAGGTACCAATTTCTTTCCATAAGAGCAAAATCTGTACATTATTCCAAACTTTTGGCCGCCAGTGTAAGTGGACATCAATTTTTAGGAAAACTATTTGCTCTAGAATTCTTTCTTCCTTTATTTTGCTACTTGTTACAAATCAATAGGGAAATGGAAAATTCACACAGCAGTCACAAGGGTTCTCAGGAGGTTAAAGGTGGTGTGTAGTTTCTGCGCCACTAGCATCATCAAGTGGAATAGCTTATTGTTTTCAAACAAGTTACCTGAACAGACAGTGAATTCTCAGTGAATATGGCAACAGTAGGTTCTTCGATGCAGTTCTTCATCTGACATCGGTCTATGCTTACTGAAATTCAAACTAATGCTCCCAGTGGCCGAAGCTGGAAGTCTTGTTGAACAAAAGGGCACGTGTGAGCTCCAGTTTCCAGTTGAAATGTCCACAGGGATCAAAAGGTAGTTCTAAAGCAAGTTGTTTTTAGTTTTTATTAATACATTCATGGAATACAGTCAAGAGGATTGCATATTTGATTAACCATACGCCCTAACCAAACGCCATCCCTAAACCTAACTGTCAGTGGAATAACAATTTAATCTTAGAGGGAAAATACAACCTCCAAATCACACTCGATTATAGTTTATCCCAAAGTTTAACCCAAAAATGAAATTCTCTCAACATTTACTCACCCTCTTGCCATCCCAGATGTGTATGACTTTCTTTCTTCTGCAGAATACAAACAAAGATTTTTAGATGAATATTTCAGCTCTGTAGGTCCATAAAATGCTAGTGAATGGGTACACAAAATCTTGAAGCTCCAAAAAACACATATAGCCATCATAAAAGTAATCCATACGACTCCAGTGTATTAATTAATGTCTTCTGAAGTGAAACGCTAGGTGTGTGTAAGAAATAGATCAATATTTTAAACGTTTTTTTTTTAAAAATTCACAAGGATTTAGGTCACGCAGCCTCTCACGTGAAGTAAGCACATTGGCAAGTTCACGTGAGAACTGACGCCTGAAATACGAAAAATTACGGAAGCGCTGTGTTATTTACAACAGAGGAGCATAGAAATTCATACACAGATGCCTCATTTGGCTGGTTTGGACATATTAACTGTCTGGTTTGGTTCAGCCACCAAATCAGACAGAAGGAAGCTACAATGGACAGTCAGGACTGCTGAGAGGATTATTGGTGCCCCCCTGCCCACCTTCCAAGACCTGTACATCTCCAGAGTGAGGAAACATGCAGGTAGAATCACTCTGGACCCCACACACCCTGCCCACTCCCTCTTTGAGCTGTTGCCCTCTGGCCGGCGCTACAGAGCACTGAGCACCAAGACATCCAGGCACAAGTTTCTACCCTCAGGCCATTTACTGCCTCAGGACTCCCCCATAGTGCAATAATGTAAATAAGTATCTCATGTACTTATGTAAATTCACTTAGATTTAATTCAATAACTGTACATACCCCTACCTTGCACATACATTACCACTTGCACATGTACATACGCCATTCTATGTTATACGTCCTATTATTTGTATGTCTATTTATACTCTTACCTTGTTTTATATTCTGTGTCTCACTGTAATGTTCTGTGTGCACTTGTTTCTCCTATCACCAAAAAAAAATTCCTTGTGTACACGAGAACACTTGGCAATAAAGCTCATTCTGATTCTGATTAACTGCAGTGCCATCTTGGAACAGTCAACAAAAAGAGCTGTTTGAATCGGTTTGAATTCAAGTGAATGAGATGCCTCAGACCGAGCTACTTGCTCAAACCACTGCATAAACTGCTTTTGTGTGGAAACAGTTTCGCAGTCCATAGGAACAGCTGCTAATAAGGGATCTACGTGTTAATATCTATGCAGAGGAGGCTTTCGCGCTTATGTCATGCATGTATTTCTTACACACCTAGCGTTTCACTTCAGAAGACATTAATTATTCCACTAGAGTCGTATGGATTACTTTTATGATGCTATATGTGCTTTTTGGAGCTTCAAAATTTTGGCACCCATTCACTTGCACTTTATGGACCTACAGAGCTGAAATATTCTTCCAAAAACCTTAATTTGTATTTTGCTGAACAATGAAAGTCACACACATATGGGATGGCATGAGGGTGAGTAAATGATGAGAGACTTTTCATTTTTGGGTGAACTATCCCTTTAACGTGATCTTTTCCTGGTTTCCATGGGGCCAGAACCGTGTCTCTGCGGCGCCACAAGAAAAGGTGAACATAGCTGAATTGATGAAAACATGTCTGATGGGAGATGGCACTTGTCAGTAACTTGGTAGAATGGGTTTGATGACAGGGTATCGGAACATTTGGTAACAACATATTGAGTTCCTGTGAGATCATGTTGTCCCAAACATTTCTCCCTTCTGCCATTGGTTGGAAAATAGATTGAGTTGAGTTGGTTGAGCCAATGTTGCTCTCATCCAAGTCAGGACACTCATACAAACTCTACAGACTTAGGTCTTTATTTTCATGTCTGGGCTAGGCACAGCACTACGTGCAATGGCCATGCGCTGGGTCTTATCCAATTTTCGTTAGAGCGCTAATTGTACATGCAGTTATTGTGCCAGCACAACGTGCAAGTGCTTGTGCTATCTGTGGCCGCAAACTGTGGGTGTACTGTATGTAATTGATGTGTACTGTAAAAAAAAAAACGTAATTTACTATTTTCCTGAGAAACAGATTATTGTGCTAAGACGTCTGAGAACCACATCTATTGTGGAGCGCAAAGTCTAAACTCAGTTCCTGCATTTGCAATTTGGGGATTCCACCAGCAGGTGATATAAAAAACCTTTCATTCATTTTTAATACTAGCCATGACTTGTTCTTCTCGATAAATGTTTCTTTCTTTCTTTCTTTCTTTCTTCCTTTCTTAAAAAATATTTAAAAGCTTGCTGCTCTCTGAACCAAAAAAGTGAACATACACCTAGCTATTTCAGCTGGCCTTGAAAAAAACAACACAATTACTGAAAGGTCATGTAACAGGATGTCACAGTTTACCGTATGACTGGTCACTTTCACATTCTTAAGGTGAAACAATCCCACTCCATCTTGCTCATTCACTTTCTCTCCCTCTGTTTCAGCCACTGAAATGTGATATATGTCATAATGACCATTCTATATTTATACATCTGTTTACATGGCCAATTAGCCTCCCACAGTCAGAAAGATCAATGAAGCACATCGTCCTCATACTAAAAACTCCTGGGTCTGTTGTCCCGCTAATACCACCCACTTAGTGTCTCTCTATCCCTTGCTCTCTTAGACTCATTCATAGACACACACATATTTCATCGTCTTAGCCTTGTAGGTATGAAAGGAATGTGAGGAATGGAAGAGTCATAGATAGAGGGAAATTCCCCGAAAGACAGCAGACATGTAATAAAGCATGAAGGATGAAGGAAAGTATGGAGGAAAGAAGGATGAGAGGAAGGGCAGAGGTGAGGAGTACAGCAAACAAGAGAGAAAGAGTAAAATCCTTGATGAAAGAATCAACACACCGCGGGACAGTAGGGCAGCATTACTCAAACAATTCTGAAAGGATCAGTCACACCAACCTTGTCATGACTCAGCCTGAACTAATCCTAGATCAGTAACAGTACTTCTAACACTCTGTTTGTCTGTCACCATGTCAGCAATGATCTCAGATCAGAGCCTCTACCTGTTCACACAATCCAGTTGACTTTCACTGCAAAATCACATTGAGCCTACAGCAGGGGACTCCTGCTTGACATCATGTTCACCCTTGAATTACATTGATAGGCTTTAACAAACTTACAAAATATGGGCAAATACAAGAATGAGTGTAAAAAAAAAGAAAGAAAGAAAGACAGAGAATGTTGGGTTGGTTGGAGTGGGGGGGGATCGGATTACAGGACCGCCAGGGTTGATTTCCTCCTGTTTCCTGATGTTACATCATCATTTGAACTGTGCCGGGCCTTAAGCAAGCACATGCCATAGGCCTCCCACCCAGAACACACACAGTCTTGACAAAAGAGCCATCAGTCTCTCTATATTTGGGCCTAATGTGTATAGATCAGTTCTGGGAGGAGTCTAGGAAAGGATAGAGACTCTCATGGCTGCTGTATAACTGCGGCTCGTCTGTATAAATGTGCAAAAGCGTAAGTAAGAGAGAAACATATGTAAATTTCCATGCACTCTTTAGATAATGTAATATTGTTCAACAGAATGGGAGGAAGAAGCATCTATGTCATCCTCTCCTGTTAAGATTCAAAGGATGAAAGCAAGAATAAAAGTTATCTAATGTTTTCTTTACCCTAGCAGCCACTGAAATGGAGAGAAAGCTGTCATTTGTCTCAATTTCAAGCCCCGCCCTCTCAATGATTTACAAATGGCACGCTGTAATTACTTGAATGAGAATGCATCACTGGAGTTTAACAGGTGATGTCAGAGGGCTTTCCAAGATATCACACTGAGATGACACGCACATACCTACTGCATGCTGCCATTCACAAAGTGTCCTATTGATGAGATCCTAGATTGATTATAAAACAAAGCTATAGAATGCATATGTACATACAAGTATTTTGGTTATGACCACAGAGGTGACATTGTGTACCACTAAATGTATAAAACAAACATTGGCTCACCTCATGTATAGTGATTACTGTATATACAGTACAGAACATCTGATACTGCTTATAGGATCATTATGACTTCAACTACATCATGAAAGGAAAGCACTGTGAAAATGTTATGACAGTAATAAATATAGACAACCTACAAACTTACATTAGTCTCACTAAGAGTATGTTACTTGTTGCTTCTTATCATTGACATTGTTGGCTTCTTAAAGCGGTGGTTCTCAAAGTGGGGGGCGTGGAAGACTCATTCACATTCACACATTCAACAAAAATAGTGAAAATAAACATGAGATCCGATGTGCGCAATTTCTTTTCCTCTGCCTTTTCTCTTGACTTGTTTAAACTTTCGCCTGGCACCGCAGCGCATTCTGTGCGTGCAGCTCTTGACAGCCCAAAGCGCTGATGTCGTGCGCCCATGTAAACAAGGTCATTCTTGCATGCACGCCAGTTTCAAATGAGTGACGAGGTGAATTAACACTTAAATTTCGGTCTGTTCCTCACACAACACTATCTAACGGCTTCAGAAGAATTGAAATCTAAGGCACGAGTGTTATGGATGACTTTAATGGCGCTTTGCTTTCGGAGCTTGGACAGCCACAAACACGATCCTCTCATCCCTCAATCTTGTGTTTCACGGATGAAAAAAGTAATATTGATTTTGAACAACGAGGGTGAGTAAATGATGGTGGAAAGGTCAGTTTTTATTAAAGTATATCAGTATTATTCATCAGGTGCAAATTATTGTCCAAAGGTCCAGACCTCTACGGAAACAGCGCATATACGGCACTGTCACGTGATACTTGTTATTTTTTCAGCGATGGCTAGGATGCGACAATCACAGTCATTTATTATTACTGGATGAGGATTTTAAAAAACTTTTATAGAGACTGCTGAAGCTTATTTCCATTCATAGGTATGAATCCTTGCAATTATAAATTTTTTATTAAAAAATAACTATTCTAGAGTAAAATTGTCTCCAACGAGATATAAAACTTTCTGGTAGTTAAATGCGGATGAATGGAGGATTAATTTTTTTCTGAGCTGCCAATCGCCCCCTGAAGTGAAGTGTAGCTTTTCATTCAGTTTTCATTGTATTTCTAAATAAACATTTTTTTTTGTAAAATGAAGATGAAAGAAAATGTAGTTTTATCTTTTAAAAGTATTTTTTTTTCCCAGTAAAAACAAAATTATTTTCAATTAGATTACTTGGGGGGGTTCTTGTTTAAAATGAGGGCGTGTCCAAAAAAATTGAGAACCACTTCCTTAAAGGAACAGTTTACCCGAAAATGAAAATTCTGTTATCATTTACTTACCCTCATGTGTTCCAAACCCACATGGTTTTCTTCCTTCTGTGGAGCACAAAAGGAGATGTTCGGCAGAATGTAGCCTCAGTCTCCATTCCATTTCATTGTATCTTTTTTTCCATAAAATGAAAGTGAATGGTGGCTAAGGCTAACATTCTGCTAAACATCTCTTTTTGTGTTCCACAGAAGAAGCAATGTCATATCCATTATCGGAAATCAACTTTTTTATAGTGAGGCAATATTTTCCCCATGGATCTTATTTTTAGGCGCATTTTTCTACCTTTACAAGGGCATTTAAAAATACTTGAAAACAGTTGAATTTATTTAATGTATTAATATAAATTCCAAATTAATTCAGTTACACTGTTTCCTATAAGTTTAAATCATTATCAATTACATTGTGTGATCAGTTGTATTAAGCTTTGAATAAAATTAGTTGCAGGGCATTTTTGTCATTTTCAGTGGCTTTTTTGCACACATGCCGATTAATTTCTGACACTGGTCATATGGGTTTATAATATATTGAGGGTAACCAAATGATGACAGAATTTTCCTTTTTGGGTAAACGATCAATTTAATACTTTTTATATTTAATACTATATTCCATCCATCCATCCATCCATCTATAGCCGTTTGTCCTATGCAGGGTTGCGGGTAGTGCTGGAGCCTATCACAGCTGTCATGGGCCAAAGGCAGGGAAATACCCTGGACAGGTGGCCAGTCCATCACAGGGCAACACACACACAGACATACACATTCACACTCTCACTACACCTACGGGCAGTTTAGGGTCTCCTTTAATACTATATTAATTTATTTAAAATGTATTTATTATAAATGTTATTTTTTGCTTATTGATTTTGCACTGTTCTTCATTGTAACTAACTGCCTACAGCTAACATGCCTCTGGTCTGGACACACAAATGTACTCATTATTGATGATGCCATTAAAGTTCACAGAACTGAACTGAATTAAAATGAATTTGAGAGAGACTGAGAGAGTGAGAGAGAGAGAGAGGGAGGCAAAGTGCCTGTTTTGGCACAGACAGTGAGTGATGCCGTGAGCATCAAACACATTGAAGAGGTTAAGTACCTATTATGGGATTGTGGAGGCGTAATAAGGGTTGATGGAGTAGACACAGGATTGCCACCACAGCCAGGGCCCAGAATTCCCTGTACACTCTCAAGAGAGAAAGTGAGACAAAAAAAGACATAGAGAGGGAGAGAGAACTCCCGTCCTGTCCCCTTTTATCCCCTCTCTGACACTAATATGGGAAAAAATGTGTTTTGAGTGAATACAAACGCAAATATTATTCTTCCTGACTATTACCACTGCAGGCACCTCTGCGCGGGCAGCCAAAGCACTGGACAAAAAGCCCAAAGATTTTCTCAACCCCTTCAAAGAGAGGCTACATATAATAAACACGGCCATCAGATTACAGCCACTAACATGGCTCAGTGTTAGGCTGAGCCTGGGTGCACGACTGCCCGGTAAGTGTGGGGTCTGCTCAGTCAACACGATGACGCAGAATGGAACAAAAGCACGACAGAAAAACCAGGTCTGTCGGAACACGGCCCCAACCCGCAGCACCGCTGCCCCCACTGCCACTGAGAGAGGTAGAGATGAGGGGATGAGAGGAGAGCAGGGGAGATGCAGAAGGGGTTGAACGGGAGAGTCGGGGTGTGGTGTGCATTTTGGACAAGACCCCTAAACTCAAGACCAGAACGGAGAGTCCCAGCCCAGGCAAGGCAAACCTGAAAGAGAGCAAATATAAAATGGAGGGAGGGCCAGGGAAAGGTGGGGAGAGAAAAGCAGAGCAAAGGTTAGGGTGGAGTAAGAGAAACTAGATGATAGATGTACTGTAGGGAGAGAGAGGAAAAGGTAGGGAAGAGAGCAAGTGGTAAAAGGGACAGAGTGCGTTGATGTTATAATTTGAAAGAGAAAGGGAGAGAGTACAAGAAAGACAGACAGTCAGACAGAACGTGAGTGAATATGTGCGCGTGGAACCTCTGTCACCAGTGGATAACCTCTCTCTATGACATCACAGGGCTCTTCTCATATGGTGGGTAGTGATGACGCAATCGGCCTGGCAGCAGGAGAAAGTGAATCTGTCCCAGAGGAGAGCTTTGGATGTTTCACTCATCCCGAGTCTAACCCCAAACCTACATATGTGGACACAGGAGCACACACGCACTCTCTCTTTCCCATGCACACACACTGACAACACAAACACACTCCATTCCATATTTTCCAAGTACACGTAAAGGCAGAAAGAGAAGGATTTGGTTCTCTAAGAATGTAAATGAAAAGTGACACATGTGTTAACTCTCCCTCCGCTCATGGATAGAAATACACATGCAAATATGCATGGATAGATTCTCTCTTTCACACACACACACACACACACACACACACACCGACTTTGTCAGAGCAGGATAGGAAACTCAGGGCAGCTCAACCTCACTGACCGCACTGGCTGCAGACAGATCTACTGTGCGCACACACGTCTCCATTTATGCTATTTGCCCTCTTTTTATTTAAGAACATACTTTTTAAAAGACATCTGGAACCAAGCATGCTGCAAATGTTTTAACCTTACACCAAAATTATTAGAGTGCTATGTTGGATAATTTATGCCAGATATACAGTACAATCTCAAAGTTCCTGATAAATGCAACAGTTTGACTGGATATTGCAGGTGTTGAATGCTGATTCTGAAGTCTGGATGACTTACTTTCAAAAGTGATTCAGAAATCAAACTGTGATGATGGTAGAAAGATAATACTTTAAAACAAGGTGCAAGCAACATTTAGTTACCTTCATGTTGTTCCAAACCCATATGACTTTCTCTCTTCTGCAGAACACAAAAGAAGATATTTTAAAGAATGTTGTGATCACTGATTTCCATACAATATCAGCTGACAGTGACTCATTTTATAGCTTAAAAAAGCACACAAAGGTGTCAAAAAAAGAAGTCTATGCAGTTTGTGCATCATATTCCAAGTCTTCTGAAGCCATACGATAATTTTGTATAATGATCAGAATGTAATTTAAGT
Organism: Myxocyprinus asiaticus; assembly: GCF_019703515.2. NCBI lineage: Eukaryota > Metazoa > Chordata > Actinopteri > Cypriniformes > Catostomidae > Myxocyprinus > Myxocyprinus asiaticus. The sequence continues at coordinate 28,367,302 of NC_059358.1, read as the reverse complement.
AGTTATTTATTCTCATGCATGCACATACGGCCTTCAAGAGGAGTCTGAAATATTGTAATAATGAGTTCCATGCACATGAATGATCAAGCAAAGTTCTATTTACCAGTGGGAAACTCAGAATTCTATATGCTACCTGAGTTGCCAAGTTGTAACGTTGAAATGGGTGTGTCGATGACAGACATCAATGATTTTGCAAAATTATTTACATTTCAGAGCTTTGTTTCAATAATATTTATTTGTTATATTCGACAGAGCTTTTAGTCAACTAATGTAAAGCTATTGACTCACCCTTTGCAGTTTGTTTTATGCAAATGAATGAATAATTCACTCACCCTCATGACATACCAGATGTGTATGACTTTCTTTCTTTAACAGAACCCAAATGAAAAATTTTAAAATAATATTTTTGCTCTGTTGGTCCGTTCAATGCAAGTGAATGGTGGCCAGAACTTTGAAGCTCCAAAAAGGACATAAATGCAGCATAAAAGTAATCCATATGACTCCAGTGGTTTAATCCATGTCTTCTGAAGTGATATGATAGGTGTGGGTGAGAAACAGGTCAACATTTAAGTAGCCCAGTAGGTGGCAATGCAAAAAAACGTGTGAAATGCCAAAAACAAAAGAAGAAGAATGTGAAAGTGAAAGTGAAGATTTACAGCAAGAAGGATTTATCATATCACTTTTGAAGACATGGATTAAACCACTGGATTACTTGTATGCTGCCTTTATACGCTTTTGGTCTTTTAAAGTTCTGGCCACTTTGTTTGTGTTCTGCAGAAGTAAGAAATTCATTCTCATCTCAGATGGCATGGGTTAATTATCCCTTTAACTACTGTAGCTTAAAGGAATAGCTCAACCAAAAATGTGAAAATTCTCTTATCATTTACTCACCCTCATGATATCCCAGGTGTGTATGACTTTCTTCACCAGAACACATTTGAAGAAAATTAGAAAAATATCTCGGCTCTGTAGGTCGTTAAAATGCAAGTGGACGGTGATCAGACCTTTGAAGCTCCAGCGGTTAAATTAATGTCTTCCAAAGTGACACGATAGCTTTTGGTGTAAAAAAAAGATAAATATTTAAGTGCTTTTTAACTATAAACCATCGCTTCCTGTAAGCTTCACGAGAGTGCCATGTTCACGTGGTCTCATGTGATGTATTTGTGTTGGCATGTTACAGATGTAATCTCACGTTCTTCTCTCAGTTGAGACATCCAGAATGCACCTTTGTGAGTAAACAAAGAGCTACAAATACAGATCAAAACCAAAACCAATGAAGCTTCTGTACAGCATTCCTCCTACTCAGTTGTAAACAGCGCTGCTCTTCCGGCTGAGATTCATGTGCGTCAGTTGTTGTGTGTCTCACACGCCAACATGATTATGTCACACATGCATACCGCTGCTGACCGGAAGCGATGTATTATAGTTAAAAAGTATGTAAATATGAATCTTTTCCGCATCAAAAGTGATCATGTAATTTAACCGCTGGAGTCGTATGGATGCCGTTTATGCTGACAGTCTGTTCTTTTTGGAGCTTCAATAGTCGGATCACCATCCACTTGCATTTTAAGGACCTACTGAGCTGAGATAATTTTCTTTTTTTCTTCAAATGTGTTCTGCTGAAGAAAGAAAGTCATACACACCTGGGATATCATGAGGGTGAGTAAATGATTTTCATTTTTGGGTGAACTAACAAGAAAGACTTCTTTAATCAACAAGCTTGAGCAGAAAAATCAAGCTGGTCCATCAGCTTCACCAAACAGTTTGCCAATACCACTCCACCACCTAGACCATTATCAAACCAGCCTGGACCAGTAAGGGTATTTATGCTGGTGTAAGCTGGTCTTTTCAGCATGCTTAATAAACATCTAAATCATTGTTTTTGATTGCATTGATTGCCCTAGTTGAATGAGAACAGTCTTTTGTGTAGTATTTATTATCAGACTGGTTGCTCATATTCTGTTCATAATAAATTCAGGTCTGATTTAGTTATGCTTGAACAGTAGGTAAGATATCACACACTCAAAAGTTGTTGAGCAGCTGGTGGCCTGAAGGATCAGATGATTTGGGTCCTAGCCTGGAAAGCCCCATGTTGTGTAATAAAGGCAAACTAAAGCAGACCTTCAAAAGGGCACTCATTGAGAAAGCAGATTATTGCGTGTGGTGTGTGTGTGTGTGTGTGTGTGTGTGTGTGTGTGTATAAATGTGGTTTATGAAGACATTTCTAGTTTCCCCATAATTCAAATCGCTTAAAAAACATACTAAACAATGTTTTGTTGAAAATGCAGAAAGTTTTTAGTGAGGGTTAGGTTCAGGGATAGGGTGAGGGGATATAATCTATAGTTCGTACAGTATAAAAATCATTATGTCTATGGAGAGTCCTCATAATGATAGCTGCACCAACATATGTGTGTGTGTGTGTGCGTGCGTGTGTGTACAGATTTGGCTATACTTATGAGGATAGAATTTTCTCACATATACAGTATAGTCAAACATGTCAAAATCCAACTTGTATGTTTTCAGCAGTCCTCACAACTTAAAAGGCTCATAAATCAGCCAAATCATGTTGGAGGAGACGTGCAATGCATCCTCACACACACAGTTGGTCCACAAGAGTGAACACACACATCCTGACACTTACAGAGACCCTCCCTTTCTCTCTTTTCTGACTCAGCGGTTTTGTAGGAAACCTGTGTGCTTTGAAGATGGAAGAATCTATCATTACTTGAGAGATGTAGAAACAGAAACGAAAGAGAGAATAAGTGCTCCATTGTCTGCTCGGTCCCCCCTCCTTCCCCTTTTGACTCTGAAAAATAATTGTGTTGTCCTAATTACTGAGAGGAACTTCAACAGGTGCGGAAAACTGCACCTGGAGGAATAGGTGTATATCTATGCTGCGTGTGTTTGCCTGTCCATGTGAGCAACACACAGACAAACATTTCAGGACAGGGCAGACAGTGACACAGAACAAGGATGGGGAGATTGACTGTTTTTCTCAGACACATCACACTGGCATCACTGACCCATAGCTGTATGACCACTTGCCTGAAAAACATCTTTACTACTTTAACCCAAATAATAATCTTCAATTATTCCATGATGAATGGATGAGCAGTTTAAATAGCTCCTGGACTGTCTCGCTCATAAACCACACTGATTTGCAGATCAGAAGTTGTATAGTAACTTAACTGATTAAAGTTCGAAAACATCGAGGCTGAATCGTGACTCATATAAATCTGCCACCGATCTGGGACGGTGACATGGCGCGGATGGCGGGGTTTTAAACCAGACGAAGACTGGTGCCTCTGACTCGGGTAAATTAAAAATCCGGAGTGATGTAAACGGCTCTCTTGGGATCACATTCTTACCGTAAAAATGCAATAAAGCAGCAACTGACCGGAAGGAACAGAGATTTGGCTCGTTGAAGGAAAACACATTCTTACAATAAGTGTGGATTAAAGACGATATGACGTCCGTATAAGTCTTGGGAATTTTTGTGTTATCCTCAAAAACATGTTAAGCTAAACATATGAGGTAAGGATGGTCCTGACGTCGCCTCCAGCCAGCGCTTCATTTAGGTCAAGAACAGTAATTGTCTGTTTTTGAACGTCACACTGTTTGTGAGAAGGCTGTTTTATTAGAAATGACAAACACAAACAGTCTGAGCTATGCTCTGTCACAGCAGAAGTGATATCTTAAGAGCTCTGGCTGTACTGTAGCTTCAGTCAAAATAACATAACAGAGTTATGGTTACAACAATAAAACGGTGGTAACTTGGTATTGGTAAACTGCCATTAGATAAATTAAGCATAATGAAAGCCAGAACTGCCATATTAATTCATAGCGGGGTTTCCAGTAGTCACAATAACTGCAACAACTTTGGTATTTATCACTTTAAAACGTGTAGGAACAAATCTTCATAAAGGTGATAAAGGTCTTACTTTTTTTAAAATGTACGTGGGTATAAAAAACAAAAAAACAAACAAACAAACAAACAAACAAAAAAAACAAACAAAAAAAACCATCAGTAGATCAGTGGTGTCTCTGTCCATAGCGATCATGCCACCCAGCGTTGATTAATAGAACAGCATGTGGCCACCACTTTTCCAACAGTCTCCCATGAAATTAAAGGAATATTCCGGGTTTAATACAACAGCATTTGTGGCATAATGTTGATTGCCACAAAAATTCATTTCGATTCGTCCCTCCTTTTATTAAAAAACATCAAAAAAAAAAAAAAAAAAAAAAATTAAGATTACAGTAAGAAACTTACAATGGAAGTGAATAGGGCCAATTTATGGAGGTTTAAAGGCATAAATGTGAAGCTTATAATTTGATCAAATAATACTTATGAAATTAATTCTTATTTTAAAACATATGTACTATTTGATCTGTAAAGTTGTTAAAATCGTAGTTTTTATGGTCATTTTATGTTTTAAAGCGTTATGTCATCATTGCAAATACGTTGTAAAATAGGATTTAGCTTTACACAGACAATGCAAGTAAGCGTTTTTTTGTTATTTTTTTAAACAAGTCAAAAATAAATGTTGTGGTAATCAGCATTATGCCACAAAAGCTGTCGATTGAGCTTAACTTACAGTAATGTGCAAAAGTTTTAGGCACTTGTGAAAAATGTTGCATAGTGAGGATTTCTTCAAAAATAATGTCATAAATAGTTTTCATTTATCACTTAATGTCATACAAAGTCTAGTAAACATAAAAAAGCTAAATCAATATTCGTTAAAACAGCACCAATTCTACTAGGTACACCTGGACACAGTTTTTCTTGGTTGTTGGCAGATAGGATGTTCCAAGCTTCTTGGAGAATTCGCCACAGTCCTTTTATCTATTTAGGCTGTCTCAATTGCTTCTGTCTCTTTATGTAATCTCAGACTGACCCGATGTTCAGTGGGGGGCTCTGTGGGGGCCATGACATCTGTTGCAGGGCTCCCTGTTCTTCTGTTCTAATCTTTTCTGTTTGCAAAAGTAATGTTTGGGAATGTAACATTTATATTTCCTATTGACACACTAAAGTTGAAGATATAAATAACCATCTTAAGACAAATGTTTTGGTGAAAAATCTTTTGCACAGTACTGTATATTGAACCTGGAATATTCTTTTAACAGACGTCTGCCTTCTTTTCCTAAAAGTAATATTTGCCAGGAGCTGCAAAATCAAAGATTATATTGAGAATACATTAACGAAAAACTCAGGTCATTACATGTAACTTTTGTTTGTTTGTTTAATACAGATTATGTGAAAATACATTACAATGGAAGAGGTCAATGCATTTTTTTAAGGTGTTATTAATACAACTAATTTACCTGATCATATAAACAGTTTAAATTGATTATGGTTGTGTTGTATTTAGATAATATCTATCAATTAAAGCCTACTGTAAAAGCACATTTGAAGACAATGTTTTAAAATTATAGGTTGGCATTTATCATTGCAACCAGGCAATGAAGCTCCTATAAAATCAAGTTTTCTTCCATTCTTTTTATAATATTGGTATGATGACCTATGGTTTTTTGTGCGAATATTTCTTTGAGGGCCCCAAAAGCACATTCCTGTCTTTCTCTTACTTCTCAAGCAGCTATTTAAGATAACTAAAAGGCAATGAATTGTACAGATTTATTATTAAGCCAATGTATAACATGATTATGTATTTAAATCTAACAGATGTCCTAGATAAGCATAAAGAGGAGGAATGGCACCTGAAATGAATTCTATATAAACAGGCCCTTATATACTAGTATTTAAAGGCTAATCACTGCTATAGATCTCATTATGGCCAAAACAATTAATGTTACAGTCTAGTCCGCTGATTAGCTGGTAGTTCATCCTGGTCCAGCCCCCACAGGAACGTTCGCAAACGAGTCACTTCCTTTTGTAGCTCAGGGCTTGGGATTGGCTGACTCAGGTCCAGGCGGGGTGTCTCATTGGGCAGGATGAGAGGAGGATGGTCCAAGAAACTCTCGAAAATATCTTTGACAACAAAGAATAATGTTATTGATGTAAAGTTAATGTGAAATAAAGAATAGTCTTAAGAATAGTCTTCTTGTTACTCACCACCTCCAAGTTCGGTACCGGGAGGTGGAGCCCATGAGGAAGGTGGGGCTCTCGCTGGTCCAAGCTTATAGTGAGTGAGAAGATGGTGAAGCTGGGAAGAACTTAGCAAGGAATGTTCTTCTTGTAAACTGGACCAGGAAGACTGATGGAATAGAGTGAATTTTGATCATTAACAACAAAATTTCGACTAAATTATTAAGATATACAGGTGAAAGGGAACTCCTTTACTTCTATACATATTCCATGAATGGCTAAAGTATAAAGGGATGGTTCACCCAACAATGAAAATGAGGTTGTCAGTCCCTAACATTCCGGGTAATATCTCCTTTTGCGTTCCACGGAAGAAAGTAAGTCATACATGTTTAAAATGACATGAGGGGGAGTGGTTAGTGTACTCTCAAACTCTCACCTGAATGAGGCGGGTCTTAGGTACGCACAGGAAGTTGACAGTAACCGATAGCTTCTTTAGAAACTCGGAGGCAATATCTCCAAGGCCTGCTCCTTGTAGCCAGTCTAGGACCAGGTCCAGATTGGTTCGAATTTGAACCGCACGAGACCAAGAGAACAGACTATCTGTATGAAAAGGAACAAATGAATAATTTTCAATATCAAACTCCTATTCTTTCCAGCTTGTCCTCCTTGAGTCAGAATGGTTAACTGCTGTCATCACTGTTCCAAACCAAGCACAAACACAACACTGTTTATTAAAGACTGGATATTATTTCTAACCTCTCTCCAAGAGTGTGTTGAGAAGAGACGTGTTTGTGAAAAAGAAGAGGTAGCCAAACGTCTGGGAGGTTAAAGGTGGAGAGAGGCAAGCTTCCCGGGAAAGCTGCAGAGAGCACCGATACACTTCCACCAGTCCAGCTACAGTGGGAGGTAGAGTGGAGACGTCCTCTTCCTCATCTCCCTCACCTCCACTATCTGCTCTGTCTTTAGCTCCTGCTTTTCCTTTCTTCTTCTCCTCGCTGGAGAATGGGTTAGTGTCTAACAATGCAGGGAGCAGGGAGTATAAGGTCTGCAAGAGCACAGAGGAAGAGAAAAACTTGAATAGAATGAGTTATAAATGCATCAATAAATGTTTTGCACTAACCAAAACATGAGTAGGTGCTATGTACTTATGATAAATTCCATTCAAGCAGTACTAATGCTTATTCTCTCACCTTGGTCAGATGGTAAACACACTGCTGAAAGGTGTGCATTATGACATCATCCAGCTGTGCCAGTGCCTCAGAACAGGTGTCCATGTCAGCTGACAGAACAGGGTCACCTGGAGCTACAGGTTATGATGAGATGAAACACAAAGCAACAGGTGGACTCTTTGTTTAATGACCAAACTCACCATTTATAACACAAAATGTCCATACTGTAAAATATTGTTCTCATTTACTCCCTCTCATTTTATCCCAAAACCAAAGAGATGCCATAAACTAAACATTAAATTACAAGTAAGTTCTGACATAAATATTGTGACTATGTACATTCCATGACCATGAACTGCTCATATTTGAAATGTATCACTCATATGGCAGTATGTAGAACATATTCTTATTGTAACTCAATTTAAAATGTTCAGGCTTTTTCCACAAAACATAATATTGAAGTTTGCTTAGACTAGCAGATTGACCAAAAAGGACAAGGTGGCATAATAAGAGATGAGAGGAAACTGATTTAGGTGAACAAAAGACATAACACGTCCAAAGGAGATATGGCATGTTATGTAACATTGTAAGTGTTTTTTATTTAGAAAAAACATGGTGTAATTGCTGATCTCTCTAACCTTCAAATTCCCATTCTTTTTCCAGGGCTTCGACTTTGACCTGGAAGAAGTTTAGGAGCTCAGTGGCATTGGACATCCAGAACATGAGAGGCCGAAGGTCAGAGGAGAGCTTTTGCATGCTTGGTGGAGGAAGTTCAACCTCAACCTCTGCTGAACTGGAAACACATAACAAAACCACTATAAAAACCTCAACTTGGAGCACCAAATTAACACACACATAATTTGTCTATATACTGTACTGTATGTAGTATGTTTGTTAAAATTTTTGATATGGTGTGGCTAATAATCTCAGGATAATTGTTTAAATTCTGCTGCACTCCTTTTTAAAACACCCAGAGGCAAATGTCTAATTTACAGTGACCCCAAAAAGTGTTTGTACTCTTTTGGGCACTTAAAGTTCACCCAAAAATGTAAAATTCTCTCATCATTTACTCACACACATGCCATCCCAGATATGTATAACTTTCTTTCTTCTGAAGAACACAAACAAAGATTTTTAGAAGAATATTATATAGAGTCCTCATAATGCAAGTGAATGGTGACCAGAACTCAGAAGGTCCAAAAAGGACATAAAGGCAGCATAAAATTAATCCATACTACTTCAGTGGTTAAATCCATGTCTTCAGAAGCAATATGATAGGTATGGATGAGAAACAGATCAATATTTAAGTCCTTTTTTTACTATACATTTCCACCTTTGACCAGCCCCAATAAGTAATTAGCTGAATGTGAAAGAGAAAGTCACTTCCACACCAGAATGTTAAAGTGAAAGTGTGCATTTTCAGTAAAAAACAAAAATCCATTAACCATGGATCTGTTTCTCACCCACACTTATCATATAGCTTCAGAAGATATGGATGTAACCACTAGAGTCATATGGATTACTTTACTGTCTTTATTTCCATTTTGGACCTTCAACATTCTGGTCACCATTCACTAGCATTGTGAGGACCAATAGAGCTGAAATACTCTTTTAAAAATCTTTGTTTGTGTTTTGCAGAAGACAGAAATGCATGAGGGTGTGTAAATGGTGAGAGAATTTTCATTTTTGGGTGAACTAACCCTTTTTTTTCTCCCCTTTTTCTCCCAATTTGGAATGCCCAATTCCCAATGTGCTCTAAGTCCTCATGGTGGCGTAGTGACTCATCTCAATCCAGGTGGCGGAGGACGAATCTCAGTTGCTTCCGCATCTGAGACCATCAATCCGCGCATCTTTTCACGTGGCTTGTTGAGTGCGTTACCACAGAGACATAGAGCATGTGGAGGCTTCACGCTATTCTCCGCAGCATCCACGCGCCCTACCGAGAGCTAACCACATTATAGTGACCACGAGGAGGTTACCCCAAGTGACTCTACCCTCCCTAGCAACCGGGCCAATTTGGTTGCTTGAGAGACCTGGCTGGAGTCACTCAGCACGCCCTGGATTCGAACTCACGACTCCAGGGGTGGTAGTCAGCGTATTTACTCGCACACTTACTCGCATACCACACTTAAAATTTAATTGCATTAGATAACAAAATATCAAACCAAGTGGATTTCTACAAACAAAAAAGACCTTTTCTCAGATCTAAATTTTCTTTGTGATTTTTGCAACTACTTTTAATCAATTGGTCACAAGGTCATTATTAGTGGATGTATGAAGTTTTTCCCCCCTAAGATTCACACAGTAGCAGAGTAACCAGAGGTGTAGTTCATTACTTTAACTATGGAAATGTTCCACTACGTTTGACAACCAGAAAGTGACCAAATACTTTTGTATTTTTTGAACAATGTTGTTTTACCATTTGAAATGTAAGAGATTCTTGTTTTTGTTTGAGAAATTCTGTGTTTTTCTTAAAAAGAGTGCTTGTACGGTCTTTCTTTACAATAAATGCCACATGGTTTGATTTTGTTTATAAAACACAAAGACATTCAAAAATTGTTAAGTGTGGTTAAAGTGTCCAAATACATTTTGGGACCACTGTGTGTTGTGATAATTTTGTTTTAATAAGCAGTATAAATTTGACATGTGCATGCATGACAATTTGACAGCAACAGAATGGAATAATACGAGCTCAATGCTGGGCAAGGTAAGAGGTGTTTGCTGTTTACAGCCCATATCTGTCACTGAGCAACAATGTTTGAACAGTGTATACAGATGAAGTATAGCATAGAGAAGTGCAGGTTCTTACTTTTGTGTTGAATGTTTGTCACCGAACTCTTTAATTTTGTCCTGAGAAATTAATAATGGAATAGAGAGAGAGAGAGAACGGGACAGACAGAGAAAGAGAGAGATTAAAGCAGACTCGGATGAATGCTTGGGCGGGTGTGTTTGGCTGATGTGTCCGGACAATGACAGCATATTTTCCAAATGGGTGGAAATGACATCAGTCAACCTCTGTTTACAAACTACGGTGAAATTCCAGTATTAGCCCATCTGTGTCTGCAGCTGTGGCTCCTCAACCACAGTTTCACAGTGCACAGAGGAGAAAGAGAGTACATCTTAAGACACTCTTGGACAGCTTCAACAGCCAATGCACAAACTCTCTCTGCAGATGACCTTTATTACATTTATAACAAGTGTTTGTTGTGTTTAACTCTTAGCCCAGTTTTATCTATGCCATAGTTTACACATAAACTATGACATAACAAACCCACATGAGCAAAAGAGGGCAGAAAAAGTGTGAAGAACAGTAACGGCTTATTAAAAGCCACGTTCAACATCGCCTTTACACTCCAAAGGCTGTCACTGTACTGTTACATAACCGCCCAACCTTGTGCTTGACTTTATTCCATATAAAGGTTTCAGTGTTACACTTTAGAATATCATGATGTTTTATGTCACCTAGACATTTGGATACTCACCCAAACAATCCCTTTGATCTGATTGGCTGCCTTTAATAGCAGTTGTGGTGTCAATGCAGGATCCAGATGTTTCGAGGCATAGTCAATCATGAGTGACAGAAGATAGGCAGGTGCTAAGGCCCCACCCCCTGAATCTGGGGTGGAGTTCTTTGAGATAATTTCCTGAAATATATAGTCGAAAGACCTTTAATAAATAAACATTATAAAGCCATGGCAAACTTTAAAGGAATAGTTCACCCAAAAATAATAATTTTCCCATCATTTCATCTTAAACTCTTAAGACTTTCTTTCTAATGCAGAACACCAATGAAGATATTTTGAAGGATGTATGAGGAGTTTTTGTCCATACAGTGTAAGTCAATATGGTCCAACACTGTCAAGCTCCAAAAAGGACATAAAGGCAGCATAAAGGTAATCCATATTCGATTGCAATCCATGTCTTCTGAAACTATGCAAATGCTTTGGGTGGGAAACTGACCAAAATGTAAGTCCGTATTCACAATAAATCTTGACATTTACAGTCTCCTTGGCCTCTTCATGAGAGAAGCTCATTCACACACTTCCTTGCCCTTGATGCATGCACAGAGTGCTGTACACAAACCAGACACTGTTGCCAGGTTCCCGGTTTTCACTCCTAGATGAACTATTTTGAAAATGCAGATTTGAGTTAAAAAGATCGAGTCGCGGGTTGAATTTTTTAAAAATACCTTTTCAAATGCTTTACAGTTGCCAAAAGGTTGATGATCAACAACAGAAAATGAAAATGCAACTCATAGATGTGCAATGATGCTGAACCTAAACCATAAACCTGATACTAAACCGTATCGTATGGATAACTTATACTTGTTTCTTTCTTCTGTGTAACACAAAAGATGTTTAGCAGAATGTTAGTCTCAGTCACTATTCACTTTCATTGAAGCTTTTTTCCATGCAATGAAAGTGAATAGTGACTGAAGCTAACAATGGTGACTGAAGCAAACATTCTGCCTTGCATGTCATTTTGTGCTCCATGAAAGAAAGACATGTGGATTTGGAACAACATCAGGGTGAGTAGATGATGACAGAATTTTTATTTTGGTGTGAACTTTCCCTTTAAAATACTGCAATATTTGTAGTTTACAAGTGATAATTTTTTCCCAAAATTACATTTCATTGCAGCACTCACTAAGCATGTGCTGCATGCTGGCCATATTATAAACATTTAGGCCAAAATCTTGCCATCTGTGGTTGAACTGTGATTGCACTCTGATTTTTAAATTGTTGTAGATTACTGTTCGGCTGTTGTGGAATATCATCATGATAAAATTCCCTTATTTACTGGTATATACTAGTATTTGTTTATGACAGATATATCTCAAGGAGTATTTGATTGTATCAGTGTTTACCTGCAGCAGGGCATCTGCATGTTTGGCGTGGAATCTCAGCAGCGACTCTGTAGACCCCAGATACTGCCTGAGCATTTCCTGTCTATCTGTCACGCTGCTAGGGCTGTAGGAAGTTGACATGTCACTTTGCCATGGTGGGGGTAACGCCAGGGGTGGGGCAGGGGTCACACGGGGGTCACGATAAAGGAAAAGGAAGTGACTGCCAAGACCCAGTAAGTCTCCAGGTTTTAGGGCTGCTTCCCTGTACAGTGGAGCTCCATTAAGAGTGACAGGTCCTCCTCTAAATGGATATGCCAAGGCTGAGGGAGAATGGGAAACAGAAGTATAATGGTAATAATCAGTTTTCCTCCAGGTTATTCTCAGATCACCCAAAAAGCACATTTCATTGCAAAAATTAAAAGATACTAGAGGCACCATTTGAGGTTCTTTAGACTGCCACACTGGAAGAACTCTTTGGAGGCACCGTTTCAAAAATGGCAGTTCTTTGAGAAAAGAGCAAGTGAGGTTGCGACATGACGTCATGACCAGTGGTGTAGTAGTGTCTGAAGAGGTGGGCATACTGTGAATTTATGAAGGGCACCCCCAAAAACTAGCACGGGTGCAATAACATGCAGTATTTTCAAAAATGTTAATTGTATAATTTTTTTTTTTACATTTAGCAGGGAAATAAATTTACAGTGCAAATTATGGTTATTCCAGGAATGCTTTTGCATCAGCATTAGAAGCTTGAAATGTCCCGCCCCCTTACTAAAACTGAAAATATGATTGGTTAGCAATCATCACGTCTGATATGAACGTTCTGATTGGTGGATCAGCTTAGTCAGACTGTCTGTCTTGTTCCATCAGTTGCATTCCCGCCTCCCGCAGCTCTGTGCACGTTTAGAGAGAGTGTCTGTACACTTTTTAAAATAGTAATAATAATAATAAACAGTTCACTCAATGGTGCTACAGCATCGCGTTATTTGACTGAAAAAGTTCCGGGTCAAAAGCCTACAATTTAATTTAATTTAATTTAATTTAATTTAATTTATTTAAGAGAGAATAACAACTTAAATTAAAGTCCATTCATCACAATTGGAAAGACTTGAAATACAATGCACTAGTCACTTTTAAGACTGCTTTTAAGACACTTTTGGGTGATTTTTTAAGCTTTTAAATGAGTCTCTATTGCCATTGTAGGAACATTAAATTAAATTATTTGCTTTTGTGTTCTGCAGAAGACAGAAGTCATACATTTTCAGAACAACATGAGGGTGAGTAAATGATGATAGAATTTTGATTTTTGGGTGAACTAATCCTTTCAAAGTCTATATTATATCTGTTGTGCTGTAGCAGAGGCTATTTAGCAGAGATGGGTCACTTCTATTGATATAAATGGGAAAAATTAGAATGCCCAATGATCAACGGATGTAGAAAGGAAGTACCGCCTTACAGGTAAAAGAGCCAATCGCCTTTTAGATTCAGACATCACCTGTCAATCAACTCGAGAACACTCATGCACATTAGCGAGACAAGCCTGTAAAATTAAGTTTTTTAGCGTAATCTGAGGTAAAGCAGAACAATTTATGATACCATGGTTGTCAGATTTTACTGCTGATTTGAAATATGTTCTTTGATCGTAATCTTGACCAACCGTTATGGATCTTTGGTCTTTCCCCATTAAAGTAAATAGTAGCTGCCCAGAAGCATTCCAAAGGTGGCCGCCGAGTGACCTGACATGCTAAAAAGACTTTGGCTGTACTGTATAATTCTTGACCCTAATCAGAACAACTGCATCATAGAATGTTTTCAATGCTCTTGAACTGATTTCACAACAAAAATCAGAACACTGTACAGCATTAGTTTTAGCTGTGGGATTGTACTTGTTTTCAATGTTACTTTTGAGGTCTATGTGTTAGTATACCTTGACCGCGGGGTTGCTCAGGGACAGCTGTGTCTCTCCTGATTAGGAGGTGTCGAACAAGCAGGTCGGGGGCTGAGAGGAAAGTGTCCACTTTTAGAGGCCTCTTCCCCTTCCTCTCTCTCTCCCTGTCCATCTCACACTCTCGGAATGTTGGCTTCCGCCCAAAAACATGTGTGTGACCCACCATTATGTACAGCACAAAGTCCTGCACACATAATAGCAAAACACAAGCAAGAGAGAGAGAGAAGTGCATGGAGAATTAATGAGAGGTTTATAGAGAAGCATAAAAAGAAAGAGAATGGGGAAGAGACAGCAAGAGAGAGAAAGAGAGAGAGTGGAAAAAAACTGTTATCATCTTCATTGTGGTCTTTATTACAATCTGTGCAATCTTAAATTGTACAAAAATACACAGACGATAAGGAATAAGGAGTGTTACAGTTTTCAACAATGTGCGCTTGTGTGAGATCATTGTGCCAAGATGAAGATGTAGACACAGCATGTTTGTGTTGGTATTGTCCGGCCCGTGTGTGTATAGAGAGCTTCTGTATGGTTGTTTTGTGCTGTGCGTTCAATAGCCATTCCACTCAAAAGTATGAAAGCATTGATGGTATGTAGTGATTCGAGGAATACAGGTATGAGGTCATGGGATGGCTGTACGATAAGTGAGATGATGCATGTCTGGCCTTGCTCTGGTCATAGCCTTGCAGTAACAGGAAGTATGGGCGATCCGTTGGCGGAAGGATCAGACTCTGCGACATCACTTCCAGGTCACAGGTGTCTCTCTCTTCCTCTACTGCCCGAGTGCGTTTGTCTGCCTCACCTCCGCCTCTTGACCTAGTGACCTTGAGAATCAGGGAAGAGAAAACTGAGAATGGATATTTGAATCAGCTGTGTGGCTTGTTTAGATTTCATGCATTAATTGTGGCACAAACATATCAAATTGACTTTTTATGTTTTTTTAAGATTCTCTGTAAGAGGTAAAGGGGTGACCATGGCTAGTTGTCTCACAGGGAAATTGTCACAAGGTCTACATAAAAAATATCAGTTTTGAAGTCAAAAGTCCAGTTACACAAATGTGTGTAATTGCAGTGGTTTTGAATGTTGATTTTCAAACACGTAGTTCAAAATGGTCTAAAATTAAAATCAATTTTGTGAATTCTATCGTCCAAACTAAAGTATATGTTGTTGGGTAAACAAGTACTCTAATAACAAGGAACCCTAAAAAACACACTAGTGTACATTTAGGCAAGGGTCAAAATTATCATGAAGGTACAACTGAACCGAAAGGTTGAACTGTGTTCTCAAGAAAAGAGTATTTTTTTATAAATGTTAGGTCAGGGCAAGTTGTCACATGTAACATAACTATACATTTTTATAATAATAAATATAATAAATTATCATCATAAAACTTATACATTTGTAAAATTACAATATTACAATATTTGTTTTCTTTTTGTATGTTACCCATTACATTTCTGCTGTTTCATGAAAGGTTTTGTGTTTTATAGTTCTTTTACTGTTTGAATTTAGCAGATAAAACTATAGTAAGCTGTTTAATGGCAGGTTCCATTTTAACAGCTTAACCCATATCATGGGGCATGTTGTCACAAATTGTCAATGTGTTCAATTAACTCTTTATTTTTCTGGGACAATAATGGGGGAAATGTTTAATAGCTTTATTGTAGCCAATATATGCATAGAGAAATTGACAAAAATAAAACTATACCCTGAGAAATATTCACTGGAGTAAAAAGTGTGACAACTAGCCCCGGTCTCCCCTATTAAATTTAATAATCAATACCATTTTACACCATTGAGGTTGAAATGTTTAGCAAAGGCTTGCCAGAGTCTGTCTGCTTCATTATTTTACCTCTCCTGGTTCATTTGCTATCATGCTCACTATATTCTTCCTATCCTGTCCATTGTTTGGGGCATTGCCCGTACACCGAGGGTCATTAGTAGCATTGTTGCCTTGGCGACGTCTTAGACTCAGGTTCATATCACTGATGCTCCTCCTAAGTTCAGTGTTCCTCCCCCGATGACCTCGTTCTTCCTCTGGACCACCCCCAGAGGCCATGCGACTCCGCCTCCAACGCACTCCTGTTACCACAATAGTAAGTGTTTTCCCACAAATTAATTGTCACTCTGGCTATTACACTTGCAATACTACCACACGTTAAAGCAGAAGTGTGTAACTGTACATATGTTAAAATAAGCAATTACTTAAAATGACAACAAAAAGACATTTTCAGATTGATTCCTGCCAAACAATGTGTGAACAATGTGGCTATGTAGCAACGTAAAACCATTGCTTTGTTTGTTTGTGCAACTCAACCAGTCCAACATAGCAACATTGCCTCAACCAGTGGTGTAAGTTTAGAGCAGGACTTTCATTTTTTTGACTGACCAATAACAGACGGGAGGAGTGTTCGGGAAACCAGTTTGAAGGCGATCATTATTTTTGCATTCTAACCTTGATAGCTCTCTCCATCCCTTTCTCTCTCTTTCTCCTTCTCTTTCTCCTCCCTCTCATATTCCTCAAGGCACTGGATCTCGAACCGTCGTTCATAACCATCCTTTGGTCTCCACATATCCACTAGCTGTAAGGGGCATTCCCAGGATGCAACACTCCTTCGGCACTCTGTTTCCCATTTAATGGCTCCATCTGGCTGCTGAATGGGCTTTCCAATGACATCACATAACAGGAAGTCCTCGGGGGAATATTTCTGGAGAGCTGACCAGGTGAACAGGAAGTTGGGAGATTCAGAAGGGATTGATACAATGAGCAGGTAAAGCCTGATTTCCAACTTTTGATCTGTGATGTCTCCACTCAAAATGCACTACTTAAACACTAGATTCTATAGCTTTTCCAAGTTTCATTTTTCATTAGTTTTGGGTAGCTTTTAGTGCAGTATTTAAAGTTTAAAGGCACTGAAATTTAAATACAAGAATGGGATCAGACAGAGTTGGGTAAATCCCACATGTAGACTCATTTAATTGAATAGTTCACCCCAAAATGAAAATTCTGTCATTAATTAATCACCCCATGTAAATCCAAGCCTGTATGCTGTTATTTTTTTCCATGTAACACAAATTGAGAATTTCAGAAGAATCTTCACACTTTTTCACACTTAAGATGTTTTCCACCCACAGACATTTTGATTGATCACAGCTAACAAGCTCCAAAAAATGACCTGGCATAAAAACACCATATACTGTAAGTAGTCCATGTGACTCACACACACAATATTCTAAAGCCATATGATAGCTTTATGTGAGAAAAGACCAAAATTTAAGTCGTCATTACTGGAAAACCTTCCCCTTTACTGCAGCTCTCAAATCTCATCCTGCATTTTCGAGGTCGCACATTACATTTGGTTACAACATTGGTTTGAATGATGAATTTTGAATCTGAACATAATCATGAATGAGATTTCAGCACTTCGGTGAAAGGGAAGATTATGGAAGATTATCACTGAATAAAAACTGAAAGTTCACTCTTTTCCTCACACAAAGTCATCGTATGGCTTTAAAAACGTATAGTCGTATGGACTACTTTAAAGGTGACTTTATGAGGCTTTTTTGTCTTCAGGTCACTGTTGTATGGAAAAGAGCCGAGTAAACATTCTTCGAAATTTCTCCTTTGTGTTCTACTGAAAAAAATAACAGTATGCTGGTTTAAAATGGATGAAGGTTAGTAAATAATGAAAGAATTTTCATTTTTGGGTAAACTATCCCTTTAAACTACTGAGGTAAACTTGTTAATGTATCATTTTATGTGATGTGTGTATTTTAACAAATTTACACATGATCCCTTTAAACATCTAATCAAAATCCTTCCACTACAGGGAATCAATACCTGTGTCTTCACTCTCATTCTCTCTCTCTCTTTCAGTGTAGCGGTTGATGACCTGCTGAATTAGCTGGCGAGCAGTGGAGTGAATGTTTGCCAGCAGGCTGCGATAGTTAGCCCCACTGGACAGGGCATCTCCATAGATCTTGACCAGCCCAGGGGCATTAGAGGAAGCAGGAGGCAGGTAGTGATGTGATGAGGGGGCGGCAGAATGTGCCCATATTTCCCTCTCACGTTCTCCAATGCCACGGTCTCGGTCGCTATTGGATCGGCCTCTCAGGAAGAGGTGGGACAGCCGTTTGGCACGGGACTGCTGATTGGCTGGGCGGGGACGGAGGAAGGCTGGAGAAGGGGATGGAGAGGGTGGGGCTAGAGAAGGGGTGGAGTGAGAGAGAGAGGAAGGAGGGATGGATGATGGGGCCTCATGCAGGGAAGCAGCATCTGAACTAGTTGTGGACCTAATAAAAAATAAAAACAGAAAGGAGGTGATAGACAAATCATATATCACACATATCAATCAAAGTTGCCTACACTTAAAGGGATAGTCCACCCAAACATAGAAATGTTCTCATCATTTACTCTAATGTTATTCCAAACCCAAAGGATTTTTTCACTTCCACAGAACACAAAAAGAGATCCCAGGCAAAATGTAAGCCTCAGTCACCATTCACTTTCACTGCCACTTTTTTCCATACAATGAAAGTGAATGGTGACTGAGGCTGTCATTCTGCCTAACATTACTTATGTGTTCCGTTGGGAGCATGAATAAATGACAGAATTTTCATTTGTGGGTGAACTATCCCTTTAAGAGCTGGATAATCCTTTGTAGCTCAACATGACAGAAGAACATTAGTCCAGCGTATTCATGTTTTTCTGCTAAATTTATGAATTAGTTGGCAAAATCTTTAATATTAATGATATGCATGCAAATCTTTACAAACTTGGATGTAGAAATGTCTTTTACAGTACTTATGCAGTCAATACTGAGAAATTGTTACTGTACAGTGGGGCCTATAGGGACAGAGAAATTATTTAATAAAGCAAGGGAAAGTTCAGAACACTGACTTGACCGAGGCAGCACTGGGCCAGCGGGCTCCTAGCTTGGCAAAGTGTTTACGCGGAGAATTTATCCACAAGCCCACTGGGAAATGGAGCTTCCTAAATCGGGGGCTACCAGACTCCTCCATCTGATTGAGAGAGGAAGGGAGGTGAAGATTGGATGGAACAGCTGCAGGTGTGAAGAATGGAAAGATAAAATGACAAAAATCTATTGACAAAAGAAGACATTAAGATGTTCAGGTAGAAAAAGGGGGAAATGTTCTAGAAAAACAGATGGAAAAGAAGGAGAAAAAAAACTGGATAAAATTGACATAAGGTAACAATATTAGACATCTTGCGAGACTTTTGAAGTTAGGAAAGATTTCTTTTCCTTGGTTTGTGTCATTGAGGTTTTATCCTTTCCAAAATCAGATTTTAGCAGTTGAGTGAATGGCACTTTATGACATCAGTAGACAAATGGCAGGAAAAGCTAATATCCCGTTGAATAATCAGGACGTGCAATGTTATACATTCTTGTTCTCTACATCTAAGAGTCTGTGAGTAACAGAGTATTAACGCAGCTAGTGGGAAATGCCACAGAGTTGACAGGGCAGGCGGTGAATAGTTACGGCTCTGAGAAAAAGATTCACTTCACATTCATGTCTATATCTCTAATGAAAAGCAGAGGTTTGGCACTGTCACTCCTGAGCTAAGCAAACTTGTGGAAGTCAAGTAAGAGTCAAGTGGCTTCGCCAAGAGGCCGTGACAAGGATATCAACCAACATGAAAATATCACCGCTGAAGTTCAGCCATACAGCCAAACCACATTCTATGAATATCGTCTGTTTTGTACTTTGATTAAAAACATTGAACATCGGTTATATGTAATAACATATAGTTTTTGTCCTCCACCCTGAATGTGGGCTTCACCTCCATGTATCCTCACAGACAGATGGGGAAAATCCCTGGACAGACCCCCTAAGGGTCATCTGCCCTCTGTCATTCCTCAAAAGTGAAGTTCACTCAACAGCGGATTATACATTATTTATTATGTCGACTCTTTGACCATAATTGATTTAATCACATTCTAGAAAGTAAATGGTGTATGCAGAACTACCAAGAAACAAAATGTACAGCTTTTGGTTGGGAAACGGTTTGAATTATATGCTGACTACAGTTTAAGAATACCAAATCTGACATTTTGCATGATAAAATGGCTTTTCTCGCCACCAGATAATTTGAATGTGACTTACCCACTGTGATTGGCCTCCTCTTTATATATGATAAATCTTCTGGATAGCTGTTGTTGTGTGTAAAGTGTATTAAATAAAAATGTATACCAGTTCCTGTGTCTCCTTATTCCAGCGTAAGTACGTTTAAATAGTCCATTTTTGACTAAGACCTTGCGTTGTTTGACCAGAATTTTTCTTTTCATCAATAATTTGCTTTCAGCAAATCTTTTTCATTTTTATCTAGAATTTTCTCCCTGTTCTCCTCTAGCACTAATTCTTGCTTTCTAATTCTCCCTCTCTTTCTATCCCCCTTTTTCTGTCTATTGATAGAGTAGCAGGCCCATTGTTCTACATGACAGAATTTCCTTCCTCCTCAATGGACAACACCTATATCCTGAGAAAGAGAGAGAGAGAGTTTATGAAGTATTCACATACAGACATGTCAGTGACACTGCTACATATAAAGAGGCCAAGAGAAATGGAATAAGGACTAGTCAAACTGTCTGGTGTGCCCAATTAGAATCAGCTGTGCTCTGCCATTCATACAAAAATGTTGTATAGTAAGAGAACTCAGTGGAGATAAAGGTGACATTTATGTGTGAATTGTTAATTTTGGGGTTAACGAAACAATCTACTGGAAATAGAATATCTCTCTAAGGGTTACAAGTGTGTATATGTTTATTACCCAAAGAAAAATCATTTAAGGGATAAGTACAAGTCTAATTAGCACTTGCCTAAGCATGTTTTATCCTTAGTACGCTCTTAGATTTTTGTTGTAGGGCTTTTGCAAAAAAAAGAAAAAGAAAAAGAAAAAAGAGGAAGCAGGAAACCTGGAACAGGATGTCAAAGAGGCACCTGTAACCTTTGACCTTGTCAACAACAGAATGATTGTGTCAGGAAAGAACTATGTTTTTATACCTATATATCCTTATAGCTTATGTGTCTTTATGTGTGAAGAGTAAGAAAGAGAAAAATAAATGGGGAGAGGGGGGTCATTCATTGGTAAATAATAACAATAGTAATTGTATGAAAATTCCTACAGAACTTCAGAATTCAGGGTTTAGAATCTGAGTGCATAACATTTTATCATTCATATCTGTCATTAATGAAAGTTATGCATTCCCCAACCCTTGCTTGTTTGTTAGTTAAATATTTTAGTTAATTTAATTATGCTTACAGCTACCAATAAGAGTGTATACTCTTAGCTCCATTTAACACATTTTACTATATACAGTATTTAAAACCCCTTCCACAGAACTCAAAATTATTAGAATGCAAATTATCCCTCAAAATCAGCAAAGAATATGGGAGGAAACGTCTGCAAATTCTATCTGGGCCTGCTTTTCCATGTGCTTTTCAGTCATTTTTGATTAGTGGATTAAACAAATCATATAGATTCGCTAATGAATCATTCAGACCAATTTGTGAACTGGTTGAAAGCAATCGACTCAAAAGAACAATTCACAGTACTCACAGATATGGTTTGCTTTAAAGCTTTAAACAAGAGCAATATCTAAGTGATGACATTTCAGAGAAGAGCATAACCTAAAACATGTATATTTACTAAAAAAAAAGAAAACTCCCATGACTTTTTAAAATTGTATTAATTTTTTATTTAAAACTTTCTATGACTTTTCCATGCCTGGAAAACACAATGTAAAAAATTTCTAATATTTCTAGGTTTTCCAGGACTGTGTAACCCTGATGATTAGTCAATTAACACAGGGATTACTGACTGTTTCGCATTAGTCGGGATGTCCCATATTTTGTCCGAAATCTTGGCCTTTTGAAAATTTGGCAACCCTAATTTACAAGCCAAGCTCTTTCTAATAAGTTATCTTGTTGCATACAAAAGAAAAGAGTTGCATCTGGTTGCACTCAATGTTATAGCCATCATGAAGAAGGTAAACCACATCCAGAATATTACAGTAGTTCTGGCAGCAGATGCAGTTCTATGTAATGTGTCTATGTCAAAAGCTCTGAAAGCAGTTGGACTCACAGACAGGAAGCTCTGACAGCAGGCTCTGAAGGCTCCTGTGCGTCATTCAGACTTGTATCTCCATGTTTGTTTTTAGTATGTAAGTGAAAGCTCATCCTGTCTCCTGGTTAGAGAGAATGTGCACGGAATGAATAAGTGTGCATACAGTATTTTTATGCTTTCTTTGGCTTTCTTTGAAAGTTCAGCTCCATTACTGTACATCTCTCGGACTCTTGATGCAACAGTTTTGTCTAACTGAGGAGGGGAAGGAGAAGGTGGTTTGGTAGCCAGCAGTGCCCTGTAAAGGCAGAGGACAGTAACTACATTGTCTTCAAGCTTTACTACCTTTGGTCTAGGTGCTGTGGAAAAATGTCCATCACTGATCTAAGTTTAGTTAAGCATTTTCTTGCTGCAATGGCTAAAGCTGTAGTAATCAAGAAAATTATGGTTTGTCAAAACCGTAATAACAACAACTTTCTACTCAGTTGCATACAGTACATGACAGTAAGGAGGTACTGTACATTTATAAATTAGTTTAGATATTAATTTTGGACTCTTATAGAAGGAACATTGCACATTTTCAGGACTATTGCATGTTCATTCTTTTCCCCAAAAATGAGAAGTGATAAGGGTTGTCTATAGAGCAAGCTGTGCCTTCTAAATTAGATAATTGACTCCAATGCAACATAATTGCAGGACAATGACAAGCTCTTAGCCAATTAAAATGCTGTTTGAAGAATGGTCATTCAGTACATGTTTAAAGTAGGTCAACATACAAAAATATAAGTGTTCAGGGATCATAGAAACCTGCAGGGCATCTGATCAGCCAAAAGACTATATGTACACTGCAGAAACCACACTTAGTTATGGTTTACCCAAAGATGTTAATTCTTATCATGCTCCATATTTTGATTTTCAATGTCTGTGCCTTTTGTTTTATGATGGTAGGCTAAATGACAATATTATTTTGTAAACAGTGTAGTGCCCCCAGTATCCAGTCCCACAATGTTAAGTCCTTTTGTATTGCTAAGCGCAGGCCACAAGTCAAGGCAAACATCAAGAAAATATTTGCCACAATATCCGACAATTGCTTATAGGCCTATTATAGGAGTTTCTAAAAATGTGTTTGATTAAAAGACTCTTCCTCTCATACATCGGTAGTTAGTTACCATATTATGCATTGACATCAAATCAAGAAATACTTTGTGATTTAACACTTTAAACACAATTTTATCTAATTATTTACACTGTACACCCCACGCTAAATGCTTTGACTACAACTGAGTGGATGTAATATTGTAAACATAGGATGAGTCTCCAGAAGGAAGCTGTCAGTTTACATCTGAAGATCAGAGAGGACACGCAATAAACACAAAAGGGCCGTACACACATGCAACATACATCTTAATGACAAATATTTATCAAGTGTGTTAATCAAGCCTATATAGTGTACTAGGCTCGTAAGCCCCGTCTTGCGTCATCCTCTTGCTCTGCCCACATGCTTTGTTTTCCCATATTTCAGTGCGCTGGGAAAGTCTTTTGAGATATTACAGATTTATACTGATGGTTCAAATGACCCTATTTCTGGTCAAACAGCATCAGCAATACACATTCCACATTTTAAAATATATGTAAAGAAAAGGACAACAGACTTGATACTTGTTTTTCAATTATGTTAGCACTGCAATGGGTGGAGGAAGTCCACCCAATGAGTGCTCTAGTATGCACTGACTCAGATTCAGCATTGGCAAGTCTGGCAAGTGGGCAGCCATCATCCAGAGATGATATAGTCTGTGAAATTCAACAAAGCATATTTAGAATTAACAGACTAGTCACTGTCATGTACTTCTTATGGGTACCTGCTCACATATGGGGTAGAAGGGAATGAAGAGGCTGATTATCTGGCAAAGCAAGCTTTAAAACACCAAGTGATAGACTTGGACATCACATTGGGTAAAGCAGAATTAAAGGGATGGTTAAGAGTTTTTGCATACAAAAACTGACAAGATAGATGGGATAATGAAGTAAGAGTGCCTGGTCATCTATATAATATTCAAAGACATTATATGTTGGGAGAGGCAATTATAGGACAAGGAGAGAAGAAACAATAATCACCCATCTCCATATTGGGCACTCTGGTCAGTACAGTTCACTTTAAATAATAGGAAAGCACGTATCAGGAAACTGTATACACTGCGATCAGCTGGAAACTTTCAAGTAATGTGCTTCTCTCCAGTAAAGCATATGATGAGAAAAGAATTAAGCTCAAGGGTATCAACATATCTCTATAAACTTTTCTGCAATATTCATCTGGTCAGTACATAGTATATGATGCACTGTTGGAATATTTAAAAGAAACTGGTTTATATAACAGAATTTAGTCTTCCTCTTTTTCTCTCTCTCCTATTATCGATGTTTCACATTCCAGTCCAGTTGGTGGCGTTAATGCACCATTAGCTGGTTTGCCAACCGCCTAAAAAAGAAAAAGAAGGAGTATTTCGAGAGGACATCAGGAGAAGGGCGCAACTGAAGGTAGGCCTCAACATTTGTATTTGTCTCGCTCAAGGTATCTTACAATTGTTAGACTTGTGTGTAAGTTATTTTGAAACAGCGAAAGTCACTGAATAACACTGGGCGCCTCGAGAGAAACTGTGCATTTATATTTGTCCGTTAGCAAGCAGCAGGCTACTTAAACCGGTTATATCAAGGTTATGTTACTTTAACGAATATGCGAGCCGTTTTAAACCACCATTAAACTTATTTTAGTTCTCTAAAATGTACAATTATGCGTTAAATGTTTAGAGATTTAATTTGAAGGATACCGGTTTAAGTTTAGCATGAAGACAGGCCTCGTCTGATCACTTTGGCACCAACTCAAACTATTACTGAAAGTGTGAATGTCAGTGTTTACTCAATGTCCTGCAGACTATCTGTGAAGATGGCTGATGTTATTGAGGACAAGATCAAGAACTACAGAACGGCTCCATTCGATGCCCGTTTCCCAAACACTAACCAGACACGAAACTGTTTTCAGAATTACCTCGGTAAGTGCATTGGAAAGCATTAGAAGTCTCACATTTGAATAAACCATTTAAGTTAATGAAGACTTTATTGTGCCATTGGTACAGCCAGTCGTTGGACTGATTATGAGTAATCAGTTGGCAAACTCGTTATTTTTAGAAGAGACAAAGTGTATCTGTGTGGGCTGTACAAATTCATCAGAATCATCAACATGAATATGAGGCTCTGTTAATTGCCATTCAGCAGATGCTTTTTGAGAAGATTGATTAATCATAGTCTGATAGTAGGACTTGGAGCGAACTTGGCAATTTTTTTTTTTTTTTTCAGGGTCACAACAATAGTAGAGTAGTTGTTATTTAGTAAACCTCCAGTTCTTACATCACTGCTTGTGTTAGAAGTTTAGATCCTTACTGTTGGACTTCCAACCAACTCAGGGCAGGTAGCTTAAAGCAATAGTTCACCCCAAAATGAAAATTCTTATCATTTACTCACCTTCATGCCATCCCAGATGTGTGACTTTCTTTTGAACACAAAGATTTTTAGAAGAATATCTCAGCTCTGTTGGTCCTCACAATGCAAGTCAACAGGGTCTGAAACGACAAAGGTCCAAAAATCACATATGTCAGCATAAAAGTAATCCATGCCACTCCAGTGGTTAAATCCATGTCTTCAAAAGTGATATGATGGGTGTAAGTGAGAAACAGATCAATATTTAAGTCCTTTTTTTTACTATAAGTCTCCACTATCAAATAGGCGTCCAGTGCGCTCTTCTCTCCTTAGTTCTTCTTTTGTTTTTGACAATTATCTTTTAAATAAGTGTCTGTAGTTACATTTTTTTAATATATATATTATATTTCAGACAATTTCCCCCAAAATCGTATCACATTTATAATTTGCAAGACAACTGTACATTACAGCTTTATGCCTTGCAGTAACCCATATAAGTGTTTTACTGATTTGAATTAATAAATGCATCATATTAACCTGAGCTGTCCTGCCATTTACAAATTTTTTTCAACAAAGTGTTCAGTGGATGGGATAATGGATTTCTGGTCACCTGTTTAGTCATCCTGTCAACTTTTGGGCCACATGTAGTGTTTTCACAAGCAGGATCAAAGATTTTGTTAGTGAGTTAAAGATTTTATTGTTGGCTGAACGTATTAAACATATGTATTCCCGAGAGAGGAGACCATGCTACTAAATTGGTTGTGATGTGTAATATACAGTAGATAGATATTAGACCAAATCTATAAATTAAGAATGTGTATATGAACATGAAATGTAACAATCCAATCAAGACCAACACTGACTGATACACAAAGACAATACCTGTACAGTCCAGAAATGAGATATGTAACTGATATGTTAGGAGGATGTTATGAAGTAGACTGATTTAAATGTCATCTTCAAGCTGAAGAGCTCTGAAAATTATAAAAGCCATAGTGATTTTGCTTCTTTTCATATCAAACACTATTCGCCATGTCGAATGATTACGTTTTGAAACATTACCTAGTTAAATTTATACTTACGCTTTGGAAACTGAGCAGCTCAAATTTCCAGTCACATGTATAACCAGGGTTTAACAAAGTTTATTTGAATAAGTTTCATCCAGCACTTTACAAGCTAAAAATGGAAGAAAAAGTCGCTTTTGCTGGGGGAACAATACTAGCACGCTGTGCCTTTATGAGAGCACATGCACGCTAAACAGCGTTTACACTGTACGACGAGAGATGCACAGAGATGGATGGATTTACAGTCCAATAGAAAGAAACTATTGATTTTTTGATTTGTTGTGCTATGTGTGGATTACTACTTTTCACCAACAATGTGAAACATACATTCTATTGATATATTACTATCAGCACACAAGTGTCAAATTCCCAACACATTGTGAATTAACAGTATCAAGAGTAAAGCCCGAAACATACTGTACGCAAGCACATGAACGCAGGTGCTTCTAGCTCGATTTGTACATCGGTACATTCTGAAATATGCCAGACCGCAACTCATAACCCTACACTCAATGTTGCCGTAAAGGGCAGTATAGCAGACATTAGCGTGACCTTTCTGCTTCTATGATGAGTTTTTTCTTTCAACTCAACTACTTCCATGGTGGAGCAACAATTTGAAAAGAATACTTCTGTGAAATTAAGATAAAGTAAATATATTATAGCAACTTATGGTTTGCTGTAAGCAGCTTTATCAGGTTTTATGGCACAAACTGTTGAAGGTAACTCTTTCGCCCTCTTGAGTACTGTTTTTTTTTTTACTGCAGCAGTAACGCAAGAACGCAGTTAAGTATGTTCAACTGGACCACGTGTTGGCAATTCGTTGGCCAGGTACTCGGGTCTGCCTTTGCGTACTTGCATAAAGTGTGTTTCTTGCATAACAAACGGTAGATATTTTTAGTGTACTCGTAGACATTGGACCATCTCTGGCTGATTTCAATCCATATAATTTAATGGTTCTTATGCCTCTCTTTTTCTCAGACTTTCACCGGTGTAGTAAGGCTTTGTCGAGCAAAGGACAGGACACTGCTCCCTGTGAATGGTATCAGAGAGTCTACAAGAGCCTGTGCCCAATGAGCTGGGTAAGACCATTCTACTGAAAATGCCTATTTATCTGAAACCCTATTAGAAATTCGAACCTTAAGAGTCAACATGAAATCAGGTGACGCTGTTTATATTGTTAGTACATGTTTTTATTTTATCACTTATTTCATCTGTGCATATTATTCCAAAGAAAAACCTTCACTAGTGGTATATTTGAACTCCATGTGCCAGGCTTGTGCATGAGCTTTGACTTCATAGGCAGTGAATGGGGAGAACCTAGACTTTTTTTTACACAGAAGTTGATAAAAGTTTTAGCAGAAATATGCATCTAAGATTTACACTTTCTCTTCTGGGAAAAATAGACCAAAATTTTGATGACGACTCCCCTGCTCTGGGTTGAAGAGCTCAACCGATAGTGGATTTTGTTATACCAATAACTAAGGTGGTGATTTAATCAACCGATAGTTATGTAGAATGTAAATGTAAAAAAAAAATCCTTACTGTGATTGGCACACCATAGAGGCTACAAAATTAATAAAATCCCAGATAGTGTTATCACGGTACTAAAATTTCAGTAGTCTGTACCAATACCAGTGAAATTTCATGGTTCTCAATACCAATTTCGATACCACAGCAAAAATATAATTAAATAATTATTTAAAAAAATTATGGTTTAATAATTATTATTTTCCAGAACTTGTTTTAGGGTTTAATTTAATTTCATCATCAAAATGGTGTCTAATCAATTCATTCTTAAAAATGTAACAAGTGAAAATGGAACTTTACCACATTATTGCAATTTTTTTATCTTTTAATCAACAGCAGTCTTGCTTGTGATATATTGCTTTATTATTATTATTATTATTATTATTACGGTGAATATTACATTTTACTATACAATTGTTATATATTTGTCACAGTTTCTTCAATTTCAGGCATCTACCTTTTATTTAGAATTGTGTTTTTTTTTTTTATGATGTGGGTTTTTTGCCAGAAGCTTCACTTTATAGATTAATAAACAGTTAAACAGTTCACAACAGGGTCCGGTGTGATCATTTGAAGACTTATGTCACATGTGAAATCTCATCTCTTTACACTGGCCTTTGAGTCTGACAAATTAAATGTAGGACACAGTTTTGGAGTGTTCGGATTTTAGATTACTGGTGTTTGTGTATGTGGTAATTTTCAAATGTTATGTTTTACATTTTATTACTGTGAAGCACTTTGGTCAACTCTGTTGTTTTAAATGCTATATAAATAAAGTTTGAGTTGAGATTAAAGCGCAAATGCTGTGATTGAATTATATATATATATATATATATATATATTAGGGGTGTAACGGTTCTCGGTAAAAAAAAAAACAAACCGTATGGTTCAGTAAGCATTTGCACCACGGTTCGTCTCAAGTTTAATGACCCCTCTGGATCACACAGTTTGACGAAGAAAATAAAGCGCCAAATAGACATGCTTAATTATAACCTCCGCTAATGCACATTTATCGTTCTGTAGACACGCTTTGCATGTTTCACGTGGGTCAACTTTCTGCAGTGAGAAGCTGTCCTATTAATTGTAAGTATGTTAAATCAGTTGATGACATCACAGTTCTGCACGCATTAGTGTGAAGTTGAAAATGGCAAGCTGAGAAAACAAGTCGCAAGAGAGAAGCCCCTGCATCATTAAAGTCTCCTGTCTTGGAACTTTTTCTTTTTGCAGTCAATCACAACTGCGATGGTCATAAAACATTTACAAAACAGGCACTGTTTGCAGACATTGCTCGATGCGAGTGGCGTATAAATAAATCGACTTTGTTCATTGCCAAAGTTATGTTGCCCTACTACGCTGATGAAGATGTGGGATTTCCGCATATGATTAAAACACTCGTATTGCGTTACGACATCCCTTCTAGCATCCATTTTAACAGCAAAGTTTTTCCTTCTATAGTGATGTACAGCTACCAAATGTTGAATATATGTTGAGTTGAGTATGAAATGCACTTTGTTGATGCATTTAGAATAAATGCAGGTATTAAGTTAAATGTTGAGTTAGTAATTAGAGAATTTTATTTTTATTTTTTTTAGTTAAGGACACTAACGAAAATTAACCATGGTTGTATTCCGTAATACAGTAGTAGCCATATAGTAACCATGGTTTTAATATTACAGTAGCCTTGACTGAAGTAACAATGACTGCTGTCACCATTGATTTCTTGGCAGAAATCATAGTTTTGATAAAATTAACCATTGTTTACAACAGTAATACGGTAGTTTCAATATAGCAACCTTGATTTTACTATAGTATTGTAACCATGTTAATTTTGTGGTTACTATGATTTTATTACAAATACCATGGTTAAACTATGGTTATTGTAGTAAAACCAAGGTGATTTGTAATGAGGTAAAAAAAAAATTCTGAACATAAATACCGTACCGAATCAGTGACCCTAAAACCTTGATACAAACCGAAGTGTGAGAAATTTGAACCATTTCACCCCTAATAAATGTGGTTTACATGTGCTGCGTGGTTCACAGTGGATCAGTGCTCTGCTCTGTCATCTGATACAACACAAATTATTCTCAATGTCTGTGGAGTTTCCAGTGTTTGAGCGGTCAGATTTATACATTCAAGGTACGCAGCTCATCTGTGCTAAGATTGCAGCCTTCAGCAGTTTAATAAATAACACTAGGACATGTCACGATTTTAATATGATAAATTTTCTATTTCAGTGTAAAAGGAGTAACAGAGCATGCGTTCAAAATAAGCCTGTGAACATTTTAAAGCAGTCATGTGTTAGTCATATTGCGTGCTGGTACCGGATTTGAGTCGGTGATCGGTACTGTAGAAACACTTGTATCGTTACATCTTTTTTTATTTTAGTATCTACTTAGTACCGAACTTCCGGTACTTTTGACAGCACTAATCCCAGATGTAGTTGATTGTTCAACTAAAATCCTAGTATTAATCTGAAAAATGAAGATTTGGTGCATATTGCGGGACTTTTAACTGTAAACATGCTCGAAACGCATCGGGCACTCTTATTTTTAAATGACGGAGACTTTGCATGTTACAATGCTGTATATTTAATTGTTTAAAAGAACTATATCTGCAACTATCGCCATTTTTTTTTTGTTTTTTTACCAATAACCTTTATTTGCAAAAAGCAACCATCGGCATGGGTAAAACTGATGTATCTGTCTACCTCTAAAACAAATATTTGTTCAATACTGTAGAATGAAATTGTCCCCTCTCCTTTAAATATGAATGCCACCAGCCACTGATCTAATGCAACAGTAAGCAAAAAGTATCTCGAATAAACAAAGTTGTAAGCAAATAATTTGACAGCCTAATATTTTGGACACATCAGTGTTGTTCTGATGATGACCTGGGCCTCTTCATCAGGACTGTCTCTCTCGGATCTTTGCTCCTTCACAATAGAATGAATTGAGTGTCTTTATTGCTTTTGTCCATCGTACAAGTTGTCAACACCGGCGTCGGAACGAGTTTTGAAGTGGGGGCGCAACAAACTGGGCTGGTTGTGACATCATCACAACAACATTCTGCAGTCAATATGGCCAGTTTATAAAAAAGAAATAATAAAAAAAATGAATATGGCCAATTTATACCAGACCAGCTTCCAACATTGTCAAATCATGGTGACTGACTAGTTATTTATCAACATACACAGTTCGAATGCTGACGTAATCTAACTAAAGAGATTCAAATCTGTTTCTGTGCCACTGGCTATACCCTTGTCATTGCACAGTTCAGGCATACCTTTGATGAGGCTGCTTGCTTCAGTTTCGGATACTTCTGGAACACTGTATTGGTTCAACTACGTGTCGTATGGGTCCCTCTTTTTTTTATGTCTCTATTAAATCATTTGACAGTCACTGTATTGTTTGTGTCTGCGTTCAGCAACGTTACACAAGCACTAAATGCCCTGTGTTTTATACCTTTTTTTAAAACGGCATATTGCATTCAACATTGTGTGACTTGAAGAGTTAAGGGTTAAAGTTATGCTTTGACTTTAAGACTTATCTTCGATATCAGTCTTGTCTTACTGTGAATTAAGTCAAATTTCCCTCTTGAAAAAAGAGTAACACGAAACCCACATCACCCGTTCGTTTACTTGATAAGCTTGATAACATTGTGCAAACAGTTTAGCTTGATAACATTCTTCAAACAGTATATGGGCATTCTGCAACTATCATATAAGTCATATAATGCAAGTTGTTACTACTTACGTAAACATCTGGACTTGTGTATACCAGAACATCTCCTTATAGTTCACCATCACCACGCATCTACAAACAACAACTAGCCAGCGCCCTCATCCACTTTCTTTCATTTCTGGCTTTTTTATTCATGTTCTGGAGATTTTGTAGATCAATAGTTAGATTAATCAATCAGATGTCTGCATTTTTTCACTTTATTGGTGCAAAGGGCAAAATGGCATGGTTATCTATTTAAATGAATATCAGATGCTAAAACTACATTGAATTATAGTATTAATATACTTTAACATCTGTTGTTGTTAATTTTTGAGGACTTGCTGTTGTCACTGCATAATTAATGAGATGCATCTGCAGGTTATGGGGACTGTTTGGGGGTGTTATTAATTAACATTTAAAAGTTATTGGGGGTTATAATTATGTTTTAAGTTTTGTTTAAAGTTAATTGTCATTTTATGAAGCGTGACACCTGCTGATGGGCTCACATGACCTGGTAAGTGTGATACACACTTAGAAGCATTGATTCAAAACAAGTGATTCGTTAAGATTTCGAAGCTTTACAAAGCGAGTTTAAGTGCCCATCTCATGTTTAAATTTGATGAAGCCTGACTTATTGATTGCTTGAGCGAGACATCAGTTTGATCATTATTATCTATCAAGAACAGGAAAACAATGATTCAAAGCAGCTAGTATTCACTCCTTTTTAGTCAATTCCCATGCTATATTACTATTAATGCATGTGCCAGAAGAGCACATACTTTTATGTCAGCCGAATTTCAGTTAGGCTAAAAGTGGGGGGGCCGTGGTCCCCTGGTTCCGACGCCCGTGGCTGTCAAGGGTGTTTTTGAGGTGAACTCAAATCTATAGTCTCTTTAAAAAAAATTAAAAGGATGCGCCCTTCAATATGACCCGTACCAACTTCCTGTTTCAATAGGAAATGCATCAACATGGGAAAGAACATTGTGTTTGTCAAACCATTTCATTGGGTATTTGGGTATCACAATATTTTTGGATAGTAATGTATAAACGGGATATTGGTGTTGATATAGGAATAGCAAAACTGTTGAAAAACCTTATATAATTCAGTTAGCATTTTCAGCATCCCACTATTATTTAACTGCCCTCTTCAAAATTGATCAATTTAGCAGATTTCATTAATCACCAAAACGTTGAGAAACAAATTGGCGCAGTCATAGTGCAACCTCATGTTAGTTACTCCGAGTTCTCCATTCTTCATTATTTTCACTTACCCCACACAAGGCTTGGGTTTGTCACAAATAAGTATCACTGTCATGGTATTTACTTGTGCTCCTGGAAGACAGCCAGTGCTGTATGCCAAAATGTACTTAATAATCCCGAGTGTTGCTGTTGTGCTTCTTTCCTATATCCTCAGTTAAAATATGGGGGGGAGGGTCAGTATCTGTAAGACTGAAACTTAAATACTTGCTGATTCAAATTAGAGGCATAAAATCATTTGAAAACAGCGCTAACGGTGCTTCTGTGTACATAGGTTCAGACGATTTCATGTGTATATCAACTATAGCCAGCAGGGTCTCCTTACCTTTTCTTTAATCTAATGATCCCTATTCATAGACTTCATAAGAGTGTAGTAGATAAGTACATTGGTTCAAGGAAAGAACAATCTAGTGAGGTAAGTTAAAGTACATCTTCTGCAATTGCTAAATCCTGCAATTAATTATAGAGGAATGTTTAAAGATCTGCTCGGTCAGCAATCTTATCTATGACTTAATATTACTTTTCCCATTCCCTTCCCATTTATACAGCCAGAGACAGTTGATCACTGTGACATTTTTTTGAGAACAGTGAAGAAATGTAGTAAAGGTTTGCTGGAATTTATGTCTGACATGCAGTGTGTTGTTGTGTTCTTTCTTCAGGTTGAGAAATGGGATGGCCAGATTGAGGATGGAAGCTTTCCTGGAAAGATCTAAATGCTTGCTGTTACTTTCAACCTATGGACTCCCAATGTTTTGTAGAGTACCTCATATTATAATTATTAATATGATTTTGATGTTGTCTTTTTGGTTTGCAAGCTTAAGGATAAAAGCTCATTCAGAGAGGAACTGTGTCATAAAGTCAGCGTTTTGAGGTCATAACATGGCATCATGCTTGGTTTCACTTACTGTTGAAAGTTACAAAATAAAGACACACAATTTCAACCAATGTTGGTTTTGTATTTGTTTTACCTCTGCTTTGGTAAAAGTATTTAAAAGTGTTTATTTCTGCCATGTAAACGATGTTTTTTTTTTTTTGTTTGTTTTTTTTGTTTCAATGTTTCTTACTCAAACACACTACTGAATTTCCAAGGTACATTATAATACTTAAGTCTGACCTAGAGACTTGACAATGGAGTCTCTAGTGACTCCTTGAGGTGTGGAGTTGGAGAAGCAAAATCTAATTTTATTTGTACTGTACTTCCTACAATACATATTATTGTTCCAAAGCAGCCTTACTGAAAATAATGGCATATACTGTATACCCCCCAGTAAGCAAGCCAAAATCAACAGTGGTAAAAAAAAATTATTTTCAGACCGTATGCAGTGTTGGAATTATGAAGAGTGTCAAAAACCAAGGTTATTTCTCTTAATTCCACAGGATTTATTTGTTTATATTAGCGCTTACCTTTAGTTACTGGCTTTAGCCATGCAGAGATCAAGTCATCTCACAGAGGCTAATTCAGTTTGAATTGGCAGTATAAGGTAACAAGGTAAGTCAGTAATAAGCAGTCAATACAAGGTTACAGAGAGCCACTTGAATAACGCCGGGAATAATCCTGCTGCTTAAATTGATCATGCTATTGACTGCTGTGCATTACAAACAGCAGATGGCAGTAAAGTAATATGACTTGGGTGCTCATTGCAGTAGCTGGTTAAAGGCAGTAGGATCTTAAAAAGTAGTCGACAGCTGACTTAAAATGTATTGTAAATATAATACTAAATGTAAAAATGTGACCATTTATGGGAATAGCTTATCTTTATTATTTTTGTTTACTTTCATTTACCCACTTTAATTTCGATTGAGTAAAGCATTCCCCTGACTGAGAGGGCTTCCCAAAGTTAACCAATGATACAGTCAAATAACATTTTAGATTGTGAATCAAATACTACAGGTCCTTATTTAGACTTTGTTGTTCCTATGAATTTAATTTTGTGTTTTTAAATATACATTTAAGAGAAGTAATTATGTTAGTTTCAGGAAATGCTTTAAGGAGAATGTTTCATTCCTGAAACATTTGCTTTGACTTGCATTTACCCTTACTCCTTTTTCATAAAGTCTTTTTGTTTTCTAAAGTTTTTTTCGTTATCAGATCCAACCATCACATACAGTAACAACAAATGATTTTTCCCCTTTATGGAACAGTCGGAAGGTCAGAAGTTATTCAATCAGGTTAGATTAGGTAATGAATTGCAGAATGTCAGCAGACATTCTGCAATTCAAAAACTGCAGTAGTTAAGTGTCTTACTCAATGAAGCACAGGAAGTGTAGTAATCAGGATATGAACCAATGCCTTCATGCTCACAAAGCAGTTTTCATTGTCATTAAAGGTGTAATTATGCACTCTTGACTTTGTCACCCTGATAACATGGTACCAGGTTTAACACTTGATGCACTGCAAACCGAAACATATGGTGAGATATGGAAAAAGAAACAATCATCTATACACTCTTGCCAATTAATAATTAAAAAAAAAAAAAAATTCTTAGCAGATGAAGCTGTATTTGTAGGCTACATTAAAGATGCTATATGTAACCATTTTCTTGTAATAATCACCCTTTGATAATAATAATCACCAATGTTTGAATGGCTTGTAACGCAGCTTAAAAAAATGAGCCCTTCCCGGACTTACTGGGTTGCCTATTAAAGCCTTTAGATTCATTTTCATGCGAAGGGAGCGGGTCGCTTTTGCCAGGAAAATCCAAAGGATGTGACGTTTATGCGCACTCCCGAGAGCCTTGCTTCAGTGCTTCTCTTCCGCTATTCAACAGCGACAACAAACTGTTTTGGGGATCAAAACCGACCCTGAATTGGCGTTCTTATTGGACAGGTAAGCTTACATAACTGCAAAGCATGTGAAATGTAGTGCCATAAGGATTGATCTGTGTCATTTTAGCTAAACTACAATAACACATGAAATGAATGCTAGACAATGTTCAAGATAATGCAAAAACATATATAATGTACAGTCTATTTTATAAACAGCTACTGTCATCATCCACCAAATTTAGCTAACAGCTGTTGATAAAGCTGGCTAGATAGCTAACGTAGGCTATCGTATTAATGCAGTCATTGTATCATGCAAAGAAAAGTGATTACTTCAAAATACAGTCTCGCATAGTCAGACCTCTATCCACACTTTGTTTTAGCCCTGTTCCAGTACTGGAGAGTCAAATATAATATACAGTCTCAAAGTTTGTAGTAAAACAATCATAACTGTGTAATTTTAATTATGCTACCTCAACTGTCAGCATGATGTCGGTGAATCACATTGTCTCTTTGTACGTTACGTCATTGTTTTGGTCGATGCTCGCATCCCTATGGAGTGAGTGCGCGATCACGAGCAACAGGTAGATGGCTGCAGTTCACTTAATGGCCACAGGTGTCATTAATAACAAGGGTTTCTGCATCTTACATACTGCACCTTTAATACAGTTATCAGTTAAGCCACCTTTTCACTGCATCCAACAAACGACAGACGATGGACCGGAAGTCCAATGGAGAGTCACACAGGGGCTGCGTGAGGTTCTGACTGTCTCTGGATGCGACATTTTCAGATCCGATTTGAGCTTTGGCTGCGTTACAATATTTCAACTCGTGCAACTAGACCATATGCAACCGCCCGACCGGAAGTGATGTATTCATACAAAACTATCAGCGCAAAGTGAGAAATATCAATAGACTTTGTCCTAAACTTTATTTCTAAACGCCTGCTACTTCTGTATTTTGGCCAATTAATAATGTAGAAGTCAGAAATGATTGTTTGCATTGCAAATATCACAAAAAGCTTTACCTCCCCCCCATTCCCCCCAGAAGCTATGCCCCTGTATGCATGTGTCATTTATTTCTGCACACACAAAACCTACCTATTTAAAATCACATCTATGAAGTTCTGATTCATATTTGCTGAATTAGGGTTGTTGTTGCTATAAAAACAGTAATAATGATAAATAATACTGTTAATAATTAATACTGAGTGAATTTTAATCATTCATTTTATTGAATTCATTCATCTGCTCAACAAAATCACACACAGTAATGTCATTCTGAGGTCAACTTCTGGTAGTTTCTTCAATTAACAAAATCCATTGCGAGCAAAATGACAATTAATCACGAATGCCACTAGAGGGGAAAACACGACAGTTGGATGTGAATGTCAGAGACAGTGAAAAGGCGGTTTTAGTAATAAAGCAATATCTTTGTCAACAATTCTATAAAAGATCATGTTACATGATCATGCTTGTTATAGTCTGATTCATTGCTCTATTATCATAATTTAAAAGAAAAATACTTGTTTAGTTTTG
Organism: Myxocyprinus asiaticus; assembly: GCF_019703515.2. NCBI lineage: Eukaryota > Metazoa > Chordata > Actinopteri > Cypriniformes > Catostomidae > Myxocyprinus > Myxocyprinus asiaticus. The sequence continues at coordinate 28,329,877 of NC_059358.1, read as the reverse complement.
CAGAGCTTGTTTCTCAGACAGATGTGGTTGATGTCTGTTGAATACTTCTACTTAAACTCTGTGACAATGAAACAGTTATTGTTGTCAAGTGAGTGCTACTGTGAGAGGCTGACTTTTTTGTTTGTAAATAAACAGTCCTCCCTTACAAGACTGGACAATTTGTGGGGTTTGTCTGGCACTTGATACAAGTGTGTGATCTAGCGATTAAAGCAAATGTTTCATTGCCTGCGCTCATATTTGTAGATATCATTTGGTTTATGGAAATGAGTGAGGCTTAGGCACATTACAATCAATTTCAATATCTTATTGAATACACAGATAGGGCAATCGCTAATCATGGATAATATAAAGTTTGAAGAGAGCACATGTAAACCCTAGCACTGCCATTCCTTGAAATATCAAGTTGGCTTAGTAAAAAAATGACTTGAAATGCCAAGTTTTGAGCTTATAACGGAAATATCTATGTTCCTTGAACTTTTTTTCTAAAAACAAAAACATAGACTTAAGATTTTAAGTGTAAATAACTCAAACAATTGAGTTCAAAATTGTGGCTATAGGGAATACCCATACTGCCTTGCACTTGAATACATTCATTATGTTTTCTTGATCAAAGGGAAGTAGTTGTTATTAAGAATTCATTGAGGTTTTAGCACTTTTGTAGAATTATATATGTTGTTTTGTTGCAAATAGTTGTTTCATGTGATGTCACCATTAGGTTGATCTGTGTCCCCTTTGGTCAAGTTGGACCCTATTAAGTCTATTTCAGTTTCCTTTAAAGTCTGTCACTTCAATGCTGCATCATTGCTGATGCTATGGGGTTACCTCCGCGGGTGTAACCAGTCTCTGAAACTGTTTAAAATCTTGCCAGTTTTAATTGGCAGATAGTTCTTTGTGCTCTGCCTCCCTAGTGCATGTCATAGGGCGAATATATGGCTCATCAGAATTTTCTCCTTCAGGGTAGTGATACCTCTCTCTCGTACTCTGCACGTCAACTGGATTTTCTCTACTAGAATCGCCATCAAGATTTGCACACTTCACAGTGGGTGGATCTGAGTTTTCTTCTACTTCCTGTGGTGCTTTAGTGATCACCGATAACTACTCTTTGCTGTTGAATGACAGAATGTGGAATTTTCCCTCCTGTGTGTCAGCGGATGGACAAGCATCTTTGCCGTTTTCACCGCTTCACAGTGACTTGATTATTCTACGCATGTGGTCCTCAAGGGAAAAAATCTTTTGAATTATTGGAATTTTATTGAATTTTGTGTGTGACATACGTGCTACAGCCTGATTGTATTTGTGTGTATTTGTGTATTGTGCACAATCGTAAAAGAGACGTTTGCTTATCGACATCTTTATAAAGATGGCGTTTTGCAAATGTTTCCACAAGCATGTCCCTCTGTGTGGTGGCCACAAGTGCTGTTTTACGTACAGCGGCGATTGTTGAGGCTGATTGTGTTCACTGTGAATGCATGAATCTCAAGATGCTGTGCCCTCGACTTGTTTTTTTGTTCTGAAAGCTGAAGCCATCCCCCTCTCCTACCACTATACTTCTGTGGCTTCTGAGGATCTGCATGAGGGAGGTGCGTGAGGATGGGGAAAAGACCATGGAGATTTCAGGGAGATTTATCGCTGGCTCAGCCTGGCATGCCTCCTCAACTCCACTTCAGGTATCTTTGCCCATTTAGTACAAGCACTGTGATTGCCTGGGCAGAGCCCATGCTGACAGCACTTGCCGTGTTTGATCTGCGTTTTTGGTGGATGTATAAAAATTCGAAACACTTTGCTCTCAGCTTGCTTTCGTTCTGAAAGCTGAGGCCAGTCTCTCCTCCCGCCATACTCCTGTGGCTCCTGAGGGACCGCATGAGGGAGGCGTGTGAGAATATAGGATATAGTTCAGTGAGAAGTTGAGGATGATTTGTCACCGGCTTGCGCCTTGCATTTCTCTTCTCATCACTGTGCCAGTTTGGGACTTAGCGCTTGTGTTAAAAGCACTCACAAGCCTCCAGTTTGAGCCACTGGATACAGTTAGTTTAAGCATACTCTCATTAAAGACTGCACCGTTTATCACTTTGGCTTCAGTAAAACATGTCGGGCACAGCGGCTCCTGCATAAAGTTTGGACCAGGCTTGTCAAAAGCCATTCTTATAACTAAGAAAGGCTACATCCGGAAAGTTTTGACCACTCCCTTCAGGGCACAGGTTATTACCCTTCAGGCTTTTACCCTCCATTTGCTTCGGACAAAGCAGAGCGGCTGCACCGACCATGTCCTGTAAGGGCACTGCGTGCATATGTCGATTGTACAAGGTAAATGAGACTTTCGGATCAGCTCTTTGTCTGCGTCACGGGTCGCTTTAAATGTTTGGCCATCTCCAAACAAAGGCTTTCACATTGGAAAGTGAATACCATTGCGCTCACATATGACTCGCAAGGCATACAGAGGCATGGCCTCTTCATGGCATTGTCTAATGAGGTTTCCCTTGAAGATATCTGCCTAGCTGCAGGTTGGGCTTCCCATAGCACTTTCGCTACGTTTACAACCTGGATGTCACCTCTCTGTCTTCCCATGTGCTTACTGTGAAGGAGGGCTGCTTACTACCAGCTTTTTTATACATGGTCATCGCATAATCCGCAGTCAGTAGTCACCTTTTTACTATCCATTTGGTTAGTGCCTTCTATACATATACACACATGAAAGTGATTTAAATCATCCTGTGACGCTCCGCTACCCGATCCGGTTAACATCATCGCCATGTATATCCATCTCTTCATCATTTTGCTTCTCTGTTCTTAATATGATATAAAGAGGAGACTCTGTTAGACTTTTACTACTCCATTGGCTAGTAGGCATCATTCCACGTGCGAATCAGTAGCACGGTGTGATGGTATACAATCCCCATATCATCAGCAATGACACAGCATTGAAATGACGGACTTAAAAGGGAACGATAAGGTTACGACTGTAACCACGGTTCCCTGAAAGGCTGAGTAAGCTGGCTGCGCTATTGAATCTTCGCTACAAGGGCTGAGTATTGCTCTGTACCCTTCAATCGAATATTCTGATGAGATAGCACTGGGTGCCACTGTTTATACGCCCGATTACGTGCTAGGGAGGGGGAGCACAAAGCACTGTCTGTCATTTTAAATTGGCAAGATTTTAAAGAGTTTCAGAGATTAGTTACACCTGCAGAGAAAACCCCATAGCGTCAGCAGTGATGCTGCATTCCTTCTCCAGGTGCAACTGAAGTACAGGTATCTATGCATTTCAGTGGAGAATTAAGTTTATTTAATGATTGACCTAGAATCAGTTATAATCTTTATTTAAGCTGTGTTTTTGTATGACCTAAATTTGAGTCCATTCAATTAAAATTATTAAATAGAAACAACAAAATGTAAATAGAAAATTTAATCTACTTGAAAATTAAAGTCTTCTTGTATCTAGTTACCTTTATTTAAATAGTTAATAATATATTATCACCTAGTTAAAGGGATTGTTAATTGAAATATGAAAATTCTCTCATGATTTACTCACCCTCCTGGCATCCCAGATGTGTGACTCTTTCTTCTGCAGAACACAAATGAAGATTTTTAGAAATATATTTCAGCTCTCAAAATTTTGGCACCCATTCACTTGCATTGTATGGACCTACAGAGTGTCATTGCAGTCTTTTCCTCTAAAAACTTTAAGGATGCTCTACGAGCCTGTAGTAGTCAATGATATCGCTATTGCAGTATCCTTACAGCATCAAGACAGCATAAGTTTCCATAGGCTTCAGTTATGTGCTGTGTATGATGCACTAAACCTAATATTTTATTGCCAATACATGGACAGACTTGTTTAAATGTCATCAACATACACTAGATAAAATATTTTCAAAGGTGCATTACCATTACTACAACAGAGAATTAAAACAAAAGTAAAAGGCCTACACTTTAGAAAAAAAAAAAAACCCTGAAGTGAAGAAGTCTGAAACCAATTTAAAACAGATGTGTAATGTAGATCAAAAACTAACAAACAAAATGTCAGAAAAAGTCAAGTTGGCCATCAAACCACATTCTAGCAATGCTCTAGTGATAGCGAAGTCTTTGTCTTGTCCAATCTAACTCACTAGTGATGCGCCCGAAGCTGAATACCTTATTCGGAAAGACACGAATATTGACTTCAAAACGAATAATGGATTCATCTGAATAATATAAAAAATATTCGTTTGACTGATTATCCAAAAAGCACAAGGATAAAGCGACATTTTAAATAAACATATCCAAAATTACAATTAATTTATGAATCTGTGCAGCCAATATTTCTAAAGTGTAAACCTTATGAATGGAAATGCGCACCGTGTGATTTCAGATCGGATGGGCGCGATCTCTGTTAATTGTGTGCGTCTGGAGCTTATCAAGTGAAACATTAATTAAGATACAACATCATATACACTTTCCACTTCTTTTTTTTATTATCCCCATTTCACCTCAGTTTGGAATGCCCAGTTCCCACTACTTAGTAGGTCCTCATGGTGGCACAGTTACTCACCTCAATCCGGCTGGAGGAGGACAAGTCTCAGTTGCCTCCGCTTTTGACAGACGCTTGTGTCAATCTGCACATCTTATCATGTGGCTCGTTGTGCATGACACCACGGAGACTCACAGCATGTGGAGGCTCATGCTACTCTCCGCAATCCACGCACAGCTTACCACGTGCTCCATTGAGAGCGATAACCACTAATCATGACCATGAGGAGATTACCACATGTGACTCTACCCTCCCTAGCAACTGGGCCAATTTGGTCGCTTAGGAGACTTGGCTGGAGTCACTCAGCACACCCTGGATTCAAACTTGCGACTCCAGGGGTGGTAGTCAGCGTCAATTCTCACTGAGCTACCCAGGCCCCCTACACTTTCCACTTCTTGAAATGTCTATGTTAATGTATCACACGATTCACATGTGATTCTCATGTATTCATTTGTAGCCTAAACCTGAGCGTGATGTTAAATTCCTGACCTGAAGTGATGATTTCACGTTGGAGCCCTTCTATCCATCTCTTAAAGTTGAACACATTTATATCCACATCAGTGATTAACATTATTAACTGGTTAAGACTTTATTCCGAAAAAAAGTTAAAATGCTCCATAAGGGTTTAAATGCTCCATAGAGTATTCATCTAGTAGGAATATTCCTCCTTATATAAAACGAAGAAACTGAAACATGCTTTTCTTCTTCTTCTTCTTCTTCTTTAAACTGTGCTAAATTTGAGAATGTTAAGTGTTCTTGAACTCTGGTAAGGCGCTATATAAATTTAACATTATTATTATTATTTAACTAAATAATGGTGTCTTATCGTAAAAAATCCTGATTGACTTGCGGGACTTTCACTTGTTTGTAGGCTATATTGATTTTATTTGAATTTATTATTCACAGCAAAATGTGTGCTTGACATTTCACATTTTGCTTGACACCTCCTGCCTTCAGAATAATGTTATTATACATGTACAGACAAATTAAAATTCTGTTTCATGCAGATATTGATATCAGAAATACCAGGAGAAACCACAGTTAACAACATATTCCACAGTTAAAGGTGCAGTATGTAAGATTCAGAAACCCTTGTTATTAATGACACCTGTGGCCGTTAAGTGAACTGCAGCCAGTTACTTGTTGCTCATGCACACACACTCCATAGGGATGCGAGCGAGTGAGCATCAACCAAAACAATGACGTAACGTACAAAGAGACAATGTGATTCACCGGCATCATGCTGACAGTTGAGGTAACATAATTAAAATTACACAGTTATGATTGTTTTACTACAAACTTTGAGACTGTATATTATATTTGACTCTCCAGTGCTGGAACAGGGCTAAAACAAAGTGTGGATATAGGTCTGACTATGTGAGACTGTAGTTTGAAGTAATCACTTTTCTTTGCATGATACATTGACTGCATTTATATGATAGCCTACGTTGGCATTTATTTCATGTGTTATTGTAGTTTAGCTAAAATGACACAGATCAATCCTTATGGCACTATATTTCACATGCTTTGCAGTTATGTAAGCTTACCTGTCCAATAAGAAGAACACCAATTCAGGGTCGGTTTTGATCCCCAAAACCGAACAAAGGTCCCTCCAGGAATCAAATGCTCTGCCAATGTTCATTCTAGTTTTCACTCGACCACAATCACGTTCCCACTTAGCCAGACGGGATTCAGTAAAAATTTTTATTTTTATTTATTTTTTTTTTTTGGCTTACTCTGAGTTTGTGTAGGAGTCGGTGTTGTGCTGGGAGCCGGACGTTTGCTGGATTCCATCTCTAAGATAACGTTACCTAGTGTTGCAATTTGTTGTTGCTGTTGAATAACGGAAGAGAAGCACTGAAGCAAGGCTCTCGGGAGCACGCATAAACGTCACATCCTTAGGATTTTCCCGGCAAAGGCGACCCGCTCCCTTTGCATGAAAATCAGTCTACAGGCTTTAATATGCAAACTAGTAAGTCCAGGAAGGGCTCTTTTTTTTAATTTGCATTACAAGCCGTTCACACATTGGCAATAAAAGTGCGAATATTACATGAAAAGTTTTACATATTGCACCTTTAATAAAATTATTATAATAATATGCTAGGTTATATTAGATGTATAGCCTATATTAAAGACTAGGAGATGGTATTGCACTCCAATTAACTTTTTAACAATTCTGTGCATTATGTCTTTATTAATGTGTGGGTATTTTGTCTTTAATTATGTAGTTTCTTTTCTTTCTTTTTTTTTTCTTTCTCTTTTTTTATCCTAACAAAGAGATCAAATGCAAATTGTCTTGAATTAAGTATGCATTTGGAAGTTATCAAGTTATCATTGAGTAAAAATTATAACTTCTTTTTAACTCACCAGTAGATTGTTTAATACTGCAGTTTGGTAGGATTTTGACATTACAAGAAAGCATCATATAATTTATGAGTAAAACTTTGTTTGAGTTTGATCGAGTGATAAAAAGAGGGAGGATCATTAGCCAGTAGAGGTCCTCTGCCTCTTGTATTTGACTTCCACATTTACATTGCAGTTTGCAATGCACAATACTGGTCATTCAACTGACATCTCAACTGAGTAGACATCCATTGCAGGAAATCAACTTTTTGTGGTTCTTGACAAAGGCTTAAAACGTGTCTCGTTCCTGTTTATTAGAGAAAATAATTATACCATTTTATTTTTCCTTCAGAGGTCTACCTGAAAACAAGTTGAGTTTCACTGCAAGAAGAGGAAGACCAAAAGCTTAAAACACTGTGCAAGTCTTCGCTTTTGCAACAGGGAACAAGATGGAGAAGATGAAAGACAGTAATAAGGTAGTGTTTTTTCTCTTCTGTCAGTGTGCACAAGGGCAAGTTATATACAGAACAAGTGCTGACGTTTAGCCTGTTGCCTTATTTATAGGACAAGACTTCATCATAATGATTCTGATTCAAATTTACCATGTTTTTTTAAACATTAGTGACACTAAAGTTATTTTGGCAGAAATGTTGTAGATTCATATTAAATAATGTATTTGGAGAGAGATGGAGTCTACTGATCTTTAACTATTGCAATTGTCTGTGTAGTTTAAATATGTTTATTTATTTATTTTTCATAACAAATAACATAGTTTGTTTAAAACTAAATTATCCACTATTAATTGATTTGCAAGAATTATTGAAGTATGTATTTGAAGTATGACGTATTTAAAAATAAAAAAATAAAAAAATAAATAAATTATGGTTTAGATAAAGCTTGATTTAAGAGGCTGTCACATTACTGGTTCTTGATAATTTCATTAGTGTGTTCCATGCACTTGTACTGTGTTTAATTAGCTATCCTTGGCTTTCAGGACATTAGTGTTCAGTTGATTTGGCTCACCACCAAAATATACACATGGAATGCAGTGACTTTAATATGACATTATTTCTGCTTCATTCAAACCACACTGATTTGATTTCCCATCAATGACTCCTAGCAAATTTTTTTTGGCTATAGTGCACACAAATCACCTCTGTTTCCTGGAGAAAATGTTGCTCATTCTCGGGAAGTTAAGTGAGTCAATCTACAATCTGAGAGACAACAATATCAGTGCAATTTCTATTTTGGAATATGAGATAGGATAACATACTGTACCATGTCAACTAAGAAATAGAGGAAGAGAGAGTGAGGAGAAATTAGTCTTTAGAGCAGAGTTCTGATGGCATGTCCAAACTTGAGCATAATATTTACCGCATTCTTACCAGTTCTTACTTGTTTTAGAATGAACAGTCTGTACAAGAAATTCCCAAGTTTGTCAATTTAGTGTGTAATATCAACTGTTGTTTATTACTAAGCTATTAAGTGTTAACATTGAGTGTTCTGATGTAATAAATGAGTATGGTTAATTTTATAAATTTGGGAAAAGAGCAGGTGAGGGTGCAGATGTGAATGGGAATGAAGGATGAATGAAGTGATGGATCGTTCTTCAGTAGAACTTTCATATATAAACCTTAGATTCAAGGAGCCCTGAAACTTCACAGATCACATGACAGAAATATATGCACACACCCTATCCTTGTTCATGGACACTCCTCCGGCAGTAAGTCTCTGTTCGTGTGCGTGCGTTTGGGTATGTGTTTGCTTCAGCATAGTCTTTTTTCGTAACATGTGTACACATGCAGTTCCTGTGAACAGATTTAAAGGCACAGGGCACTGTTTTCATTGCTGTGCTTTTGTACTGACTTTTGCCAAATTTTGTATGTTAGTAAGAGCTAACCTAAAAGTGTGGTTTTCTTTGCCTGATCTACTGTATATAGATATGTGTTGAAGGAACAGGTCAGTTGCCAGCTCATTTGACACATTTTTGGCCCATCAGTTAGGTGTACACTGTTTAAGATGTTTTGTAAGGTAACCAATTTGTGCTTCCTGTGGTATCATCTAAATTAACTGGTTTTATTCAGGTCAAATATATGGTTTAACATTACTGAATCAACATGACTACATTTGGTTACAGCAACAAAATTTATTTTTAAGGGTTCGACTAGGCAGCAATAGCTCATTAAGGTAACAATTGCAGGTTTCAACTTACTACTTTTTTAAAGTGTAGAATTAACAATCAGGTTTACAGTGTACTGACATCTTTTATTTCAGATCAACTTCTATACAGATGATATTTATTGCTTGATACTTAGCCCAAAGCTAACCATGCACATCAACCTCTCTTTCCACATTTTAAGTAATATGACCAGCCAGCCAGTTTCAATATTTCATTTAAAAAATGATACATGAATACATATATGGTAGTTATTATGTCAGGTGATGTATTAACGTTACGTTGGTTGTTTAGTGCAGTTCAGGTCAGAATAATGACTGATTTAATTGATTTCTTGGTTTTGTACAGTATACTCTGCTTTAATGAATGACTGCAGTAATGGGGTATAATTGCACTATAAAAAGGTAGCCTGCAATTGTTACCTTAAAAAGCTATTTCTACCTGGTCTAACCCTTAAAATTTGTTTGGTTGCTGTAACCTAATGTATTCAGTTTGATTCAGAGATGTTAAATAATAATTTGGATTGAATAAAACTAGTTAATTTAGATGTTACATGAAGTACATTTCTAGGTTAACTTTTATTCAGTGTAGTTTATTGATGTGATACCAGGTTTATTCTGTTGTTCTACTTTCATAAATAAATTGGTAAATACGGTATTGTGTAATATGTTGTAATTCCGAAACATCACACACATGCAGAGCTGATTCACATGACACGGGTAGTGCAAGTAATGGCAAAAGAAAAAATAGGACACCATTTGTGCACATATTTGCAATGTGTATGCACATTTTGAGACTTTGTTGTGTTGCTTTTTATTTCTCTATTTCTTTCATTCGCTCTTGTGAGTTTCTGCATGTCACAGTAATGGGCTGTATGCTACTTCTTTCTCTTTTTCAGAGGAAGCAGGTGACGTGTTGCCTCATGTTCTGCGTGTCCACGGCTGTGATTGGCTCACTGCAGTTCGGCTACAACACAGGAGTCATCAATGCACCTGATAAGGTAAATCTTTGTTTAATTCTATAAGTAACTCACACTGACTTTTCAGCACTTCAGAAACAAACGCTCTCTCTCCCTCTGTTTCTCCCTTTCTCAAATGATGATCAGAAAGTGAAGGACTTCTTTAGAAATGTGACTCTGGTGCGCACTGGAGAGCCCATGCACGCTTCCACTGTTACGACTCTGTGGAGTGTTGCTGTTTCTATTTTCAGTGTGGGGGGCATGATCGGGTCTCTCTGTGTTGGTGTTCTGGTTAACAAGCTTGGGAGGTGAAACAATTTAAAGAATAATAAAGAACATAAATGAGTGTATTATGCAATGTATTATAATCATAAAACAAAGATGAAGGACTTATAAAACAAATTAAAAGCAAAAGCTCTGTTTTAAAAAATGGGATCCTGCCAAACGATGTTCGTTTTCCCAGCAGTGGATGCTATTATAGTAAGAATTAAACTCCCTCTAAATTCATGTATTTTTTTCATTTTCCTTTATTCATCTCCTCTGTACAGACGGAAGTCCATGCTGCTGTCCAACATCCTGGCTCTGATTGGTGGAGGGATGATGGGTTTATCCAACGTCTGCAACTCCCATGAGATGATGATATTTGGTCGTCTGGTGATTGGTGTGTTCTGTGGCCTGTGTACGGGTCTGACACCCATGTATGTGGGTGAGATTGCTCCAACAGCACTGCGAGGAGCTTTTGGTACCCTTCACCAGCTTGGGGTGGTCATCGGCATCTTGGTTGCACAGGTTAGATTTAACCGTAGACTAACATTAATTTAACAAGTCAAATATTTATGTTTGTGTGCTCTGTGTCAAATATGTGGTGACTTACTAATTATATACAAAAAAGTTAAACAGACATATTGGAATAGATGTCTTTTGATGTCAAGTTATTAATGGCTTATTTTTTAACATTTTACATTAGATCTTTGGTTTGGAGTCATTGCTGGGGTCTCAGGATTTGTGGCCTATATTGCTGGCTTTGACTGTCCTGCCTGCAGTGCTACAGAGTGTTATGCTGATTTTCTGTCCAGAGAGCCCTCGCTACCTGCTTATGAATTTGAACCAGGAGGAGGAGGCGCGCCAAGGTGAGTCCGCTATGCCTGCTGAAAATTCTCAACCTCATGTGTTCCATACCAATATGGCTTTATTTCCTTCTTGGAACACAAAAGGAGATATTAGGGAGTTTGTTAGCCTCAGCCACCATTTACATTTGCTCTGCATCTTTCTTTCCATTCAATGAAAGTGAATGGTGACTGAGGCAATCAGTCCCTAACATTCTGCCTAACGTCTCCTTTTGTGATCCACAGAAGACAGAAAATCATAAGGGTTTGGAACAAGGTGAGGGTAAGTAAATGATGACATACAGAGCCACTAAATTGTATTTATACTCTTTGGCACTGACTGTTTATATTTTTCCTCTTCTCTCAGTGCTGACGCGTCTTTGTGGGCATTCAGATGTGGAGGATGACATTCGTGAGATGAAGGAAGAGGCCATGAAAATGGCCATGGAGAAGAAGGTGTCTATTCCAGAACTGTTCCGTAACCCCACCTACCAACAACCCATTATTATAGCTATAATCCTGCAGCTGTCCCAACAACTGTCCGGCATCAATGCTGTGAGTCAATGCATTAGTGTATAAACATGATCTTTGATTAGCACATCCCCATAAAAGTCTTTCAAAGCTGGCATTGACACTGTCACTACATTTCCCAAAACTACTGATGTCATTCAGTTCTCAATAACTTCCATAATTTACATCAGAACTCCAGTCACTGACATGACTGCACAACTTTCCACTTGATGTCCACAAAGCTCTTTGTTTGACCAGTATTTCTTAAATTTTTGTCAGTTTGTAATGTTTTCCTTCTCTCGTTCACATGAATTGATCTTGATCTAAGCAGCAGTTTTTTTCTAGGTATTTTATTATTCAACAGAGATTTTCCGAAGTGCAGGCATCACTGGGCCTGTCTATGTCACGATTGGGGCGGGTGCGGTCAACACTGTCTTCACCGTAGTTTCTGTGAGTTTCTCACTGCTCTTTCCCATACACAGGGTTGGGGAGTAACGGAATACATGTAACGGGATTACGTATTTAAAATACAAAATATAAGTAACTGTATTCCACTACAGTTACAATTTAAATCATTGGTAATTAGAATACAGCTTCATTCAGAAAGTATTTTGATTACTGAAGAGATTACTTTGCATTTTATTGTCATTTGTTTCATTTAATATTTAGTCCTTTCAGATGGAAAACATTTATACATATAAATGATGAGATCCAAAGTGCATTTGAACAGCGGTGAAACACTTTCTTATGATGTGTTACATTCATATGAGCAGACAGAGAAGTTAGAAAGAAATAGAAATAAACCTTGTGTAAATTGTCAGCGTTACGCTAAGCTAAAATGCTATTTCTAGCCATTTTACATGCACATGTTACCAGGCATGATCATATTGTTTTATCAAGAAAATTCACAGTAAAACCTTTGATACACTGCATAAGATATTTAGGTTTTTCGGAGAATGTATTTTTAACGTGTATTTTGTCTTACTGTACTGGCAGAGTTTTTATAGTCAAAACAATTGAAAAAAATCCACCAGTGCTGAAGAAGTAATCCAAAGTATTTAGAATACGTTACTGACCTTGAGTAATCTAATGGAATATGTTGCAAATTACATTTTACAGCATGTATTCTGTAATCTGTAGTGAAATACATTTCAAAAGTAACCCTCCCAACCCTGCCCATACACTATACAACAGAGGTATAATACATGAGAATGTACCAAAATGTTACTTAAGTTGGGATTGTTCTCTCTCTGTGTGGATGCTCCCATTGCTTTGATCAACAGCTCTTCCTGGTGGAGCGGGCAGGGAGAAGAACTCTTCATATGATTGGACTAGCTGGAATGGCTGCCTGCGCTCTGCTCATGACCATTTCTCTTAAACTGGTGGTGAGTTTGGTGGTACTTTTGACCTGCCAGGCACTTTGCACATGACAAATCCTACTTAGCTCTTTTTGAAAGTTGCATATAATCATTAAATGGCCCTACATGACAAACTGCTGATCATCAGCAGATGTGACGTTTTAATTAACTATTTATTTTTCTTTCTTTTTTTGCCTTTGCTTATTGCTCTAAGAAACCTGAAAGAACAGCAATGGAAGATGGTGCTGGACTGCTTCAGAACAGCACTGCTGTATTAACATCTGAAGGGGTAAGTATCTGTTATTATGACTGAACCCCAACTTACATTTAAATTACATTAGAATTCATCCACTCAACTACTGTATCTCTCTGTCTTGCTCTCACTTTCTGAATTTTTCTGTTTCCATATATGGCTAGCAGGGAACTTCAGCAATCAGCATTCTAGCCATTGCAGCAGTGTTTGGATTTGTGGCTAGTTTTGAGATGGGACCTGGACCAATCCCATGGTTCATAGTGGCAGAGTTATTCGCTCAGGGTCCCCGGCCTGCAGCCATTGCTGTGGCAGGATGCTCCAACTGGACCGCCAACTTTCTTGTTGGACTGCTTTTCCCACTACTACTGGTTAGCAAGTCAAATACCCCTTAATGAAAAAATTAATTTTTGACACTATGGAACACACTAATACTAATAATTAATACTAATACCTGCTTTCTTTCCAGGAACTGTGTGGTCCGTACGTGTTTATCATATTCTTTATCCTCCTCATCATCTTCTTCGTGTTTACGTATTTCCGGGTTCCTGAGACCAAGGGCCGCACCTTTGAAGACATTGCCAGTGGATTTGCCAGTGCTGCAGGCTCTAATGCTGCAAGCTACTCTTCTCCAGAGGGTGCTGTCCATCTGCCAGTATCCCCGTCATCAGAGAAGTTTCAGATGACTGAGTTACCTGGACAGGAGACAGGAAAAAGTGGAACAAACACATAGAGAAAACCCCTTAACCTATCCACAATATAAACCTGACCTACTGTACAGCAGAGGGTAGAGAACAGAGGCAGCTAACTATTCGGCATTGTTAAAAAAAAAAAAAAAATCTCCAGCAGGGACATTGTGTAAAGTACAGGGTAATAATCATATCAGGCAGATCATGTAGATTCCCAACAGTACGCACCCTTTGCATTGAATTACCTCATGGAGTATGCAAAACTTATTTATCTTTTTACAGATTTGTCTGTATTGTGTTTTATTGGTAAATAACATTTTACATGACTAATTATAACAGTCGTAAATAGTTGTTTTACTGTAATAATAGCATTTCTGTTGTCAGTTAGTAAATATTGTCAAAACTGAGCTGACAAGTCAATTATCAACATGCAGGCCTAGCCATCTCACTGAGAAGGAAAGCAGCAATATCCATTCTTAAATGTGCAACAATATTTTCTGATACATAGTGATTTATTTATTTATTTCACATGCAAGTAGCGTTTGGTTCTTCTAGGTAAAAATGTGATCATGTTTCTGGATATTTCCTTGTTTAGGTTGAGATAGGTTGATGGGGGTTTGAACATTGTCAAGTATAAGACGAGCGTGCACAATCTGAAAAGTTTGGGAACCTGATGTAGATGGTTATAAACATCAAACAGGGAGACAGATATTCATTATAGTATTATATATACACACTGCAACATAAACTTTAAATGACAGTTATAAAGTCTGTATAAATCACATAAGTATTCATGGCACTCAATTCAGGCATGGTTTTGAGCAATGTATAATTTACAAGGAATTTACCTGGATTTTTATCTCTATATCCCAAGTAAATATATATATTATATATTACACATTAATGTTGGTTACAGAGGCCTTCTAACAATTTGCTGAATGTTTATTAAATATAGAGGTGTGCATTGTCAAATTAGTTTAGTTGTTAAATAACTGATGTATAGTATTCTACCAAGCACTAAGCACTTGATCTTAGTTATGAGGAACTGATCACAACATCTTATTTTTCAAGTTAATTATCCACATTTTTTATATTGCCCAAAGACTTAAATCAGATTAACTCTAAAGTGAAAATAAGATTATGGTTGTTATTCACCTGATCAGAAAATTAGAAATACAGTGTGATTATTTATTGAAATGCTGTTTGTCTAATCTGTACCTAGAAGAATAGTGGAATGTTTGTATCATTTATTTATGCTTAACACATTTCACCCTATTCAGGTTGTCAGTGATTTTTGTCAGCATGCCTCACAGAAATTAAAGTACTGACCTAACGTATCCAAAGACAAAGCAACTTAATCTACTTCTTTATCATTGTGTCTCTGTGATATGCACATATGTTTGAGTCTGCAATTCAGGCCTGCAGTTTTACAGGCTGTTTTGGCTGTAAGACATATATCTTTGGGTTTTGTGTCATAAGTTTAAATTTCACATTTTAAAATAATGTGTAATAGTGACAGAGAACAAACACGGAAACTCTAATGCACTTTAGAATATGGGCCAAATATGAAAAAATGAAAATCTCAAGAGCCTCTGAACAAACTGATTTTTGAAGCCCTTCCTCCACTGTTCTTTTAGCCTGATATACTTTTGCAGTTATGTACTTGTGTTATTGTAAAACCAGTTTATATAGGTTAATACTGGTTCCAAATGTCCTTCTGAAGTTATGAAGTATCGGTTTAAATAGTGTTATTCATTACTTAAGTATTTCTCATGACAGTTACTCAACATCACTGAATGAACACTGATACAGGATCACATGAATGTCAATCATGAAAGCTCAGTGATCACAAGCAGACATTTATTGTGTAACGTGCAATACATGTGCATCCTAAATTATGGGCTATTTGGTTCTAAATAATTCACGTATTAAGTTTTTGGTGTATTTAAGAACATCACTGTTTAAGTATCGCTCTGTACACGTAAATATTGTTTTTTTAAAACTGCATTTTTTTTACAGTCTGGCTGATTGAGCTGCTTTCTGAGCTTCTGTTCACCAAGTGTGCACCAAAGATGGTTTCCAGTTTTTGTGTTAGAAATTTGCATTATATTTATATATTCTCTTATATGTATAGCTTTTATAATGCCCATTTATGAAGCCTTTTTAGCTTTTGCTTAAAAAAAAAAAAAAACATAAAATAAAAAAAATATCAGTATACTGTATGTACAAATGCCATGAGCTCATATTTAATTTGTGTAATGGATTGAGATCAAATGATACTGTAAAATACAAACACATACTCATTACACAATTTGATTTGACACGTGTTTGTGACTGTTTGCCTGTTCCTGAGACTGTTTCATCCAGAAAAAAATATATATATATATTGTTTCAGGTATTGCTGTACATGTAATCCACAATCATAGGATGGTTTTCATAATGTAATCTAATAATAGTGTCTGATTTAACCACAGATGATTAAAAAGCTTGAATGTGATAGGGCTTTTTTTTTTTTTTTTTTTTTTTAACTTTTTGAAATGTGGACTCGGACCAAAAAGCACAGTTCCACTGTTCTACTTTCCATCTAAGATGAGACAGAGGCCAGAGAAGTCGGCAGCGCTTCTGGACCGTGTTGATGTAGGGCTTCTGCTTTGCATAGTAAAGTCTTAACTTGCATCTGTGGATGCAGCGGAGGGGTGGTGTTAACTAACAGAGGTTTACTAAAGTTATCCCAAGCCCATATTCATGATATCCATTACAGATGAATGACGTTTTTAAGACAGTGACGTCTGAGGGATCAGAGATCACGCGCATTCAGAAGTGGTTTTCATCTTGCCCTTTACGTACCGAGATTTGACCAGATTCCTTGAATCTTTTAAATATATTGTGTACTGTAGAGGGTGAAATGCCCAAAATCATTCCAATTTGTCTTTGGGAAACATTGTTCTCAAAGTGCTGGATTATTTGCTGGAGCATCTGTTGGCAAATTGACAAGTCTTGAACGATCCTTGCTCTTGAAGGACTAGGCTGTTTTTGGAGGCTTCTTATACAGTATTATGACACAATTGCCTCACCTGTTTAACATCTGTTTCACATCGCCTTATTTTAACTCATCAAATTGTTATTAGTCTTAAACTGCCCCTATCTAAATTTTTTTGGAGCGTGTTGCAATCATCTGATTATATATATATATATATTCAGACAATTCAAAAACAAAATCATTGAACATACTCCTAAACAGTGCCGGTCCTAGCCTTTTGGGGGCCTTAAGCAAAACTTTGTTTGGGGGCCCCCGTTGTGTGTCCGTAACTCCCAATTCAGTCAAGACCACTCCCGTCAAATGAATGCTTGACTTGAATGCTTTAATTGTCTATAAGTAATAAAGCATTCATTCAAGCAATATGTTGGTGTTGGCAGTATGGTTATGTTCTGAGCAAACTCTCCGCCCATCCATGCAGCCATGCATGGACAGAGCAGGGAGTGCAGCAAATAAAAAAAACCTAGGGGTACCAGCACAGATCCAGCAGGATTATTACAACATTCTGACAGTGCAAAGTGGTACAATCTTTCATGGCGTAATAGATTAAAATGGACACTTAAGACTTTAAGCCTCTCTCAAAGAGCAGTTTCTTAGTAAACAAACAACATTCAGTGAGTTAATTCTAAGGAACATTAGTATCTATTATTTTTCATACTGACAATAGGTCAACGCTATATAAGGTGCCAATTTTCAATAAATAAAAGGAAAAGGACTTATGGCTACCTGCAGGGACAGTTGGCATGGCACTTGCTGGCTCTACAGTACTGGGGTCTGCACTTGTGACTGCTTTAGCTAGCTAACATTACCAGGATCTACTATGGTGCTGCTGGTCTTACTGATGAATGAGAATTGTCCCTGAATGCAGATAAAATATTTGATACTTCAATTAATATGGCTTAAAACAGAAAGAGTGCAAAGTAATGATAGGCTATCAGCTAAGTTTACAGACTAGTAATGTTAAAGTTTTAAACAATGGAACAATAAAACAAATGAACTAGAGTAAATGAATGAAGTCTCAAAAGACAGATAAAAAAAAATAAAATAAAATAAAATGGGAGTAAGACAAATGAAATAAATGAAATCAAATTTGATTGACATCTAAATGCTCACCATAAATAACGCTCTAGCGCCACCTATCTTTCTGAAAATGATCACAGTTGAATGCTTTTCCGATCGCAAAATTTAGCAGAAAATCCACACATCTTATCACGTGGCTCGCTGTGCACGACGCTGTAGAGACTCGCAGCATTTGGAGGCTCATGCTACTCTCCGCGATCCACGTGCAACTTACCACATGTCCCATTGAGAGCGAGAACCCCTAATTGTGACCACGAGGAGGTTACCCCATGTGACTCTACCCTCCCTAGCAACCGGGCCAATTTGGTTTCATAGGAGACCTGGCTGGAGTCAAATACAGAACATTTTATTTTTTTATTTTCTCCAATTTTTCCTCCCCAATTTGGAATGCCCAATTCCCAATGCACTCAAAGTTCTCGTGGTGACTTAGTGACTCACCTCAATCCGGGGTGGCAGTGGACGAATCTCAGTTGCCTCCGCGTCCGAGACAGTCAACCCGCGCATCTTATCACGTGGCTTGTCGAGCGCGTTACTGCGGAGACATAGGGCGTGGAGGCTTCACGCCATCCATGCACAACTCACCACATGCCCCACTAAGAGCAAGGACCACATTATAGTGACCACAAGGAGGTTACCCCATGTGACTCTACCCTCCCTGGCAACCGGGCTAATTTGGTTGCTTAGGAGACCTGGCTGGAGTCACTCAGCATGCACTGGGATTCGAACTCACGAACTCCAGGGGTGGTAGTCAGCATCTTTGCTCACTGAGCTACCCAGGCCCCAAAATACAGTACATTATTTATATTTATTACATTCATACTGCTCCTATAGTCCACAGCGCTCCATTTCGCTATTGAGTTAGTCAATCTGTTTTCACAGGACATGTTTTTGCATTCACTTTGAGCATCTCACTCTGTTTTAATGCATTATTTTTAATAATCGATTGCACTAAATATAGTTAATCATAAAGTTTTTGTCATAATCATTATTAATCACACTGAATTAACGCATTAAATAGACAGCTTTAAGTGTGTATTTTCTGCGTCACTAATGCCGCCGAATGGAATTGCGAAAATAAACATTTTCAAACAGCCTTCTCATCAACCTTCTGTTAATGGAACAAACAGATATTCCTGTCCCCAACTCATGCCATTTGTTGAGTCAATTTTGCTGTGTCGGACTGCTCAAATTAAAAGGAATTCTTAGTAGCGCTACAAGGGCAAATTTACTAAATGGTTATGCCGCTTTAGCACGTGCTATTTCATCGCAAAAAGCACCGTCTTATTTGCTAACCATCTGCAATCTAGTTTAAGCAGGCACAATCAGCACTGAAATTGTGCTGTGTCTTCACACACAACAGGACTGTCCATCAGGTACTGTTGTCTTCTGTTGATTTCACTTTGTGTCCAGCAGGGTGCATCGTTTTTAAAAAGAGAACTGTAAAACTCATCATAGAACCATGTCTGTAGCAGTATAGCAGTTTCCTAAGACTGTCCATCCTGGAAAGAATGTGTGAGAGAGAGAGAGAGAGAGAGAGAGAGAGAGAGAGAGACAGACAGACCACATCCACAAAACACAGAGGCTGATAGACCACATCCACAAAACACAGAGGCTGATATTGCCATCCTCACAGACCTCAAAAGGGAAGTTCCTGCATGGAGAAAGGCTGTTTCTGGGCTGTAAAACATCAAAACTCAAAAACAGGTGCCGCTCTAAGTACTCTGACCCCAGCTTTGGCACACCCTCACACATCATCTTTCACACAGGCATCAACGACTTGAGAAATGAGCAGGAGAGAGTTGGGTGGCTGGTCAGCAAAGTAGCAGAAAAGGCTACAGATATCTGCCCTAACACGAAAGATCATCTCCACTCTTCTACCCCGCAGAGACTTTCACCCAGACACCATCTGAAGAGTCAATGCTGATATCTCCAGAGGATGTGCTCTCCTTCCCAATGTGCACCTGGCTCATCACCCCACCATCACAACCAGAGACCTCTGACCATGTGCACATAAAAAAGGACAAAGAAAACATGTTTGCAAAAACATTGAAAGACATAGCATGAAGACAGACCACCTCAACACCCCTCAAAACTGGACACCTGCCAATCCACCAAACACACCTCAACCACACACCCAGCAGAAACCCACTGGTTCACCATGGAGAATTCCTGGCCATCACTGGGGTGTCCCACCCCATACAGAACTCTTCTTAAGAGCACCTCATGCACCAGCACAACATCACAGACCCCCACCTACATCAGGACACCACAAGAAACCCCAGACTGCACCAGTACACCAGAGACACGTATCTGCAGCAGTTCAGTACCAAAGACCCCCACCAGAGACATCACCCTAGTCAGAGAAGACTAAGGGTCCATGGCCCCCAGTAACCAACCCAGCTCACCCACCACCTGCTGACAACACCCCCTGCTTAACACCACCTCCACAGACCCGAAGCTATGCCCAGGCCCTTAAAGGACAGGGAAAGACTCTGGAGATGGGTGAGATCAGACAGCTGCTGGACTACATCAGTGCGCAGCTGACATGAAAAAAAAAAAGCGCATCCAACAAATGTCACTTTTGCACAAGAATGTCAAAATAGTCATATTCAATAACACTCTAGTCTATTAATATATATTACAGACTCAATTATTATATTACTAAAACATTTTATATTAAATCCACAATATAATATATTAGAAAAGTTTTCTCTTTTTCTTGAACTCTAAGAATGACCCTGTCAATTTCTGTGGGAAAATATACAAGGAATAAAATCAACAGTCTTTGGGCTGAAGAGTTTAAACACAGAATTCCACAAAAGCATTAAGGACATGGACATAATAATTCTACAGGAGACATGGAGCAAGGCAGACACCACCACCCACTCTCCCCCTAATTATAAAGAAATAATTTTACCATCACAGAATCTCAGCACAGTTTGGCAAGGCAGAGACTCAGGAGGACAAATAATATGGTACCACTCTAAATTCCACAAATGTATTGACACCAAATCTGGCTTAAACTCTAAAACTTGAAACACATTCCTGTGTGTCATATACATCCCACAATCGTAGTCCCCCTACTACAGTGAAGACATGTTTTACTCATTAGAAAAAGAGACATGCCATTTCTAGGCCCAAGGAAATGTACTTATTTGTGGGGACCAGAACACAAGAACAGGACAACAGTCTGACTTTAGGGTCACACGGGAGTAAATATATTAACAATAAATTGACCTATATAAACTATTTCTCATCTTCACAGAAATAACCATAACCATATTGTTAATAAGAATGGGAAAGATCCTCTGTCGAAGTCTGGGTCTGTACATTGTCAATGGTAGGGATACGAGGTGTTGGGCCTCATGTATTCAGATAGAAGACAAAGGCAGGCCTAACACAAGTCGTAAAACCTAACTCAGCCCCCACACATTCCATGTCCTAAATTATAATTATAAAAATCGCGGCAAAATCAAACAAAGGGAGTCTAAAACTACAAATCCATGAAGCCTTGCTCACTAAAGGATCGAATTCTCAACTCCTATTGGATGAGGCACACAACAGAACGTCCCTCAAACATGACATCATCAGGAGTTGAAATAATTCTGAAATGCTTCCAGAATTCACTTCCAGCGACTTTGTTCACCGAATATAGACGTAGCTTTTTTTTTTGCTGCTCTCCGGTGCAACCACGTGGCACAAGGAAGTAATGTCCGACTTGAAACTGTAGCCATACAATCTCCATCTCGCTGGACGAGTTGAGATTACTCTGTGTTCAACCAAACACTCTAACGGATACGAAGAAGACCGCCGAGCAATTCGCATCTTCATCCGTTTGCCTACAGAAGTGAAGAGATTAAAGATTTCTCTTCCATCTTCAATCAAGTCGACATTTCTGAGTTCTCCACCAGCCCACCGAGAATCAACAGCCGTACCGCCCGCCGACAGAGCGAGGAAACGGCTTCCCGTCATCACCCGAGCCTCAAGGAACTGGGTCAAAGTTAAAAGACGGAGGAAAACAC
The DNA here is from genome assembly GCF_019703515.2 of Myxocyprinus asiaticus. NCBI lineage: Eukaryota > Metazoa > Chordata > Actinopteri > Cypriniformes > Catostomidae > Myxocyprinus > Myxocyprinus asiaticus. Next base: position 28,307,841 of record NC_059358.1, on the reverse strand, counting down.
ATTCTACCTGTGTCCTCATGTGATTCAAGTAAGAGGTTTACGTCTGGGCAGAGATAGAATATTATAGCGTGTTAGTCTTGTGTTTCAAGGTTTTTGCTTATACAGTTTACAGACCACCATGTCTGCTCATTATTAATACTCAGGGTATTAATTATCACGAATTTGTTTTGCTGTATTGTGGTCCAACCAAATTGGATTGTGCAATTTTGCCATCGCGGGTGAAACAGAAACTGAGTTCATCCATTAAAGAGTCAAATAATGCAGGACTTTTACGAGCCCCGCTCGTAAAACCGCGTCTCTGAGTGATGAGCACAGCTGCTTTCTCTCCCGCTATCGCGAAATCGGCTTTAGGGCTGTCACTTAATCATCTCTCTCTCTCTCTCTCTCTCTTACTAATCACACACACACTGTCACACACACGCACCTTATGTGTTATAGGATTATTTTGATTTCCATATCTAATCATATCACTGTTTAGTTTGTAGTTGTAAGTCAGAAGTTTATTGACTGCATTGTATTAATTATTAATTGATATTACTGCATAAATAAACTTTTGTTTATATTACAAAGAGAAGTGTTTTGGTTTGTTTTGCATATGCCTGTGTCATGCTGACGGGATGTCAGTGCTCGGATTCAAGCCTTCATTCATTGTTTTTTCCCGAAAATTGATATTCTTTGGATGTCGATTTTCCTAAGAAAACAATCTAATATTGAGACTGTTATACTATCTGGTTATTAGTCCCTGATTTCAGGGTGGTGCCCCGTCAATGTTAATCCTTATTAATATTCTATTGATTTTTGATAATTGATAATTATCTTTGATGATTGAATTTGAATGATCAGTAAGCTAGTGTTCATTTTAATTAATGTTTCATCGATGTTAACAATTAACGATTATCTTTGATAATTGTTGATTTAAAGGATTTTAAAAAGCTAACATTGATTCTCATCAATGTTCTATTGATTTTAATAATTAATAATTCTCTTTGATAATTATTAATTATTGCTAATAACCAAACTTGCTCCTAAACATAGAACACTACATTTACTGGAGTCCCATATGAGGTTTTAATGAACTAATGAGTTAGATCCAATTAATTAATTTAAATATTAATTAATAACTACAGAAATAATTATTAATTATTTCTGATAGTAACACTGATCTAAACAACCAGTAAAGCCCTACAGAGGGGACCCCGTTACATTGGTGCCGTGACCCAGATGAAGCATCAAAGTAATGTTTAATGAGACATTAAAACAAAGACAAAACAAACAGATGCATACAGGGCAGCTGCCTGTAGCTGCCGCATCTCGTTACACTTATCCCTCTCCTTGGCTGATTAACCCGATTGGGGGCCGGGCGTGCATAGTCACGGCCCGGCCCTCCTCCTTGTCACAGTCTCATAAGGGCAAGGACTAACACTAATAACACACAGCCCATTAAGCTGTACAATATCAGAAAACCATACAGATGGGCTGAAAACAGCACAGAGGTGTACCAGAAAGCAATAAGCAGCCAAACAATAGTACTGCTCTTTGATAAGATTCTGGATACCACTTATGCTCACACTAAAGGTGTTAATTTGACTGTAAATGATATAAATAAACAAATAAATAAAATAAAATAAAAATAAAAAAAGTCAAAATTGAAAACAAAAACTGGACAAAATTATGCATCCAAAAATGAAAAAAATTGGTTCGATCAAGATTGTCAGGAAATAGGGGGGGGCCTAGAGTCGCGAGTTTGAATCCAGGGTGTGCTGAGTGACTCCAGCCAGGTCTCCTAAGCAACCAAATTGGCTCGGTTGCTAGGGAGGGTAGAGTCACATGGAGTAACCTCCTCGTGGTCGTGATTAAGTGGCTCTCGCTCTCAACGGGGCGTGTGGCAAGTTGTGCGTGGAGAGTAGCATGAGCCTCCACATTCTGCGAGTCTCAGGTGTCATGCGCAGTGAGCCACGTGATTAGATGCGTGGATTGACAGTCTAAGAAGCGGAGGCAACTGAGACTTTTCTTCCACCACTCAGATTGAGGTGAGTGACTGTGCCACCACGAGGACCTACTAAGTAGTGGGAATTGGGCATTACAAATTTTGGGAGAAAAGGGGATAAAAAATAAAGATTGTCAGGAAATTCGTAAAAAACTCATGTTCTCTAATCAAAAACACAGATCCAAATAATACAGAGATTTGCCTTCTTTACAGTGAAACATTAAAACAAATACAAACATACACCAAAAAAAGCACAATACACACAAAAGCAATACAAGTCAGTCAATACAAACCAATTTTGGGACAACTGGAACAACCTGAAAAAAAAAAAAAAAAAAAAAAAACTAACTAGGAAGAAATGGCAATCCAAAACGGAGAAATATGGGAAACACGTTTCAAAGCATTATTTAATAAAGTAGAAACGGGCACAAATTTTAAGCAAAATCAGATAACTAAACAATTGGATGTACTAGAATTGGCAGTCAAAGATTATCAAAACCCATTAGACCTTCCTATTACTGAAAAGGAACTTAGACTAAATTACCCCCCCCCCCCCCCCCCCAAAAAAAAAAAAAAACAAAAACACACCATCTGGACCTGATGGGATATTGAATGAAATGTTAAAATATAGCATCACTAAATTCCAATCAGCCATTCTAAAATTATTCAATGTGATTCTGAGTGTAGATTACTTTCCTGACATCTGGAATCAAGGACTGGTAACACCGATCTTTAAAAAAATAAAATAAATGGAGATTCATTTGATCAGAATAATTACGGAGGCATTTGTGTGAGTAACAGTCTGGGAAAAATATCTTGAAGTATAATTAAAGACTTTTGGTCTTCATCACAACACAATGTCTTGAGCAGAAGTCAAATAGTATGTTTACCAAATTACTGTACATCTGAACATATTTACACATTACAAACCTTATTTGAAAAACATGTTGTCCAAAATAAAAGGAAAAGAAATGAAAAGAAAAAGAAATTTGACTTTAAAAAAAAAAAAAAAAAAAAAGGCATTTGATTCAATCTGGCACAATGGATTATTTTACAAACTTATTGAAACTTATGACCTCATTAAATCAATGTACACTGAAAGTAAATGTGGCATCAAAATTAACACAAAAAAGAACAAGATTTTTTTCCCAGGAGCATGGAGTGAGACAGGGTTGCTGTTTAAGCCCAACATTGTTTAACATTTACATCAACGAACTAGCAACCAGTCTGGAGGGATCTACAGCCCCTGGTCTCACTCTATACAACTCAGAAATCAAATGACTTCTGTACTCAGAGGACCTGGCATAAAATCATGACCTTCCAGAAAATGATCCAGATCTCAGGTAATGCAACAAATATTCACATTAGGAAATAACCAAAGAACACACTGATCACACTACAGTTGTCTAGGGCTAAAAATCACTTCCACTGGAAACCTTAACCCTGCAGTAAATGAACAGAGATAAAGCTTGCAGGGCTTTCTATGCCATAAAACGACAATGTCCTATAAAGATACCTGTTAGAATTTGGCTAGAAATGTTAGAATCAGTGATTGAGCCAATTGCCCTGTATGGCAGTGTGGTGTGGGGTCCACTGACAAATCCAAATCGAGAATTTACCAAATGGGAAAAACATCCAATTGAGACCCTGCTTGCAGAATTCTGTAAAAATATTCTATAAGTACACCAGCACTCAACAAATAAATCATGCAGGGCAGAATTAGGCAAATAGCCACTAATTATAAAAATACAAAAACAGGCAATCAAATTCTGGAAACAGCTAAAACTCAGCGACCCCCACTCATACAATTATAAAGCCCTGCAATACCAAGAACTGAGCAAAGAAACCAAACCCCTCTCTCAGCTGGACCAGAGCTTTAGTCCTGATGCTTCACCAACATCTACTAACCCTCATCACACTGCACAGCTGTGCATAAGGTCTCACGTAAGTTGGGGCGTAAAGTTTACACTAAGGATTTAGTAACTACTAGTTAGTTTGTAACTAAGTCAGTGCTTAATTTGGTTGCACCACCTGTTCTTAAGGTAAGACTTAACTAGTACTAGCACTTCAAAATAAGAGTCCTAGGAAACACGAGGGAGACAGACTGTGACAAATAGCTGCTACTGCTATCTGGTGCAACTGGCTCCTGGACCAGAACAATACCTCTAAACTAATTAGATACAGCCAAATCACAGCACAAATAAAACAAAATGATATCACTTATTGGGAAACTCAAACACAACAACAGAGTAAAATGCAATGCTATCTGGCCCTAAAAAGAGAATATACTATGGCAGACTATCTGTACACTGTTACAGATAAAAAATTGAGAACCACCTTGACAAGGTACAGACTCAGTGGACACAACTTCACTATAGAAATGGTCAGACACAGGAAAACATGGCTGCCACAGGAAGATCACACTGATCAAAACAAAATTTAGACAGAGCTGCATTTTCTAACAGACTGCATAAAATACACAGACATCCGAGAAATTTTTTACCACAAAATTAAACATATTCACAGCACATTTGACCATTTAACAAACAATAAAATACTGCCCTTTTTATTAGGTGAATACAAGGACTGCTGTGTGATAGCAGCACAATATGTGTCTGTCTGCCACAGAATGAGGGACAGTGAGTGAACTGACCTGAGTCTGTATCTCCAACATACTTTACTTTGTCTCTTTCTAGTTTTTTTTTTTTTTTGTGTGTGTAATATTTAATTTTTCCTTTCTGTGTGACTTAACTTGTGTAAATTTTTATTATTTAACATTATCCTTTTAGTTTTTTTTTTTCTTATATTATGTACATTGTTTTGCACTGTCTTTGTTTTGCACTCTTTTAATTGTTTAATGTTTGTCATGCCAATAAAGCACCTTAAAAATGAAAACTGAGAGAGAGAGAGAGAGAGAGAGAGAGAGAGAGAATTCAGTCGGTTATAGAACCCCTAGCACTCTATGGATGTGAAGTCTGCGGCCCACTCACAAACCAAGAGTTCACCATATGGGACAAACAGAATTCTGCAAAAATATACTGCGAGTACTATGAAAAACACCTAATAATGCATGCAGAGCAGAATTAATTAAAATACAAAAAAGAGCCATTCAATTCCATGCCCACCTAAAAAACATAGTGATACACAACCCCTTCACCACAAAGCCCTAGGATACAAAGAGCTGACTTTACAATCTAAAACATGTCCAGCTAATCCCCAGAACAAAACCCCAGCTAGACCAAATCAAATTATTAAAACACAAAAAGAAAAATATCTAAAACATTGAACAGAAGCAACAGCTCAACAAAGTAAATTGGAATTCTATCTGTCCCTAAACAGCGAATATAAACTGGAAGAATACCTGAGCACAGTCACTGACCCTAAACTAAGAAAAGTCCTGACCATGTACAGACTCAGTGAACATAAGCTTGCCTTAGAGATGGGCAGACACAGACAGACCTGGTTACCAAAAGAAGACAGGCTGTGCCCCCACTGTACACAAATTGAAGAGAAAACAGAACTGCACTTTTTAACAACATGCCCTATATGCACAAATTAGGGAAATATTTTTTCCCCATCTCAAAGACTTTAATCGGATACATCACAAGGACAAACTTTCATACCTACTTGTAGAAACCCCAGCAAGCTCAAACCTGGCTGTGAAATATGTCCTGCCACGACAAAAGGACAACCAGTGGAACAGGACCACTACCACACAATAACCGAAACACTCTGCCACAAGCCTAAAATTGAAAACAGCATAACAAACTGCTTTTATTTACACTTTTTACAATTCCTTTATTTTATTGTATTTATTGTATTTATTGTTTTCTTTAACTGCATGTATATGTGTGTAAATGTTATGTATGTATATTTAATATTACTGTGTTTTGGCAATGTAAAGCTTTTCTTTTACCATGCCAGTAAAGCTATTTGAATTTTGAGAGAAAGAGAGAGAGATGCTGAAAATAAGATGTGACCTAGGCCAAGACAAAAAAATGCAAAATATGGTTTTGGAGCAAAAAAAAAAAACAGTTGAAAGGAGAGCGGAAAAAAAAAACACATAGGCAGGTTTCCAGTCTTCTTTTACTGAGTAATGAAATTTCCAAGCTGGCTTGCTTTGCCCTTTCGGAAATCCAAACCAGAGTGTTAACCAAATGAATTTGGATTATGTTTTCGACTGTGAAAGTGTCTGCAAGTCTAGACACTTTTTCTACAAACTAGCCAAACTCGTTTTATGCTTTCCATCATGCTGCTCCCTTTGAGTGGCTTAAGCCAGTTCACCAGTTCCTCCATTTCTCTCTCTCTCTCTCTCACTCTCTCTTTCTTACACAGTGTCTCTCTCCCTTTGTTCTTTGCTGAGTGACTTCTCAGCCATAATCATAATCATACATAAATACCCCCCCACCCCCGCTCCCCTTTAATCTGAGATAAAAAAGAGCAGACAGACTCCTCCTCCCTTCTCTCTCTCTCTCTCTCTCTCTCTCTCTCTCTCTCTCTCTCTCTCTCTTTCCTCCTGTCTCCCTTGCTCGTATTCTTGCTCTCTGGACTTCTCGTGTGTTGCTCTGATGGAAATGTGGCGAATCTTTGTGTTTCTCTCTCTTGTGGTCCACCCCAGTTCAACTGAAGAAGGTATGAAACTTCCTTTGCTCCCCTAGTGCACCTGGCCCCCCTGTGTGTGTGTGTGTGTGTGTGTGTGTGTGTGTGTGTTTGGGGGATTTATCTGCTGGCTTTTACTGTCCTGTCCTGTCTGGCAGTGTGTTGCCATCTGGCATTTATGCAAGTCTATGTGTACATGTATTTCCAAAGTATTCGAAATGAGTTTGTATGTCTGTTTGTGTTTCTGATACTTCACCGTCATAAACATTGGCACACAGCTGGAGTGTGTGTATGTGTGTCTGAGGATCTACAGTATACAGACCCACATACTGTATAATGAGTGCATGTGTTTATGAGATGTTACTGTGAACTGAAGAGCTCTCTATGGACCCTGCCAAGCTGCGTTCACTCTTAACAAAAGAGTGTAGAACAGAACTAGTGGAGGGGTGAATAATTTGTGGTGCAACCTTTGTCTCTCTCTGACCCTAGTGAGCCCCCCCCCCCCCCCCAACTTTCTGCCCCCTTTGCTGATATTATAACTGCTATAATGGCCCTCCACCAATCCCCAAGGAACATTCAGCTGTGCAACAATACAGACACCTTACTCACTATACTATACATCTGTGTAGCCTTTCACTGGTGTTTGCTCATTCTCTCTGTGAATTATGTGCTATTTTTCAATTCGCTAAATGGTGTTTTTAGTCAGTGTGTTGCAGACAGACATAAGCAGTTTAAATAGACGGATTGATGAAGTTGGCATCTCATATTGAGCTCTTTGTGAAAAATCTGAGCGAGCTCTCAGTGACTCATTTTTGTGTTTGTGTGTGTGTGTGGTATTTGAATGCCAGTCTGTTGGAACGTGTTGTCTCACAGAAGCTTGTATTTGACACAGTTATTTATTTGTTTATTTATTCTAACTTTATCTGAATTTGTGTGCAAAAATGGTAAACAGTAGGGTGTGTGGAAATGTTTGTGTATGGAATTATATGTGTGTATTTGTCTCGTTTTAAAGCCTCAACTTTATATATATTTTTGGCATCTTTATTTTTTTTTATGTCATGCAGAGAAAGCTTTCACTGCTATTGCACTGTGTGCGTATGTGACATATTGTATAAAGCATTCAACTTTCTACCTGATTTCTTCATATTTCGACCTGATCTCTCCCATAAAATTTGTTTTGTTAGTGTAACCTGGTTGTATTTAGGTTGATTCAGTGATGTTAAATCATATTTTTGACTCGAATAAAACCATTTAATATTTCAGTGTACACATTGGTCCCATAACATAGGCTCTTATTATTCAAGGCAAGTACATATAGACGTTCCCTGAAACTCATACCTTTCATCACATTTAACTAGTCACACAGACCTTCCCTCTGGCCCATAACTCTAAACTAATGCAACAAACATCTTTACCTGCCCTCCTATAGCAAAGACCTACAACCTTCATCACCTTTAATTAGCACTTTAGCCATTCGCATAGACCTTGCCTGGCTGTTCACATAATGCCTCCTGGCTTCAATATCTCTGTAAGGTAATTTACAGTCTGCAACTGAAGACACCTTTTCTGGGCTCATTAGACACTTCAGACTAGTGTTTCTCAACTGGTTTGCTTCAGGACACAGATTTTACACTGGACATCAAGTGGTGACCGAATAAAGTACCAAAAATGTTTATTGTACAAAAGTAAACAAGAGTCAAGTATTGAAATGTATTTATTGGTTCAGTATTGGTTTCTAAATGTCTCTTGAATTTTGATGGTTTTCCACTCTCTGTAGCCAATAATTCGCAGTACAAATCAAACTGTGGCTGGCACAAACCACACTTATCATTGTTGCAAGTGAACCTGTATTTAATGTTACTGTACCTTGCATAGTTTTGTACAGGATTTACGAGCATGCCACACAACCTATATTTGGCTAGCTACTATGGTCGCCGAGTGATGTACAACACAACAAAATTAACAAAGCAAATAAAAGCAGAAAACAAAATGGAAATAAGCCACAACACAACAAAATTAAGCCACAACGCAACGGAAAAGCCACAGCACAATGAAAATCAGCTACAACACAATGAAATAAGCAGCACAACGAAATTAATAAGACACATCACAGCACAATTATAAAAAAAGAAATAGTTACACTGTACTTATTTGTCCTTAAGTGCTCTGGCCCATACCTGATTGGGTTTCTACCACAACTCTTAATGCACAAAACGTCTCGGTTACTATCATAACCTCCGTTCCCTGATGGAGGGAACGAGATGTTGTGTCAATGTAGTGACACTCGGGGTCGATCTTGAGAGCCTGAGACACCTTCAGATCTTTGAGAAAAGGCCAATGAGAATTGGTGAGTAGAATTTTCATGCCACTCCCCCCGACATACGGGTATAAAAGGGAGGCTGGTATGCGGATTCATTCAGGTTTTTGCACTGAGGAGTCGAGACAAGGTCCCGGCCATTACAGCGGTGTAGTTCAGCCTGTGGCAAGAGGGACACAACGTCTCGTTCCCTCCACTGGGGAACGGAGGTTACGACAGTAACCGAGACATTCCCCTTCTGTCTGATGTAGTGACACTAGGGGTCCCTATACGAAACGCCACAATGGCTGAACTGTGTTTCGTGAACTGCCGATGCAAGTGTAGGCAAGCTATTGTGAGTGTAGGAACAGATGCACTCGGACTGCACGTAGCCTCCCCAGATGCCTCAAAACATCATGTAATTCCCAACAACCCTGAGGGGGGGAAGGAGACATATCTAGTATGGGAGCAGAAGTTTTTCTCTCCACAGAAAATTATATCCGGCTGGGGCCTTTAAATGCTCATAAAATGCGCTGGGGAAGGCATTCTTTTCCGTTCCTTTTCTTTCAGGGGGAAAAGACCCCACGGAGGCCACACCCTGCCCTTAAGGGGAGGGTAAAAAAGTGGTGAATACGTCATATGGGCCTAAGGCCGCACATGGTAGAGGCGCGGCATTAGGTCCTGCCCTTCGTAGGGGAGGAGCTTTACAAACGCAGCGACCGGGGCAGAGAAGGCTCTGCCAAGGGAGACGCAGGTCTACCGAAAAAGGGAGACCGTACCGCGGAAGATACACCACAGGAGGTTACCGGGGTAACCGAGACTTGTGGAGCACTTACCCCAGTACAGGGCACATTAGCACACGTACTGGGTCCGACTACGAATTCCTCCACTGAATTTGTGAGCCAGAGGGCTAGGAGGAAGGACATCCAGGGTTCACAGGTTGTGAACACGCATGGGAGAGAAGAGCGCACGGCTTCACCTCGTGGAGGGGAAAGGCGCTATACACAAGCAGTACACCCAGCCAGCTGCCCCGCGTAATGAAACGTACCTGTTCATACCTGAAAGAACACAGGATGAAACCGGCTCAACACAGAGATTGTAAAATCTCATGAAGGTATTGGGTGTTGCCCAGCCCGCTGCTCTACAGATGTCTGCTAGAGATGTGCCATTGGCCAGTGCCCACAAGTATGCCACACTCCTTGTGGAGTGTGCTCGAACCCGCAAGGGGGCGGGCACGGACTGATCGATGGCGTCCACAATCCAGTGGGCAAGCCTCTGTTTGGAGACAGCGTTCCCTTTCCGCTGTCCACCGAAGCAGACAAAGAGCTGCTCAGAGTGTCTAAAGCTCTGCGTGCGATCCAAGTAGATGCGCAAAGCACGCACTGGACACAGCAACGATAAGGCTGGGTCTGCCTCCTCCGGGGGCAGTGCTTGCAGGCTCACCACCTGATCCCTAAAAGGGGTTGTGGGAACCTTGGGCACATAGCCCGGTCGGGGTCTCAGGATCACGTGAGAGTCTTCAGGACCGAACTCTAGGCACTCTTCACTGACAGAGAACACTTGCAGTTCCCCAACCCTCTTGACTGGAAGTGAGCGCGGTCAGGAGGGCGGTCTTCAATAAGACGGCCTTTAACTCGACTGACTCTAGGGGCTCGAACGGGGCTCTCTGTAGGCCTAAAAGGACCATGGAGAGGTCCCATGAGGGAAAGAGGCACGGCCTAGGAGGGTTCAACCTCCTGGTGCCTCTCAGGAACCTGATGATCAGGTCGTGCTTACCGAGAGACTTACCTTCAACAGCGTCGTGGTGTGCTGCTATAGCAGCTACATAGACCTTGAGAGTGGAGGGGGACAGCCACCATCCAACTTCTCTTGTAGGAAGGAAAGCACTGACCCGACTGTGCACTGCGCACCTCTGGGGGTCTTCGCTATGGGAAGAACACCACTTAGCGAAGATACGCCATTTCAGGGAATATAGCTGCCTTGTAGAAGGAGCTCTGGCCTGAGTGATCGTGTTAAACACTGCGGGCAGTAGACCAGTTAGGTCTTCCGCGTCCCATCCAGGGACCAGATGTGGAGATTCCAGAGGTCTGGGCGTGGGTGCCAGAGGGTGCCCCGTCCCTGAGAAAGAAGGTCCTTCCTCAGGGGAATTGCCAGGTAGGTGCTGTCGCGAGGGGCGTGAGGTCCGAAAACCAGGTCTGGGTGGGCTAAAACGGAGCCACGAGAATGACCTGCTCCTCGTCCTCCCTGACCTTGCACAGAATCTGTGCAAGTAGGATCATTGGGGGAACACGTATTTGCACAGCCCCTGGGGCCAACTGTGTGCCAGCACTTCTGTACCAAGGGGAGCTCCCATCAGGGCATACCAGAGCGGGCAGCGGGAGGATTCCTGGGAGGCGAACAGGTCTACCTGTGCCTTGCCAAATCGACTCCAAATCAGCTGGACCACCTGGGGGTGGAGTCTCCACTCTCCCCTGAGCGTCACCTGCCATGACAGAGCATCTGCTGTGGCATTGAGGTTGCCAGGGATATGAGTGGCCCGCAGCGATCTGAGTCACCGCTGACTCCAGAGGAGGAGGTGACGGGCGAGTTGTGACATGCGACGAGAGCGTAAACCACTTGGTGGTTTATATAAGCCGCTGTTGTCGTGTTGTCCATCCGGATCAACATGTGCTTTCCCTGGATCAATGGCAATAGCCTCTGCAGGGCGAGCTGTCCTGCCAGCAACTCGAGGCAGTTGATGTGCCAACGCAGGTGAAGTCCTGTCCAGGAGCCAGCGGCTGCGTGCCCGTTGCTCTTGGAGGCGTCCGTTGTAACCACAACACGCCTGGACACTTGCTGTATAGGGACTCCAGCCCACAGTAACGCAAGGTCTGTCCAAGGGCTGAAAAGGCGGCGGCAGGCGGGCGTGAGAGCCACAAGATGTGTGCCGTGGTGCCATGCATACCTCGGGACTCGGGTCTGGAGCCAGTGCTGTAGCGGTCTCATATGCATCAACCCAAGCACCGTGACTGTTGCTGAGGATGCCATATGACCCAGGAGCCTCTGAAAGTACTTCATTGGGACTGACATTTCCCACCTGGATAAGTTCAGGCAGTTCAGCACCGACTGCGTGCGCTCGCATGTGAGGCGCGCTATCATTGACACCGAGTCTAACTCCGTGCCGAGAAAAGAGATGCTCTGAACCGGGGAGAGCTTACTCTTTTCCCAGTTGACCTGAAGCCCTAAATGGCTGAAGTGCGTGAGCAGCAGGTCCCTGTTTGCACACAGTAACTCTCAAGTGTGCACTATAATCAGCCAGTCGTCGAGGTAATTGAGTATGCGAATGCCCACTTCCCTTAACGGGGCAAGGGCTGCCTCTGCGACCTTCATGAAGACGCGAAGGGACAGGGACAAGCTGAAGGGGAGGACCTTGTACTGATATGCCCGACCGTCGAATGCGAACCATAGGCAGGGTCTATGTCAAGGTAAAATCGAGACGCGAAAGTACGTTTCCTTCAGGTCTACCGCCACAAACCAATCTTGATGCCGGATGCACGTCAAAATGTGCTTTTGCACATTGAACAGGAGTCTGTGCAAGGCCCGGTTCCGAACTTGCAGGTCCAAGATTGGCCGCAACCCACCGCCCTTCTTGGGAACGATGAAGTAAGGGTTGTAAAACCCCTGTCTCACCTTGGCTGGAGGGACAGGCTCTATTGCGCCCTTCTGTAGGAGGACCGCGATCTCCGCCCACAGGACGGAGGCGCTCTCGTCCTTCACTGACATGAAGAGAACGCCGCGGAACCGCGGCGGGCGCCTGGCGAATTGAATCGCATAGCCGAGATGAGATGGTTCCGGCCAGCGTCAGGGAGCAGTTCTCCGACCCGAGGCAGCCGCGCTGAGGGGACCTTCGAAGCACTTACCTTGCTCCGCGTGCCCGCCGTAAGGCGCCAGAGATGATGTCGTCCTACAGGCAAGGGAGTGCCGGGCAACTCCGCCAGGTGGTGGCGCTCAGCGGGCACAGGTGTGCCGCAATTGCCTTATCCACCTGGGGTATCGCGGCATAACCCTCGGCCACCCCACCGTCGAGGGTAGTGAGAGCAGATGAACTGAAGGATCGGTTTTGGGCAGAGAAAGGTGCCCTCCATGATTGCGTCAGCTCGTCATGCACTTCCAGGAAGAAGGGGACTGGAGGGGGCCACGAGTGGCGCGCCGAACCCAGAAACCAGTCGCGGCGGCCCGGGCAAGCATGGCGGTCAGGTCCGTGTCAACCTCAGACCGGGCTGCCACACCTGAAGGCGGCGGCCCTGTCGAGTCCTCGGCGTCCGACATCACCAAGGCGCTCTCCGATGCAGCAATCAACATCTCATCTGGCTCACGAGCTCCGAAAGAGACATTAGGCTGGCACTGATGCAAGCTGCCTGTTTCATCCCAGAACTGGACGGGTGCAAACGAGCGTACCGGGGAGTGGGCGGTCCGTGGGGGTTTACCCAGCGGAACCGTACCCATTGAAGCCCCCGAATCGCCTTCGTACCCGTAGGTAGAAGGACCAGCGGGGTGGGCAGCTGAAATGGCTTTCCCTCGAAAGAAGGAAAGTTGCGACCGCAACATTGCCATGGTCATGTTCTCGCAATGAGAACATGAACCATCCACGAACGCTTCCTCAACGTGATTTTGGCATGTGAGGCAGTGATCGTGACCGTCAGAGGCGGAGAGGTAACGACTGCATCCAGGAACTGCACAGAGATGGAAGGGCATCTTTAAAAAGACGCATCTTTAAAAAGACGTTCAATGTCACTGTGCCTGCTCTAATAGAGGAAAAATACTCTTTAGAGGAAATAAACTCTTTTAAAGCACTGTCGAAGCGCCCAGGGGCATAGTCTGCAGTGGAGTGCAGAGTGGAGAGAAAGCCGCTGGAATGCGCCATATATCCAACAGCACACGCTTCTGAAGAGGTGAATGGATCAGTAGTAGTTTTCAGCTCGCTGAAATACAACCGCTTGGCTCCGAAGAAAAAATCTGAATGAATCCGTATTCCAGCCTCCCTTTTATACCTGTATGTCGGGGCATGCAAATTCTACTCGCCAATTCTCATTGGCCTTTTCTCAAAGATCTGAAGGTGTATCGGGCTCTCAAGATCGACCCCTAGTGTCACTACATCGACACAACGTCGAGTGAGTGACAGAAGGGGAACTTCATCTACATTTGCTCGAATCCGTAATGCAATGATGCGAAAATGACATCACAATCCCTGCAGCTACTCTTACATACAGGCATTACAGTAGGTGTCCTGCTCCCACGAAAATGGACTGTATGCAGGGTGTAGCCCACACTTGGACGGTGAAGCGCTCAGAAGAAATGCTCATGCCTCTTGTGACACATTATCCGTGGAACTCTTGTAGTGTCTTGCAGCACCATAATCTCTCATGCATTGAGTCAGACTGCCACATGACTTAAAATATAGTGCTTAAAATATATTTATTTTCTGTTATTTTCACTGTGCTGTGGCTTAATTGTGTTACATTATGGCTTTTTCCATTGTATTGTGGTTTATTTCCGTTGTGTTTTTCAGCTTTTATTTGCTTTGCTAATTTGGTTGTGTTGTGCACTTCTCAGCCACCGTAAGTTTCTACCAAGTAACAGACAAATTTGCACCAGAATACGGTAGAGTTTGATTGGATACACAGCCTTTCTTTGTCATCAAATAATATATATATGCAAAGCGTTTTCTTTTTGTTATCCTAACTATGCATTGTTAAATATTTAATGTGGTTAGTTGCATTTTATTATTTGTATTTAGCATTGTTTTTACACTGCTGTCTATGACCCTATCAAAACAGTCTGCTGCAACATATTTTCATCTGCAACCAACCAGTTGAGAACCACTGCTACAGACAAAATGTTTGGTCCTTTGTAATTAATTTGTTTTATTCTCTGCTTGTTCAGTTGCCATAAAAAACTACAAATAATTAAGTAGTAATTGTCTTGATAAATTAGTATTTTTAGATTCACAAACTTGAATTGAAACTTGCTGAAATAGCCAGCATTGCTGGTGATCAGCATATACTTTATGCTTTGGATGCTGGGATGCCATTGTGCTGGTGTTCCTACCAGGCATCATTTCTAGCTTAACCAGCAAGCCATCCTTGGTCAACCAGCTTCATCAGAAAGACCATGCAGGTTGATCGGCATTTTTACCAGTGAACAACATGGCTATGACAGTCCACCAGCTAGACCAGCACCAAACCAGCATAAACTACTCAGACCAACAAGAAAGTTCATGCTGGTCTTTTCAGCCAATTTTTCTCTGACAATGGTTCTCCGACAATGTGAAGCAAGTTTGAGAACTTCTAAAAACACAACCCAACTCCATTTCTACTCAGAGAGAGAGAGAAAGAGAGTTTATACCTGGTAGAGTGCTGTCAGTCTGGACTGAAGACAACATTATAAGGTCAAACCCTGAGGTCTGGTTATAAAAATTACTGAGCACTCCTTTAGTGGTAATTAGCCATCACTTGACTCTGCAGGGGTGTTGTGTTGAAATGGAGTGTGTGTGAGGACACAGCAGGGTGTCACTAGCTGAGAGAAACAGAATGATTTAAAAGCCCCACGTTCTGTTAAAAGCAGCTTTTACACCCACGACCATATAAAAAAAAGGGAGCTGTGAAGGAGGAGATGAGGATGAAGAGGTGCAGGGAGAGAGGAGGAGAGCGCGGTTTAATTTCATGTCTCACACAGGGCCATGAAAAGGTCCCTCAGGCAGCACGGCTTGAGCTTCACTGGGCTTGCTTTTCTCATTTCTAGGTCTGTTTCATGTCCAGTTCTTCTCGGGTTGGATTTATGTGTGTGTAGTTGCGTGTGTGTACGTAATCTTCTAGCGAGGTCTCTTGCTGTCAGTGTATTGAGTCACGCAGCTCAGCTTGCCTAGATGAGGGATATGTACTCAATCAAGTCCAAACTGTTGCCCCA
Organism: Myxocyprinus asiaticus; assembly: GCF_019703515.2. Lineage (NCBI taxonomy): Eukaryota > Metazoa > Chordata > Actinopteri > Cypriniformes > Catostomidae > Myxocyprinus > Myxocyprinus asiaticus. The sequence goes on along the minus strand of NC_059358.1, from coordinate 28,292,014 downwards.
GAAGAAACTGCATCACCCTGCTCTCTTCCACTCCCATCTTTTGCTAACCCTCTCCCCCTGACAATGCCAACCCTTCCGATTGCTCACCTCACACATTCACTAACTCACATAAAGAATGGCCACTAACAAGATAAAAAGGGAGAGGGTATACAGGAACCAGGTTTGAGTCATGAAGGCTGTTCGGACTAACAAAAGGAAGGAAAGTTGACACTTAACTATTTAAAATCAAACTAATCAAATAACATAGCTAATAGGCTACACTGTTATATGTGAAAACTTACATATTAAAGACCCCATGAAATCTAAATGAGAGTTTTGTGGCTTTTAGTCAGATATCAGCATTTAAAATGTAGAGTTCTTTAGTTAAACAGAACAAAAGTATTAATGACTCATCTTGCACTTATTCATTTTGTCTAATCAAAAGCTCTCTAGAATGAGAATGTCCCTCACTCTAAAACCATCCACTACCACCTAACTGACTAGGGCTGCATCTGATAATGTAGGCAGCTGACTTTCTGCCTTGCTGCCTAGTCAGTTAATGGCTTAACTGACAGCGTTTTTGAATGAATGGAACCAGAGACCATTTGGCAGAAATGGCCACTTCCATTAAAATGAATGGGAGAAATGGGAATGCCCAATGGCCAATGGATGTAGAATGGAAGTCCCGCCTTACAGGTAAAAGAGCCAATCACCTTTTAGAGACAGACATCGCTTGTCAATCAACTATTTTGAAGTGTTTTTAGCTAAATCTGAGGTAAAGAACACAGTTTATGATACCAATGTTGTCAGACTTCATTTCAGTAGTGATAGGAGCTGCACTTGCATGCCATTTGTTTACATGGAAAATGGCTGCCTTGGAGCATTCCAAAGATGGCTGCCAAGTGAACTGACTTGCTAAAAATACTGGAACTGGATGGAAACTTGTTTTAGAACAGTTTGAAAAGCACCATATTTTCATCCTACCTTTCTATACAGCTGCATTTTCTGGTTTTCGGATGCAGCCTAGCAATAGCAACCCTGTATCCTAATTTGCATACTTCCCAACTACATAGTATACTAAAATAACATATCAATTGAGCAGTATGTCTGAATACTCATCAATATTCATAAAACAGTAGTAATAAATCATAAAAACTCGGATGACCTACTACAACTGCCAAGATTCTGAAATACAAATCCACTGGACACTGAACTATCTCATAATGCCACAGGAGCTGAGGAGACATCAGATTCAAAACGCTGGAAAGAAAATGGCAGAGAACCGCTAATTAGGCAGTTCTTTTTAACTGTAAGTGATATACACTGGTGAGTCAAAACATTATGACCACTCACAGCTGAATCAAATAACATTGATCATCTCCTAACAAGGCCACATAGAAGGTCTGGGTAGATTAGATGGTAAGCGAACATTATTTCATTAAAACATTAATTTCTCGTAGTCAACATGTTGAATGCAGTAGAAATGGGCAGGAGTAAAGACCTGAGTGACTTTGATAAGGGCCAAATTGTTAAGGCCAGATGACTGGGTCAGAGCATCTCTGAAACAGCAAGACTTGTGGGGTGCTCCCGGTTAGCAGTGGTGAGTACCTACCAACAATGGTCCGAGGAGGGACAAACCACAATCCACCGACAGGGTGTTGGATGCCCAAGGCTCATCGATGCACGAGAGCAACGAAGGCAATCCAGTCTGGTCTGAACTGACAGAAGGACTACTGTGGCACAAGTCGGAAAATTTTATTGGATGAAATATGTCTGGGAATGTATTCGTACTGCTCACCTGCACACCTAAAGAACATATTTTATTAATGGCCAAGTACATTCTTTGTTAAATGCAGTACATTCCCGGACAGTATGCGACTTTGAATGCAACTCATATAGCAAATCATATTTATAGTGGTGATGTAAATTAAAGTTATTGGCTATTTTGATATGTCCCACCCCAATTTCCTGATGCAATAGGAAATATGTCAACACAGAAAAGAACAAGCTCAGAAAACTGAGCTTGTCAAGCCATTTCTAGTGGTTTTCCAGGAGCTATTCGTACCTGACCTGACTCTTTAAAATTACTTTCATTGGTGTAACCAAATGCAGTCAAGCTGATTCAGTCCTATTAAATAATATTGTTACCATATGAAGCATATTTACCTTAAAAAATACAAAACCAAAACATTATTATAGTGTAGATTACAGAGCAAAATTGTCAGTTTTTTATGGTCTTATACATTTGCCCTATGGCACTAACTTTCTGGATGCACAGCGTTCATCTGAATAGCCCAATGTACTGTAGAAAAAAAAGAGTGGAGATGTCAACCCACTAAGAGCAAAGATGGCAGAACATACTGAGCTGCTTTTTACTGTATGTTCCATGATTCACCCTCCACTGTTGCAAGGGAAGATTTTTGCAAATGCATTTTGTGCAGCTCAGTTTGACTAACATGGTTAAATAAAGGCAGGATAAAAAAAAAAAGAAAAAAAAAAAGAAAAGAACATTTTATTGTCCCCTGGTGAACCGGTGTCTGCACAGGTCTAGCCACTGATGAGATCTAGCTGAAAAATACAGCACGCCTCTAGGGCCAAATCAAAGCTGTCCAGGTCTGCATCTGCAGGCTACAGAAAAAGAAGGGTGCTGCCAGTGCCCTGGTGAGTCATAAGCAGCGTTATTTAGTGAAAGACAGACCAGCTAACAAATGTATGTCCTTTAAACATTTTCCAAATGTTACATTGTGGTTGTGGGAATGTGAAAATGTCTTGTTTTCATAGTAGATAGCACAATTTGGACAAAAAGTCATATTGTGATTATAACAATCATATTCACATTGTACCTGCCCATTGTGTACCTGTTTTTGTCCACTCTGAGTTTGTCCAGAATTTTACTTTAAAGGACATTAGAACAATATTGTACTATGAAGTTTTCTCCAAACAATGTGAGAACTTCTATCGAATAATGTAATAAGAATATTCCATTTACATTATTTTAGAAACATTTGTTCCTAACCTTTACATAACTCTAGCCAAAGTAGTTGGAACATTTCTTGATAGACCACAGACCAGTTTAAATTCAAGCTAGCCCCAAAATGAGGAGTTCTGATAATATACACTGACGTGCTTGAACTTAAAGCTGGAATTATGTTAATCCCTGTCTCTCTCTCTTTCCATCTCTGTAGTTTGTTGGTGATGAGGAAGTGACTGTATGTTTGTTTGTGTGTGTGTGTGTGCGTGCGTGTGTGCGTGCATGCGTGCGTGCGTGCGTGTGTGCGTGTGTGTTTGTGTAAGTTGGTTTTTGGGGTTTACGAGGAAATGTTTTTAGGTTACACACTAGCAATTACGAGGGTATTATGCTATAAATGTGGTTTATGAGGACACCCCTATAGTGTCCCTGTAATTCAATTGGTTTAAAAAACATACTAAGCAATGCTTTTTTGAAAATGTAAAAATACCAAAAGGTTTCTGTGAGGGTTAGGTTTAGGGGTAGGGGTAGGGTGACTGTCTGTACATAAAGACATCTAGAGCATATGAAGGAGAAACTGCCAAAGTTACATACATAAACAAGCACACATAAACACACTGCAACCAAATGGAAACTGTGCAGTCAGTGACACATTAGCTCTGTCATGACCCTCTGGCTATAAATGTGCAGAACTTTTTTTTTTGCACTAATATATTTAGAAAGACTAGTGGTTATCAAATGCATTTGTATACATAAAGTTGGGTCCAAACGTCTTAGCCCACATCGAAAATCTGGAATTCAAATTCTAATTTCACCTGAAAATAAACTTTTTTATGTAAAACAAAGTAATGTTTTGATGTAAAATGAATAAGAAATATTAAGATTACAATTTTTTTTTTCTTTTTTTCTTTTTTGGTAACTAATGAAATACTTTCAGTATTTTTTACATTATTAATTAAAATTTTTAGTCTAATTGTTAAGCTTTATTAAATTAGAAAAACATTTTACAAGTGGACTCAGCTCCACTGTACAATGAGTATCATACATGTATATGTTGTGTACAAACGTGATTGTCAAGTGTGGAGTAGGTATAGTCAAGTTAAAGTCCTGCCATGTGTGTATGAGACTATCCTGTAAAGGTGTTGGAGTAGAAAACTCTATCTTCAGTATTACAGCAAGATTAATGTTGTAGCGAGCTGACTCGAGCAGGACTGACTAATCAAGCGTGAACTGTGGCACTGTGTGTTAACACTTCTGGGAACCTAGAAAGCCACATACACACACAGAGTCTCCATATAAAAGACAGAAAGCATTAGCCTTTCATAAGCAAGCCCACACCCCAGAGTGAGAGCAAGTCTTTGAGCACTCAAGTGAACACAACTCACAGAGGCACAGCACTGTTAATGCTGGACACCCACACATCATTCTAAACCCTAGCACATAAAGATAATGTTTATTAAAGGAATTTTTATTTTATTTTTATTATTATTATTTTTTATAAATCTATTATATGCATGCTGCACAGCATTATACAAAGGTATAAGAGAGAATTTGTGACCAAAAAAAATTAAAAGAGACTCAGGTTCTGGTCCCATGAAAACCAGGAAGTAATTGTGTTCACTCCTAAACATGGCTTCTGGTCCTGTGGAAATCAGGAAGTGATCTTGTTCACACCTAGACACGGGTTATCATCCTGTGGAAACAAGGAAGCAATTTTGTGTTCAGTCCTAGACACGGGTTCTGGTCCCATGAAAATCAGGAAGTAATCGTGTTCACTCTGAAACACGGCTTCTGGTCCTGTGGAAACCATTAAGAAATCGTGTTCACTCTGAAACACGGCTTCTGGACCCATGAAAACCAGAAAGTAATCGTGTTCACTCCGAAACATGGCTTCTGGTCCTGTGGAAACCAGGAAGTAACCGTGTTCACTCCTAGTCATGGATCCTGGTACCGTGGAATCCAGGAAGTAATTGTGTTAACTCCGAGACATGGCTTCTTATCCTGTGGAAACCAGCAAGTAATCACTCACTCCGAGATTCAGATTCTGGTCCCATGTATACCATGAAGTAATAGTGTTCACTCCTAGACATGGCTTCTGGTCCCATGGAAACCAGGAAGTAATCAAGTTTATTCCGAGGCATGGGTTCTGGTCCCATGTTAATCAGGAAGTAAACTGGTTCACTCTGAGACATGGGTTCTGGTCACATGTAGTTTCGTGGAAACTAGGAAGTAGTCATGTTCACCCCAAGACTGGTTCTGGTCCCTTGGAAACCTGGAAGTTATCGCTCAATTCAGGTCACTGGTTCTGGTCCAGTGGAAACTAGGAAGTAATCGTGTTTACTCTGATACTTGGGTTCTGGTCCCGTGGAAACTAGGAAGTAAATTGTGTGCACTTTAAGACAGGTTCTGGTCCCGTAGAAACCTAGAAGTAATTGCTCACTCTGAGTCATGGGTTCTGGTCCTGTGGAAATCAGGAGGTAATGGTGTTCACTCTGAGACATGGGATATGGTCCCATGTAAACCAGGAAGTAAATTAATTCACTCTGAGACATGGGTTCTGGTCCTGTGAAAACCAGGAAGTTAATGCATTCACTCTGCGAAACGGGTTTTGGTCCCATGGAAACTAGGAAGTATGGGGTTCCCCCTTGAATGATTTCACCCCCTGAATGATTTCGCTGTCCAACAAGGGACATGACATGACCCATCCTCCCCATCCCCCCCAAAAAGTTAAAAACCTTTTATAATTAAATAATAATAACAAAACATTATTGATTACATGTTATTATTATTGTAAAATGCAAAAAAATAAAATAAAATAATGTCAGTGTTAAAAGTGTAAAATATCAGTGTTAACAAAATTAAGTGCAAGGTTCCTATGTGACTTTGCATGGCAATACAAACAATACAAACCTTTACTTTCAAATTTGTTTGTGATTTCCTCAATGTACTACTTCCATTCATAGTATGTCAAGCAAGCATTTTTACCTCAAGTTTTTTTCAACAACACCCAACCATTGAATTCTAATAACATTGAGACATATTTTTACATTTTCTTCAGTATAAATAGCAATTATATTGTTAATGGTTAAAGCTTTTCTAAAAGACTTAGAGGCCATTCAGACCGAACAAGTTAAAAAAGCAACTCGCAGTGCAACAAACAGAGTAGAACACAGGCGTCGTGAGACACATTTTTAACAGTTGAAGTTCCTTTTAACTTGACAAAAGAACTTATAAAAAACTGTGACTCTCCTGCGTGAGATGCTGAAAACACAGTGATACACGGTGCAATGGTCAAAGACATCTGTTTAGTATGTTTACATTAAAAAACAACTGAAAAACAGTATGGACGCAAAAGCGTGTGTAGTGTGAACAGCCCCTTATTCACATGACACAGCACCATTTGAAGTTTTTTCAAAGTTACCTTTTAAAAAAGCAGCCTTTTGTTTCAAATGATTGTAGGTAAATATCAACTTTATCCAGCAGAGTGCTCTTCAATATCCTGATACTGTTTTGCTGAGTGAGACACCACTGCAAATGATTCAGTGAGATAGCAGTCCAAACAAATTAGACTGTGCAATTCAGTTCAGACCTTTTTTATATTTTTTTGGCTAATTCACTGAAAAGAAATGGCAAAAAAAAATATTCATTCGTGAAATCAAAATCACTAGTTCTGATTATATACACAGCTGACAGAGGACACACAAGACACACAGGACACACGTCATAATCACTTATTTGGTCAGTCAGAGGAATGTTTGTCAGATAAGTCGAAGCACTCATGATACTGTATATTTTTTGATGACTCCTTATTCGGTCTTGAGTACTACAACACTGGTGAATACTTGGTATTGGTAATATGGTTTTGATATGAGTGGTCCTGGATACAAAACTACTAGCTCTAGGTATAAAGCTTTTTAATAAACCCAGCAAAATTGCAACTACAGATCAGTGGGTGTCAAAACTGGCAGCAGTTGGTTGCATAATTCATGAAATCTACGGAACAGATTGTAGAATGCACATCTGTATGCAGGGGCATGCTGTCTTGTGCTCTTCTACAGAACGTTGACACACTTGAATATGCTGCCTCTTCCAGGGTCCGCAGCTGACAAGAACAGTGGCCCTTTGAAACAAGAAAAACTTTTTACACTGGATAGTTATTTGTGCTAAAATGTAATATCTGCAAGGGTTCATACCTGTGAACGGAAATCCGCCTCAGCAGAATCTACAAAGGCATTTTTTAAATCCTCATCCAGGAATAATAAAAGACTGTGATTGGCACATACTGGCCAGCACTGAGAAAAGTAACAGGTACAATGTGACAGCGGCATATACGCACTGATTCGGGAGCAGTCCAGACCTATGCACAATAATTTCCACCTGATCAATGATACTGGAAAACTTTAATAACCAGTAAAAATAAAAACAGACCTAAGACGAGCATGGCCCGTATGGTAAATCAGGTTCTGTGTAGGAGCAATGTTAATAGGCCTATGTAATAGCTCACCTAAAAATGAACATTTCTGCCTTCATTTAACTCACCCTCGTCATTTAAAACCAGTTTGACTTTTTTCATCAGTGAAACATAAGACTGACGAATGATCGTTGTGGTTGTCCAAGCTCCAAAAGCACATAAAAGCACTATAAAAGTTGTCCATAACACTCATGCCTTATATTTAAATTCTTCTTAAGCCATACAATAGGGTTGTGTGAGGAACAGGCTGAAATTTATGTGTTAACTCACCTTTTCACCTATTTGAAAGTGGTATGCGTGAGAACGTCTTTGTCACACCGCTCAGGCCTACACACGTTGGGCTGTCGAGAGCTGCACGCAGAGGATGTGTTGCATTGGCAGGAGAAAGTTTAAACAAGGAAGGAGAAAAGGCAGAGAAGAAATTGCACTCATTGGTTCTTGCGTGTATTGTCACTATTTTTGTTAAATGTGTGAAATTGAAGTCGATTTTAAGTGGGGGGCACACTTTGAGAACCACTGGACCAGAGAGAGGCACAATACCTAATGTTATATAATTGAAAGTTTTTTGAGCAAGTAAACTCACTAATGTGTGAAATATATCATCATCAAACAAAAAATGGACTGAAGCATACATATAATGGAATGGATTTGCAAACAAGTTGCCAATTTGTTCTTATTTTTTCTTTGTTCCGACACAATTTAACCCCTGCCCTTGAACGATTTCACCGTCACCGAGGTCTGTCTTGGCCCGGGACAATCATCATTCCATCTTTAAATACATGACAATTCCATATTTTATGGATCTGGTGGCAACTCTAGTCATGGTCACCACTCACTGTCATTGTATGGAAAAGAGCAGCTTGGACATTCTGCAACAGTACTGCCCTGCAAAGCAAAATGCAGTAACTATGCCAAAAGAGTAAAAAAAAAAAACATTTGTTTGGATTTTGCAGTTACTTGCATTTTTCACAGTCCATTTTCTCTGAATCTGAGCATAGTGACCCAATTTCAGTCCCAACTCAATTTTGACAATATGCGTAATTTGTCTGTAGAGTACTGTAGGTATCTCCTTTCGTGCTCCATGCAAGAAAGAGACAGTTACGGAATGATATAAAAGTGAGTGAAAGAATTATGTTCATTTTTGGGTGAACTATCCCTTTAAAACTGTATAGGGCGAAAAAATCAATGCATCTTCTTATCTCTTTACCCTCTCTCTTGTCCTCTGTCACACTCTCTGTCTCTAGATGCTTGTCTCTCTTTTTTCAGTGCTTCTGTGTCACAGCTTTTTAAACAAACATTGTCTCTCTCTTCCACTCTCTCACATCAATAATGTAACTAAATGTATCTCTGTGTTTAAGCCCTAACAGGGCCCTTCTGTCACTTTCCTGTTTAATAATAAACACAAAAAGAGGGGGGACAGAGAGAAAGAGTGAGGGGAACAGTGTGTGTGTGTGTGTGTGTGTGTGTGTGTGTGTGTGGCACAGGAATAAGAATGACATGTCAGTGGAGTGCATTACTCTAGCACTTACTTGGTTTGGCCCACACAGCAGTTTTTGCTTCCATCAGTGTGCAGACATTCCCATCACTCCTGTTCCTCTCTGGATGACAATGGACTCACTGAGTGCAGAACGGCATATTATTAGTGTCCACGCTCAGGGTCACAGGCTGTCTCAGAAGCTATTTAGGAGTTCAAGTCATCCAGTTTTAATTACAGTGAGGAACAAATAACGTAAGGGAGAGCCTTAGATGAAACTGATTCTCACCTATTTTTGTTCAGTATAGCGGTCTAATATTTCCAACCACGCAGATTAGAAAGTAATAGACTGAAACCGCAAACAGATTTAATCTTGTTGACACACCACCTCTGTAGAAAATATTTTATTCAAGAGAATGTGAGAATATAATCCCTGTTTACCAGCTAGGCCTGTATAAGCCTGTATAGATAAATCTGCTTTATAGAGGAGCACATCAAGGTTTTCAGTAAGTTTTATTTTTGTGTTTAATTTGTAATATCTGATCTGTTTACAGTTTTAAAATAGTTTTGTGCCTCTAATCTAATTACACTCATAATGCATAGCTAACATTATAATTTCATCAGCGCAATACAAAAATGTATAAGGTGGTGACTTAAGTGCTACTTAGATAGTCTGATTTAAAGGGATAGTTCACCTAAAAATTATCATTCTGTTATCATTTACTTACCCCCATGTCATTCCAAACCTGTATGACTATCTTTCTTCTGTTGAGCACAAAAGGAGATGTTTTAAATAAATCAATAAATAAAATTCCACTCTGTCTTTTTGAGAAAATGGCAGTTGATGGTGACTCGATTTAAAGCTTAAAAACAAGCAAAAATGATCATAAAACTAGCCCATGTGTTTTCATTGACTTCCCTGTTAGCTCTGTTCATTCCACAATTACAGATGGAGAGACAATATTCTACCCACTGAGGCACCTCGAGCTGTCCTCATGGTCGTCTGTGTGCGAATGTGTACATCAGGTAATTTTGGAGTTTTAGATTATTTTAGCACTTAAGACGGCTAATAATTGATTCTCTCCTGATGTCTGTAATATATAATACATTCATTTGGATGGTTATTAATAGTGCCTTAGAACCTTTTTGAAGCCATAGATGTAGTTGAATTTGATGTTAAGTGCCACACATTTTTATGTAATCTTTATTTATCTTGATTATGCTGGTTTGTCAAGTAAGAGGCAGATGCACTCCCACATATAAACATATGTGTTAAATGTTAGTTAACAAACCATGAGCTTACGATTTCATGGTAGATTGTCCATGATTCTCCTATGCATGCATGGTTTCATTTCACTGTCGTTATACATTTACGTAATTGCAATTTTTATAAGTCCATACGTATTGTATTTAACTTACTTACATCTACAATGCCACAAACAAGAAGTGTGAATTATTATAGTAAAAGTCATCCTATGTAGAATGATTAGAGATAAAAGTAGGGAATGTTAAACACTGCGTGTTGCTCTATGTATGTGTGTGCACACTTGAATGTGTGTCAAATAATAATAAATAAAAAATTATTTTATATATATATATATACAGAAAGATTTTATATTCTGTATATATATTCATATACAGAATAGAAATTATTGTTTAGGGTCAAAGATTAATGGTGTGCATTTGTGTGTCTGTGTGCTTATGACTTGCTGAGTAGGTGCTAATAAAACTGTGTATGTGTTTGAGTGTGTGCGTGCATGAAGTATAAAGATTCAACTTTATGAATAATGCCATGTTAATTGTGACAATAAGTGTGGAAGTTTTTGTAGTATTTTTCTTGTGGGTATTCTATCATTTGGCATAACTTCCATTTACTAATTGCAAACACCACACTAAGTGTGTAGACATAATCACATTTGTTCCGCAGCATTCATTGAATGTGTTGAAAAGGATGCATGAAAATGCTCTGCAGAAAATGCCTTCTAAAGCCAGAGAGCAACTGGTGCGTATTCGCTAATGGTCAGCCAAAATGTGACATGCAGAATCAGCATGAATTTCATTGTATTGCTTTTATGAAGATTAAATGCTGGAAGTTAAAGCAGTTCTCCGCTTAGACGAAAAATATAGATTGTTTTAAATTGTTTTTAATTCATGAAGAACAGACAAATAAAAAAATACTTCTATTAATTCATTATCATAAAACATTTTAATAGTGAAATTTAAGATGCAATTAATACATTAGTTGATAGATACAGTTTGAATTAGAAGAAATTATTTTCAAACTGGAATATTTAGACATTTTTTGGCCTAGTTTTGTTCTAGGTACACTGAGGTCAGTGAGTCTGAGACCATATTGAAAAAATGGGATTCTAAAAACTTTAAAACAAAGAAAAGTTATACATTTGGATTAAGAAAAATATTTAAGATTTGGTACTATATCTAGATTACTAATGAAATGTAAGCAAATTTGTGATCTTTACCATGTTAACTCCTTTGTATAAAAAGTCAGATCTCCTTGCATCCATTAAAGCACATAAGATGCCCTTTGGAACATTCTCAAATCATTCTAGATAACATAGATAATCAGGTTTTGCATAAAACTGGTGCAGTCCATGCCAGCTTGAGTGCATGTTCTCTTTAAAGCTTACGGAGAACATGCCAAATTCTTCACATTTTCAAATACATGTACTTTTTCCCATTCAACTGTTCAGTAAAATTGTTAAGCTGATTATATAATTTGTCATGAGAAATGTTGTATTAAATGAGAAAAATGCAAATAGAAGCATTTAGTCTCTTAGACTCTTGGACTCCACTGTATGTTTTGCATTATAGCTGTCTCTGTCCTGTTTGAACCATTAACAAAGTTTCACTAGAAGGGTTTAATCCTTTAAAAGCAGAAGATTGCCAAAACAGTTATAAAAGTGTCCTCTTTTCATGTTTGCTCTCTCCTAAAGTAAAAAACACTAAAGCTCTCCCTAATCCCAACCATCAAGACATCACTAAGTCTTCAAGAAGAAAAGAGGAGATGGATACGAACCAAATAGCAAGAGACAGAAAATGATGGATTGGTGGAGAGATTTGTGGGGTCCCCATCTGTGAGCATAATCTTAAAAAAAAATCTGTTTACGCACAAGAGAGAGGGAGGGGAGGGGGTGGATTTAGCGTAAGCCACAGAATAATATCAGTTTCATGGTTTTAAGGGCAAATTGAAGAGGAGGGGGAGATAAAATTAAAAACACTCTCATCCTCAGTATATTTGACAGCTGAGTTTTGTGTGTGTGTGTGTGTGTGTATACATGTTTATACTACAAATGTCCCAAAAGGGAGAGTAAAACCTGAGATCCCCTACCTTGTGGGGCCCAGCCAGCGGTCCCCATGAGGGAAATGGCTTATTAAACATACTAAACGATGTTTTTTTGAAAATGTAAAAATGCAAAAAGGTTTTGTGAGGGTTAGGTTTAGGGGTAGGGTTAGGGTTAGGGTCAGGGGATATAAATTATCATTAGATCTGTATAAAATGTGTGTGTGTGTGTGATTTCTGCCTTCTGTGAACATGTGCCATGCATATGACGGTGCGTATTTCTGTTTGCTCTGTTCAGTTTGTTCAGTTTGTGGGATTTTAAGGTCTTTAGATGAGGGCTTGGCCCATTTCATGCTGCCCAGAAGAGCCACAGCTCAGGCCCTCATCTGGAAAAATATGTGTATTATTTAAACATTTCAGAAATAATTCATTTGTAAACAGTATTATGGACTCAAAATATCTCTTTTCTCTCACTCAGTGATACACTGTTCATTAGATGAATGTCAGGGAAAGCCTGATATGATGGGATAAGACTGTATTTTGACAGATGTTTTGCCCATGGTGCATTTGTCATATGGGAAAGTGACAGACGCCTTGCAGTGTTGTGTGTGTGTTGTTTAGCTAGTGTTTTTGAGGACAAATTTTTCTGGAGGGCCTCTCCTATAATTTGTGCTCTTCTTTTTACATTCAGTGGGGTCCAAATGTCCAAATTGAAAATGTCAGATTCAAAATCTAATTTAAACCTGGTAATAAACAGAAAAATATTTTGTTTTTTTCAATTAAAAATTTTCTGCTGAACTTTTCACTTAAATTGTTACATTGCAAAATGTTCAACTGTTACCTTAAAAATCAATTTCTCTTTTATTTAATCTTAAAAAAATAAATAAATAAATAAATAAATAAATAAAAAAACATTTGTTGGTCAAATGTAGTTAATTTAGACATGTTAAGTAGGCCTAACTTTATTTTAATTTGAATAAAACCAGTTCATTTTCATGTTACCGCATGAAGTATGGAGCTAGAACAATGACTAAAGCATTTAAATCTGAAATATGTTCATATGAATATTAGACTTTTTTTTATTATTATTTTTTGAATAGCAGATTTTTTTTGTTTTGAATTTTTGAAGGTGGAATTTGATGTAAAATTTCAGATTTTATTTTTACTGAAAATTTGAAAATCTGAATGTATACAGCTAATTCCACCACTAAAACATAAAAATAAAAAACTTGATTTAAAATCACAAATTTATAAAATACACCACAAAAATCATCAGTTTTGTTAAATGTCACATGTCTTAAATTCAAATGAACACATTGCAGATTCAAATATTTAAGTCATTGTTCTAGCTCCATAATGAAGCACATTTTTTTTTTTTTTTTTTTTGGTTACCTGACAGAAACAGTGTAATTCATAATTATTAGGAATATCTATTAAATGAGATGCAAAATAGAAGCATTTTCAATAGTGTTCTCACACAGATTTCTGGACCCAACTATAGATGATATAATATTATTTAATTTAAATAAAATAATGCTAAAAATATAAACATAACTAATTAAATCTCTTTCGTTGTCTATATTTGTCCATCTGTCTGTCTCTCCCTTTCTGTCTCTGTCTGCCTCCATCAGTTATGCTGCTGGATACTACTGAGTCTACCGCTGAACTGGGTTGGACAACGTATCCTGACACAGGGGTAAGATTCATGAATTAGATTAGACAGCACACATTCACTGCAATTTAACCCTCATGTTCTATTGAGATTGACATTACTGTTTTTATGTTTGGGGTCCCAGAGACCCCAATGATGTAAAAAAAAAAATGTTTTTTAAATTAACCAAATTCTTTAAATATGTTGCTCTGACCTAATCAAACCCAGTAGAAGGATATTATTGAAGCTTAAATGTGAAGCAGAAATATGACTGGTCTCGATTCTAGTTACACTGTTTCTGTTTGGGTTTATTTTGATCCCCACAAAAACACATTAAAACACTATAACATAATTTAAAATAATATAAAAATTAATTGCATTTATTCATGTTTTATTTCACAAATGACATTTTATTTGACATTTTTTTTTTTTTTATGGAGGACATTCAAAGCAGGTTATCAAGTTTAAATTTATTTTATAGTTCAGAATGTAAAAAGTCAGAAAGTATCAATTTGATACTTCAAAGTTAAGTGTAATTTTAAAGCCCGTTTCAGATCAAATTAAAATTTATTAATTACAAATGTATTAAAATTCATGGCTTAGACAGAACAGAACACATGGGTTACAGTAAATACATACGGTGGAGAAAACAATCACACTTTAGCGTATTCTGATGTTATTGATTGTACACGATGGTCTCTTACTTGTGTGTTGGTGTCCAGCGGGTTAGAGATTGTGATTGTGAGTGTGTGCTTTCTGCTTTAATCCCACCTCATTGAAAGGACAAGAAATGGGGCATATTAAACCTTCCCTCTCTCAATTCCTTCATCCTTTCATGTGTGTATTTGATGGCATCTCGAGCGTGATATCTGATGTCTCTGTGGCCCTGAGCAGCTCTGGGCCTCTGACCTACTGAGTAGTACTGAACTCAGTCCTTACTTCCCTTAATCTTTCCTGCACCTTCATCTCTCTCTCTCTCTCCCTCTTTCTGTCAGTCGGCCTGTCTACATATCATTGTTGATCTATCCATCTGTGCTTTACTGAATTCCTCCTCCTCCCCTTCACTCATCTTCTGTTTCTCTCAAGCTGTTCATCCCATCTTGGTTTCTTTCCATTCAAGTCCTTTTCTTTCCTTGTTCCCAGAACGAATTGCAAATATGCTGTTGTTACAGTACTTTAAGGAGCTATTTCTACTCTGATCTGACCCTTAGAAGTACTCTAAGTTTTGTGAGTGTAACCTAATTTAGTCAGGTTGATTCAGTCATATTACAATTTTTATTTTTGTATTTTTTTACCACATTTTTAGGTTACCTGACAAAATGTTTCTCACAGTGTATGCTCACTCTTTCTTAAATCTCTCTCTTCATATTCCAGCAGTCTTTTCCTGTTCAGTTTTTGAGCCAGTATTTCTCTCTCTTTCTCTTTAGTCATTCTGTCTGTATTTATTTTCTTCATCCTCTCCTCTCCCTTTTTCAGTGTGACAGTTGTTTGCCGCCTTTCTGTGAGTCAGAGTGTGTGTGTGTATGTCTCTGTGTGCCTGTGTACGTGTGTTATTTTTACATTGTGTATCTCTGGAGAGATTTGGGGTTTCCTGGAAAAAGCACACAATAGCATCCAATCTGTGTTATTCACCCCCCCCCCCCCCCCCCCCATAAAAAGGTATAATACACTTTTCCACAGATATATGGATTCAGATCTGTTGACATGAGTCCCATAAACACACAACAGCTTTGCTAACATTGCATTTTCTTCTCTATATCACTCCAATATTGACTATTTCTCTCAATTTTCACCATGCTTCAATTGAGAGTAGGCTCTGTTAAAGGGATAGTTCACTCATAATTACAATTCTGTCATCATTTACACACCCTCATGTTGTTCCAAACCTGTATGACACTGCTTATTTCCATACATTGAAAGTGAATGGTGACCAGGGACTGTCAAGATCCAAAAATGAAAAAGTACCATAAAAGTAGTCCATTCTTGTGCACTACAGACTTGTGCGCTTTATAATAAGTCTTTTAAAGTCATATAATAGCTTGTGTGAGGAGCATTTTTAGGTAGTTTATTAAGTCGTTCTTCACTGATATTTTTTGCCTTAGCTCTCAAATCATGCACATATTTAAATATTCAAGTATTCATCAAGATTTCTCACACCAGGTTTGATGTCAATGATGCCAAATGTCATTGATTCTCATGTGTCTAGTAACCAATCGTCAATATGTGCATATTCAAATTGCACAAATGAGATTTGAGAGCTATGGTGGAAGAGAATGTTTTCAACCCCTGTCTCATGACATGTAATGACAGTATGAGATGGCAAAAGCGTAAGAAATCGAGTTTGCTTGTACAAAAATGTTCAACTTTAAAGAGGCCCTATTATGCTTTTTGGGATTTTACCTTTCCTTTATTGTGTAATATAGCTCTTTGTGCATGTAAAAGGTCTGCAAAGTTACAAAGCAAAAGGGAGTTATTCTCTCCCACACACAACACTGCTCAAGAACTACAAGAAAATAGATACTTTACGGAAGAAATGGCTGGACTACAGTCCAGCCATTTCTTCCGTAAAGTATCTATGTATCTACTTTGGCCCAACCACAAACAAGCGTAGTTATAGCCGAGGACAGGATGAGTTGGGTTAGTGTTGTTGCCATGTGGAGAAGACGTTGTTTTCTTCACTGCGAAAGCAATACCTCTTTGTTTGGACTTCCAAAGGCAGACAAATTGAAGTCTCAATGGTTAAAATTTATTTTAATTATTTAGTAGTACAACCACAACCAATGCTGTATTTTCAAGTTGGTTACTCCTGAAAGATGGGGCAGTTCGCACTTTGTTGGGACAGTCTGGTACTTCAGGATCACAACCTGTAATGTTTGATTATTTGTGGATTTATCTGCTACCCAGAGTTCAAATGCAGAGTTTTTTGTGGTAGCTACGGTGTACACCCAGTGCACAGCTGTAGGTCTCTGCTAACCTGCTAGCTAATGTTATTGTGTTGAAATAGATTTGCTAATCAGCTGCAGGCCCAATTTTACCTACAATTGTGTAGAATCATGCAGATTGTTTGTCATTCTTACTATCATGAATAGTGATCAAGTGTGGAGATAGATTTCTTTTTACGAATGGTCATTTTACGTCCGCAATCCATGGTAGTGCTCGGCTAACTTGTTATGTAATGTTATTGTTTTGGTAAGGGTTTACTATTCAGCTGTGGGCCAGCTTTTACCTAAAACTGTGTAACAAAATGGTCGATCTCAAGAGTCTTATATAATTATATAATTACAAGCTGTAATGTTACGACCGCTATCCATGGTAGTCCACGGTTAACTTGCTCACTAACTCTCTAATACACAGTAATGAGGGAGTAAGCTTCTGTTCTCCGTTCATAGCTTGGGCGAACAAGTTTGGCTACACCCATTCCAGCAAAAGATGACTAACTTAGATGCACTACGTGTCTTTTACTTGAAGCTTTGTTAGGTTCACAATAATCAACAGTGTACTGGTAAGAAAGCTACAAAATTAAAACGTACCACTGTGAAACGTCCTGCTCAAATCGTGCTTGTGAAGGTTGTTCGGGTCAATCAGCTTGTTCTTCCAAACTTTCATTATCGGACTCTGGCTTGGACTGGTACGGCAAAAACCGATGCCACTGTTATCATAGTTACAATAGTGTTTACAGAGCTGCTCACGAAGCCTCAGGAGCTGAAACTCAGTTATGGTAAGGGGCGTTACATTTCCGACACATGCTCTATGCGGTTGACCAATCACAACAGACTAAGCCAGCTGACCAATCAGAGCACACTGGGCTTATCGGAAAGGGGGGCTTTAAAGAGACAAGAGGTAAATCAGAGCATTTCAGCCAGATGATGAAGAATGGGGAAAAGAAATGTACAGTATGAGAAAAATAATGTCTTTTTTTAACATTTAAAGCATGTAAACCTATTCTAGTAGACCCCCAAAATAAAATTATGAACCTGTAAATTAGCATAATATGGGCTCTTTAACTCCCACAGAGAAAAATAAATGAACAAATAATTAATGAATAAATAATGTTGTTATTAGGATTTTTCCTAATTTTAACCCCTTACCCTAATCTAACCATATAGTTTAACCCCTTATCCAAAACCTTAATCTAACAATGATTTTAATAGGAAAATCACCGTTAGGTACCACAGAAGAAAGATAAATATTGGGGTTTTGAACAAGCGTTTATATTATTTTTCAGTTTTAAAACCTTATCCATACCCTAAATCTAAACATAACCATAAAATGTGAAAATGTTATAGGAAAATAACTTTTGTGAACCACGGAATAAAATAAACATCAGGGTTTGGAACAAGACATGGGAAGCCTACAAACCGATCTCATGAAAAGTCGTACGAATTTCGTACAAGCTGTCAAAATCATATGAAATCGTACGAGTTCATTAGTATGAATTTGTAGGAATTGTAGACGTGCAAATCCCCGGATATAATGTGGAAGTAAGCGAAAGTTCCATGTGTCAGACATTGTGTACATGCTTATTAATTTTATGCACTAACCCAAACTCGATATCTAAATTAAACCCATAAGCATGATTTAAAGGGTAAAGAGCATGCTGTGTATGACAGAAGAAACTAATTGTCATGTTTTAGAAGGATACAGGGGAGAATCCCCTGACTGGCTGGTGTGAAAGTCATACTTATTCTTACAACCCAACTTGTATGATTACATTTGATTTAGCCACGATTTGTGTGGGAAGCATATCACAGGTTATTGACATACCTGCATCAGTCATTTGTATTGCATAAATAAATGGAATGGGAAACCAAGTTTGTTCACAGATGTTTCCTTTCCTACAATAAAGTGCTTTTATAGTAGGCAAGCTCAAATTTGATGCCTGTATTGTATCGGTTTAAAAGTTGATTGTTGATTGGTTGGTTTAAAAGTTGTAACTTTTCATATTACATCTTAGGATTTCACCATTTCATTCAAATTATTATGAGTTGTTATGAGACATGGTTAAATATTTTCGGTAAATAATTACTAAAATTTCAGTCTGTTCATTACACAAATCTATTTTATCACTTCAGGAGACTTCATATATAACACTCCATATATGCACTAATGTTATGGATCTATCATGGTGCTTTTTTGGTCGGACAGCCCCTGCTTACAATTCACTTTCATTGTATGGAAAAGAGCAGAATGAACATTCTGCCCAACATCTTCTTTCGTGTTCTCCAGAACAAAGGAAATCCTTCAGGTTTGAAATGACATGAGGGTGAGTAAATGATGATCATATTTTCATTTTTGGGCGAAAAACTAAATTCCTTTATCTATATATTGTGCACCTGATATTTAAAAATATGTGTATATTTTTAAGAGAGTATCAGAAATGTTGTGGTACCGTAGTAATGGCTGATTTCCCTCTCTCATTTTTTCCAGTGGGACGAGGTGAGTGTGTTAGACGACAAAGGGAAACTCATGCGTACCTTTGAAGTCTGCAATGTCAATCAGAACCCTCGTCTCCAAGACAACTGGCTGGCCACACCCTTCCTGTATCGGCAGTCAGCTCCACGGATCTTTGTGACTCTACGTTTCTCAGTCCGCGACTGTGCCAGTCTACGTTCCCCCTCCCCAACATGCAGGGAGACACTGACACTGTACTACAAACAGGCTGACTCCCAGAGAGAGCTCAAGAGAACCTGGGCAGCTGAGGTGAGGGATGAGGGATTATAGCTCATTCAAGGCAGGGGAAGTTGATTTTAATGGGATTAAAGTAGGATTGAAAAGTGTTATTGCACTAAACTCAATTTTTGTATAAGAAATTTTCAAGTAGAATATGATCTGATGCAATGGAAGAATTTTAACATTTATTATTATCTCCAAAAAACATAGCTCATGAAAAAGAAAATGTCTAGAAGTGTAAAGGATGTGCCCAAAATTATAATGATTGCCACAACCCTGACTATGATAAGCTTAAAGGAACAAAAATGAAAATTCTGTCATTATTTGTTCACCCTATTATTGCTCTAAAGACTTTAACATTTTCAAATGTCTTTTTGCCATACAATGAAAGTAAACAGCGTCCAAATCAAATATGGTGACATGTCAATAACATCAAACCTCAATGTTTTTTTGTTTTTTTGTTTTTTGTCTCGTAAACAAAAAATTCATGACATCATGACACAAGAACCAGTGAAGATGTTATTGATGTGATGGCATATTTAATATTTATATTTAAATGGGAGTTGATTAATAATTTGATTTAAGAGTAAATAACAACTTAAATTTAAATTTGTTCATCGCATAAAATAATCATATGTATTCAGAAGACTTGGAAAATAGTGCATGAGTTGCCTTTACTTTTACTGTGGTTTTATGGTCTGTTTTTTGGAGTTGTGTTTTTTATTGTCTTTTTTGGAGTTTGAAAGACCAAAGTCACTATTCACTTTCATTATATGGTGTAAAGTCCTGTGAGGATAAAAATTCCTTTTGTCTTCTAAGCAAGAAAGAAAATAATATGGCTTAGGACCGAAATGAGGGTGAGTAAATAATGACAGAATTTTTAGTTTTGGGTGAACTATTCCTTTAACCATTATGCTACCAGATTTCCCAAAAAAAAAAGTACATATATCCTCGTGAGACCCCACTTCATTTTGTTTTGTCTTCGCTATATGCTATGCATAATTTAATTAAATTTGACCCAACTGATCTAATTTCAGGACACTCTGGGCTGTCATTAAAGAGTTAAACTTTCGATGCACCGAGTCATGTGACAAACGGAGTTTGTCTTTGGGAGAAATGGCAACAAAAATACATCTTGTATGAAACCTCATTACGTTTTTACATTGAAACCTGACTGTGTCAAACAATTAGAGTCTCTAATTTTATCCGCACGCTGTTAAACCAAGTGACCACAGACGATGATTATAGGGCTATTTTTCCCTTAGAAATCACATATTCACTGTGCATTATCACATTCAGAATCAATGAGTGCATTCAAAAGTTGGAAAATGTTGCTTTCGGAGGCTGTGTATATGGAGTTCGGGTGAAAATAAGGTGCATTTCAAACTGTTCTCACACCAGTGCATACAGATAGTAGACTGGAGGTCAAGTCATTCACTAAATAGGGAGCAAGGGAACATCCTATAGCTTTCAAATGCAAGTGCATACACTCCAAACTTCTGGTCAAAAGTTCAGTTTCACGCTGCAGATGATGTTTGGACTATTGAACATGTTTGGCAGACAGGGGGCAATGGTAATCAGTTCATAGATTCAGAATTTATAATGCAACATTTTTCTTTTCACATGGTTGGCAGTGACGGACAATGCTGGCCATGACTTTGAATCAGAATTAATTATGCTAATTGGTAAAATGTTTTAGCACTGGCTATAACTTGTTTGTTTGACAGTGCAAAGAGAGAACATTGAGATTTTGAGAAAAGTCAAATACTTTTTATATCAGAGTTTATTATATGTGGTTTTCCCAATACACAAGTAAAGCAGCTTTACAGAAAATCAGCTATAATGTCTGTAATGTCTCAAAAACATAAACAACCAACACCCCCTGGAAACATAAACAATTTGATTTAAAAAAATCAGACTTTCTATAGCTTGGTATTATTTAAAATTTCACAACTTAGTCCCACTGTCCCCATATGAGGACATCTAGTAGTTCTTACCACAAACATGGGATTTGTGCCTCTAATGTTTTTTTGTTTTTTTTAAAGGACAAAGCGTACCATACTCTGGAAAAGTACCATGAGGTATCCTGAGGCCCTGTTTGTTTTTTTAACCCTCAGTGCATAGAACTTCAGTTGTCTACACTGCCGTGCAAAGGCAAAAGGCTGTAACTTCGTTTTTGGTCGAAAATGAGTTATTGATATTTTTGAGACTTTCAAGACCTCCTTTATCATGTGGATAATTATCTTGAGTCAATTCTGTTGTTTTTTCGAGAATATAATGGGTTGTCTTAACAGTAACTTCCAAAAGCCCAAGAGAAACCAAGGCAGAACTCCGTAACTCCAAATTACCGCTCTTTGACTTTGTTTTGGAATGCTCAAATTGAGTTAGGGTACTCTGCCTTTGTTTAGCCGTGCGTCAAAATGAAGTTACTGTGCCGGCATGGAGTTACTGTACTCTGCCTTTGTTTTTACATTAAAGTTTACCACGTTTAAATTACGGTGTAGCCTGTGTACTGTCGTACATCTGTCATTGAAGCAATCTGACACACACGATACCTGAATAAAAGTGTAGTAAACAAATATTGTTGAGTGTTTTTCTATAGCGTTTAAGGGAAAATGATGGTTGAGATGGCTTTGAAATGCCGACATAAAGGTCAAGGTAAGAAAGTGTGTAACACAAAAGATGCATTAGACAAACTACTTAGATAGATAGATCGCAATCTACTTCATTTAGCTAGCTAGCAGCCTATAGCATAAATAGGCTACTCAGCTATCCAATGAATAGGCTACCAAACAGCAAAGACTGGATAACTTGCCAGCAATAAGTAATCGTAAATATTCTCAAAGTTTTTTTTTTTTTTTCATAATGCAGATTATTCAGTCAGTGCCAGCCTATCAGTGACTGCTGTCAACATCAGTGTCAGTGAGTCTGGGGCTGCCCACTAGTTGCACGAGTGTGGACTCGAATGCCATGACAGCGTAGCATGTAGCATGATCACACATAAAATCAGTAGTATCAGTTCGCAATTAAATCTGTCCTACCTTTTCTGGTAACCCGATAAAATCCATGGCAATGAACGTCATCGCAGATGTTTAATCCACAACAATCCACAAGCATTCTGATTTCTGAGCATTATTCCTACTTGCTGGCGTTCACATCAATCCACAAGTCGATCTTTTAGGCTAGACTACTTTCATTCAATTGGATGTAAAAGCACTTAGGCTAACTTATGTCTTGTATCCTTTTATGTTAATGAACACAGCAATAAATAAATTGGTTTCAAAACGGTATCCAACCACATGTATAACTTTTTGTCTGGATGTCAGTTACGGTCAGATTCAGAAAAACAATTAATATAGTCACATACTCTATATTATAGCCTTTGAGATTGGCCAATCCAGTCCACCAGTCAGAGACCTGTGCACTGGAGCATGGTAGCTAAATTTAACCCTTGATTAACCAGCTGTGGCACTAACTTGTAGGCCTGTGGCTGTATTTATTATCTCTTATTCCAATCCATGCATTTTAAATTTGTACATGATTTGTTATATCTTTGCATTCCATTATTAATTAAATTATGTTTACTCATTAGAAATATGCTTATCTTGTATTTATTCATATAATTAAGTGTCACCTATCTGCAGTCAACCTGTTAGTTTTGCTGCACACCAATTGAAGATATTCTTTTCCGCTATGGAGGTATGTGTCATGTCTAATGTATTAAAAATGCCATCAGAATACAACCAAAGCACAGGATAGCAATAAGTACATGGCTATAAGTAATTGTAAATCATCAAAAATAAATGCCATGATCACTAGATTTTATACAGGTGTTACTATAATAATTTTGTAAATAGTGATCAGCAACAAAATATCGATAATGTGGAAGTTACTGCCTTTTGCCTTGGCATGAATTCTCACTTTTTGCAGACAATACAAAGGCAGAGTACAGTAACTTCAAAATAGGGGTCAGAAGAAAAGTTTGAGCTCAAGATTTTTTTATGTAGATATATTTCATTACTAAAACATCTAATTGCCAGATTTTCAGTGTCCTACCTATAATACATTTGGCTGGACAACTAAAAAACTTTAAAGTCATTTTTCTCAGTTCCACACTCTAGCGAGTTAAGGTCTTTTGCCTTTGTAGGGCAGTACAGTTCTCTAAGTCTTACTTTCAAGTTATTATATTTCTGCAGGACAGTATAAGCATCATAAAGCCAACATGAGTGTGTTAGTCTTTTTTAAGGTAGGTATGTGTGTAGGTATCTTGTCCTACCTACACACAGGCATCAAATGAAGAAATCTTGCAGCATTCTGTCTTGAATTGTTTTTTTGTTTTTTGTTTTGTTTGACTCACTAAAACACTTTGAATCTTTGTTATGGAGGAGCCTGAGGATCCATGGGATTAGTTTTCAAAGAAAATAAGACCCACATGCTCTTCAAATGATTGTATATTGTATGAAGTAAATTTCCCCAGATGTATCACTCAAGAGAAATGCAAGACGAAGCCAACATGATACTGTCAAAAGCCTGGAGGCTTCCAATGAAAAATACTGTATATTAATGTAAAATATTAAAACTAGAAACATATTTTTCAATGCTTAAGTCAAAGAAAATTATGATTATCTCCATTCTGATGTGTGCTGATGTGTGTAATCTTTTTAATGTTTAACATTTTTTCTCATATCCCAGCTTAATATGCAGAGTCAACTCTAAATATGCCATTTATAGACTGATTCCTCTGTGAAAGGGATTTGTCCATTGTGTGTAAAGAAAATACTGTTTCTCATACTTTGGCAAGCCTCACAACATCTCTGTTATGTAAGGCACTTGTCATCTCTTCATTTTTGCCCACTCTTAGTTAATGTTTTAAATGCAATGTTAACGCACTATAAATAGTCCCTTAAAGCAAGTGTTCACCCAAAAATGAAAATAATTTCAGCACCCTCTTGTTGTTTCAAACTTGCACACTGCTATTTTTACTGTGGAACAGATAAGGCAAAATGTAATATGAGAAAACTTAACAATGTACAAGTCTCTCTGTCTTTCTCTCGCTGTTCCAGCCTTCTAGTGGGGATTCGAGAGAGGGCTGGGTGAAGATCGACACAATCGCAGCAGACAAGAGTTTCAGCCGTGTGGAGCCCAGTCTACCTCACCAGTACAAATCTGAAAGCACACGGCGCATCAACGTCAAAACCCGCAGCTTTGCTCCTCTCACACGCAAAGGGTACGATGACCTTTTGCTTTTCCTCTGTCTCCCTAAAACGCTTCATGAATGGGGGTCACTGTGTGCAGATGAAATGAGCTTGCCACTGAATGTGGTTACCCAGGATCAGGCAATTCGACTGAGCAAATATCAGCCGCAGTGTTAATATTTGCCTTGATATGGCTTGAATATGAAAACATGGGATGTACACTTGGTCACTTAATGTGTTTTCAAAAAGACCAAATGGAAATGCTCTCCAAGATGCATTCGAGAAGGACAGCAATCAAATCACTCAAACCACCTCAGGAGAAGACGAAATGAAGTTCTAAACATAAGTTTGGGAGAGGCTTGTTCCTGCCAATCACATCCCAAGGATATATAAGTGGCTGCTTCCCTCGCACCGGTGACTATTCTTCCGGCATCCCTCCACCTCCCCATCTCAAACTTTATATTTCATAACACCTATACCAATTGTTTCAAAATATTTATATTTCTTGCTTTAGTAAGATAGTCCAGGGGGGATCTCAGAGCTCAAGCCTAGTCCTGTGCTTGAGCCCCTCCGTTCTGGAAAGCACGCCATATGTTTACCTTAATGCACTCCAGGACTATATGAACCAGTGAACTCATAAAACACGTGATTTGACTCGCCCAAGTGTAAATGCATCTGGTTGCTCAGGCCACATCCTGAACATAAACTTCACTCCTCACAAACGGAACTACGGGAGCCCAAAGATGACAAAGAGAATGCAGCACATAACACCTATTGCCTTTTGTTCCATAATCGTCAAGCAGTTTTAGCCATTATAGCTTTTTGGGTTTATTTCTTATGTGACACATTAAATGCAGCAAAATCTAACTGCCCAGCATTAGCATCATTTCATGAATTCTGTTATAAATGCATATAGTGTGGGACTAGTTGATCTGATTTATATCCATTTTGCTAATATGAATCATATATGTGGCCAAGTGTAAATAGAAAATGCATACCCCAAGATTGCAGATGCATAAAGTGACCTGGGGCCGTTCAGTCCGAACGCGTTCTT
Source organism: Myxocyprinus asiaticus (assembly GCF_019703515.2). NCBI lineage: Eukaryota > Metazoa > Chordata > Actinopteri > Cypriniformes > Catostomidae > Myxocyprinus > Myxocyprinus asiaticus. Next base: position 28,266,251 of record NC_059358.1, on the reverse strand, counting down.
GTGCTAAAAAAGCTAGACGCAGTGTCACAAATAGAGCACAACGCAGGTGTCTCGAGATTAATTTTTAACAGTTCTTTTAAACTTGACAGAGCGTCTAAAAAAATGCATCATGAAAAAACAGCAAGACGTGCCGCAACTGTCAAAGGCTTTTGTCTAGCTTGTGCTTACATAGAAAAACATTTGAAAAACAGCACAGTCGGAAGCAAAAAACACGTTTTGTGTGAATGGCCCCTTTTGCTGGCTTTTCCATCTTTTCATATTTGTATCACTCTTTTTGTCTCTCTCCTGCTTTCCCTCTATTTCAGGTTTGTGTTAGCAATAGTAGACAGTGGAGCATGTGTATCGCTCATGGGTGTTTCAATATTTTATCGCCGCTGCCCAGCTACAAGTAGCTACCTGGCCATCTACCCAGCCACACCCTCAGGTGCGGAGCCAACTTCTCTGGTTCCAGTGACTGGGACTTGTGTACCTCATAGCCAATCACAGGGTGGAACAGCACCAAGAATGCATTGTAACACCGAAGGTGAATGGCTGGTTCCTGTTGGAGGATGTATGTGTGACGTGGGATATGAGCCCAACCATAATGGCTCAGCCTGTCTGGGTGAGTTAACAAAACTTCTATACATTACACTGATATAGGGAAAGTATTTCTCAACTGGATCCAGTTGTCTGTTCTCTACACTGGTGTACTGTTAAGGATTACCCGTGTGGATCCATTTTTAAGAGTACCCATTTAATCACCCACATAATGATTCTAATCAACACATGATCGCACCCATGCATAAACATAACCAAAAAACAGGCAGACCCCAAACTACGCAAATGTGAGCTAAACCACCAGCCTATAATTTAGTTGTCTGTGTGTGTCATTGTTGTGTCAGTTATCTCTGAATCAGTACTTTGCTGGCTTCCTGTCATTGTAATATGAGCAAATCTTGATGGACAGAAAATGACACACGGATGTATTCATGCATACAGTGAGGAGCCCATAAACACAGATCTAATTAAAGGCACAAAAGACACAATCAGCACTGTTTGTATGGGTTTACTTAGCTACCTTAGGGACGAAATTGTCCCCAGAAATTGGCTAAATAACAAAACCTTCATTTGTGGACATTGAGGATGTACTCATTTGGAAACATGATTAATAAATAAAATATATAATGTTTTTTTTATTTTATTTTTATTTTTTTCAAAATAGTAGCAAATTTTTTTATATAAAAATATAAATAAATATATACTTACTATAATACATATTTTAAATATTTAAAATATTTAAATAGTTAATTAAAAGTGGTGTAAATATTTAAAAGATGTTTTTGTGTTTCTGGGTCAAGTTTTTCCTACATTGTGGGGACCAGATATCGTCAGAAGCATTGTAAAATCTGACATTGTAGGGACCAGCTAACAGTCCCCCCAATGAAAACTAAATAATGTATTAATGAGAATATAAATATGCAGAAAAGTACGTCTGGGGGGGTTGGTTTTGGGATGGTAAAATCTTTAGCTCACTATAAAAACAACAGATGTCAATAGAAATTCCCCACAAGGATGGAAAAACAAAAAGCGTGTGTGCAAAAGGATTTTTTGTTTTATCTGTCTTTGTGTATCAGAATTGTTCTTTGTCACTTTGTCAGCATAATATGTATCTGTGGGTATGTGGGTGACACATCTCTTCTCTGTATTCTTTTTAATCTGTGTTCTGTGTAGATTGTTTGACAAAAAGAAATAGTGAAATAGAGCGAGAGAGAAAGAGCAATGTTTTTTATCTCTTAGAGGAAATAGCAGTCAAATTGAGACAAACTCATCTTCAGCATCAACAAGTTTTTCTTCTCTTTCCCAAAGCAATGGAGGGAATGAGGTCAAAGAAATGAAAAGACAAAGAGAGAGAGAGAGAGAGAGAGAGAGAGAGAGGGGGGGGGGTGCTACAGAAGTGGAGGAGAGCGGAAATGCACTACAGGGTTAAATTCTGGGGGCGATGCAAGTAAATCAGAAAAGAAGTTTTGGGATATCTTGAAGATGAAAGTAGAGTGGTGGAGGGGTGGAGAGTGAGTGGGGGATGTGACACATTTAGGTCACAGTGATGTAATGGCCATTCAGCTGAACAAGTGACAGAAACTACAAGAAACAGGAGAGGGGTAGGATCTAGTAGTGGACACAAGTTAAAGACTAGAGGACTGAGCAGGCAACAAATCCTGAAGAAGTCAAGAAAATGTTGGATGGACAGAAGGAGTCATGTTGACAGAGTGATAGAGAGGGTTTGCTTTTATTTGTGTACAATTATATCATGTATTATGTTTTGCATAAAGTGTTCTGTGCTTAAATTATGAGAGTCAGCATAGGTGTTTTATATTATATTTTGATTTTGATTTGGTGCAATATAAGCAGGAACATTCATTGGTTGACTGATTTCAACTATCCTTACATGCTTTGTCTCCTGTACTGCAAGCGCAGTAACTGAAATGAAAAAATTATGTGAATTCTGATTAAAGCTGATGTGGAGATTTTTTTATTTTTTATTTTTTTAAATACATTCTCCTATCCCAGCTTAATATGACTATAATACAAATAATAAAAAAATAATACAACTGCAAGTAAGCCATTAGGTTTATTTCCCCGAAAAGTGTAAACACTGTGGCTCTATCACAACAATCTCTTTGTGCATCCAAACCAGCTTGACATAACATTGACTAAAGTAGTTATGTGATTTTGAGCTAAGTGTTTTCCTACCAGTTAAGGAGGGATGGGTCGGTTGTGTTTGGGAAACCAGTTTGAAAATAATCATTAATTTTGCAATGAAGTGTAACAGTACCTGCCCACTTTTTCTGCCATCTGAGTTATTTTATCCCATGCATTTTTGCCATTGGGATTCCATAAAAACTTTCAAAAAAGGGTTCTAAGCCCTGAACCAAACCAACTAGTTCTGCTTTGAATTGCAACATTAGAAACTTTGATTTGAACCAAAAAAATAACTGAAAATTGGAGGGGGGGAAAATGAAGGTACAAGACATAATGTCTTTCATGAGGTAATGAACTACAATCCAAGGAAGCATTTTCAACAAATGATATAATAAAATTAAAATGATGAAAATAAAATACAACTATTGATTAAAGTATAATCAATATATTTAAAGTATATTGCAAAATATTCAGATGAATATATTCACTTATCTACAAATATATAAGTAGTTTAAGAGTGTAAGGAGACCGACTCGGTTGCATCATTCACAGTGCATCATGGAAGTGGGCGATTGCTGCTAAACTCTTTTCCACAGTTCGTCTGCCGTGATTAAAGCATTGAAGACTTTCTCTTCAGGATTATGGGTAGTATAGTTTTTCACTAGGAATTCAGTTATTAAACATGCTTTTTGAAAAATGGAGTTGAAATAACACGGACTGGTCACTTCAGCCGAAGCACATGCCATAGATTAACAACCTCAGCACTCAAGGTTCCTCTTTCTTTAAAGATTTATAAGTTCTTTTTAATAATCAGTTCCCCTATGAAAAAATAAATGAGATTTTTACTTCCAGAACCAGACTGTTGCGGTCTGTTCCTTTTGGTGTCTGCCAAATGAATAAATGTAAAAAAAATGTAATTGAATGTAAAGTAAATAAGTTATGAGAAGTGATCTCAATGGAATTGTATTTTTACCCATGATGCATCTTTGCTCTCTGGTTTGGCAACAGAGTTGACTGACTTTAATTGATTTTAGAATTGGCTAAATTCTGAAATGTGAAAAACTGAATTCATGTGTTAAAGAAATTTTTCTGGACAAATGTGCAGGTTAAGACAGCAGATTTTAGACTGTGAGCTACGAGCAAATTATGAGAATCAAAGCCCCCAAAGACCTGACTGCTCTTTTTCTTTGCCCTTAGTTGTCTTTCAAGATTATAGTGGCTAAAGCATGAATGAGCATATGAAACAATTACACCTGCACATCCACACATGAAAACTTTGCTATTATAATGTACAGTGAAAATGTAGAGTCTTTTCATCCACTTTTGCCTAATGCACAACTCAAATGTCACAGTTATTGAATCTTCTAAATTTAGGGTATAATTCACTTATATTGTTCAATATTATGGTGTTTATAAAGGCAGTATGACTCATTCCCACTCTTGACATAATGATATGATACTTGGTAGCAACCCTGAGGGAGGGGTGACATTGATTTGCTGTTAGGTTCATATAGTCTGTTTCTCTACATTGCCAAGACTATTCAGATACCATAAAGGCAGTGCAGTGACATTTTTAATTGCCATGTAAATCAGTACAGTATGATTCTCGGAAGTGGATGAAACCAAAATGGAGGCTAACTGGTGAACACTAGGCTGTTTATAGTGTGTAAAGAGCTACTTGATTGACTTGTTTTCATTATATTTTATCATTTTTAACATTATATTGGCACTGTTCCCATGACTGTTAAATATGTTCAGATACTGAGCGTTAGCTGAGCACATGGCTAATGGATATACTGTAAGTTTTTGGCACTTGTCAGTGAATAAAACATGCATATTGTCTATATTTGCTTATTATATCCATATGTTAGTTAATCAGAACCAGAATACTGCATCTTTTATTACAACACATTCTGCAAATCTTCAGCATTATCTTGCTATTGTCAGGTTCAATATCTTGTTTTATGAGGGAATTATATTTTTATTTTTTTTAAAGCCCTGCCAAAACAATTCCCATTTAGGACTGTTGAAGCCAATTTTTTGTGAGCAACAGAGAAATTAACTTGTTTAGAATCATGATTATATTGTTTTATAATAAATCACCTGGGATCAACAATCATCTACTACAGACGGGATGTCCGGGAACTTTCAGACTCCAGTTCAGCTAATGCAGAACAATCCAATCAGCAAAAAAAGAGCATTATGTAATGCCAGGAACCAGCAGAGCATTACTAGGACAGAATTCCAGATTAAATGGCATAATTATAGAGATTAATTATATAGAAATGTGTGTCCTGTGGTCATTTCAACATTATGGTCTGAGATGCACAGCCCAGAGAAAGACTGAATAAGTGCATGCCTTTTCATGTCCCTTTTTTGAAGATGCATTTGCATTACTGTGTTTGTTGTATGCGTGTGTTTGTGATTGTGTGAGAGTGAGTTCATGTGTTTGTGTTTGTTTTTGTGCATCTGTGGGCTTTAGTCAGAGCGCTGCAAGCCAAATAAAGAGAATGAGAGCAACTATGAGAGGAAGAGAGAAAGGGAGAGAGAGAGGGAAAGGAGAGAGAAAAATTGGGTCAGCGATCTAAATACCAAGTACGATGTCAGCGGCAAATTATACACTTCAGTGAGGTTTCTCGCTCTCTCTGCCCATTTGCTTTTACATTTTCCCTTCTGCATCTGCATCTTTTTCAATGTCTCTTTTTCCACGTGTCTGAATACAACACACTCCCTATTCTAATGTCCATTTTTTATCTCAGTTTAATTTTTTTAAATAATAAAATGCTTATCAAATATTTATTCTTATTTATATTTAATCTTTTTGTGATGAAAATTATAAAAAACTAATAAAATATAATTCGTTAAAGGTATATTTTCGTAATCTACATAGTAAGAAGGTCCTCTGTATAATTAACAGCATTATCTGGAAGAGATTTGTTTTTTATATAAGCAAAGTGGACAGTATAACTGATATATAACCCAATGAATCTATATTGAATCAAATTGAAATCGGAATTGAATCGAGAGCTTGTGAATCAGATTCGAATCGGGAAACCCGTATCAATACTGGAATTTTCTTTTAAAGGGATGGTTCACCCAAAAATGAAAATTCTCTTATCATTTGCTCACCCTTATGCCATCCCAAATGTGTATGACTTTCTTTCTTCTGCAGAACACAAACAAATATTTTTAGAAGAATATCTCAGCTCTGCAGGTCCATACAATGCAAGTGAATGGTGATCAGACCTTTGTAGTTCCAAAAATCACATAACATAAAAGTAATCTATAAGACTCCAGTGTTTAAATCCATATCTTCAGGAGCAATATAATAGGTGTGGATGAAAACAGAACAATATTTGAGTCCTTTTTAACTCTAAATCTCCACTTTCACTTTCAGATGTGAAAGTGAAACTAAACAGGCATCACATGTGACCTTCAGATGTAAAAGTGAAAGTGGAGATTCAAACTGTTTCTCACCCACACCTGTTATATTGCTTCTGAAGTTATCAGTTTAACCACTGGAGTCTTATGGATTACTTTTATGTTTCCTTTATGTGATTTTTGGAGCTACAAAGGTCTGATCACCATTCACTTGCATTGTATAGATCTACAGAGCTGAAATATTTTTCTAAAAATCTTCATTTGTGTTCTGCAGAAGAAAGAAAGTCATATATATATATATATATATAGGATGGCATGAGGTTGAGTAAATGATGACAACATTTTCACTTTTGGGTGAACTATCCCGTTACCATCATTTGGATGTAAATGTGATTCCCCTCTGCGTGTTAATTATATTTCATGATGATCAAGTTTGTAATAATGGTCAATATATAGATCACTCAACAGATCACACAAAATAACTTTTTTATAATTTGTGGCCATTATTTAAGGAAAGTGAACAGTGGCACTTTTAAATGTGGTATTTCAGCACTAAACACCTGCAATGTAGTTGATAAAAGCATAATTGTCTTGAGTATTTAAATTAAGTCATTGGCATTCCTTTCCACACAAACACTTTCATTCACAAAAACTGTTATTTGCCCGGCGCAATTAACATTGCACTATTACCACCTGAGGATAGCAAGCTAAAAAATTAATTTTATTAAAAAGAGATCTTTGTGTACTTTTTCTACTGATCATGGCAGCAGTAATTAGCCAAATAATGATCAAATGATGGAGAAGAGCATTATAACCTGGCATATATCCAGATGTGCGATGTAGTTAAGAGCATGCTTTTACTGTGGGTGCAATTCATTCTTAGTTCATTTCTTCCTCAATGTGGAGAAATCACTTTATCTTCTGTATAGAGCCCCAGAACCTTTCATGCAGCTGAAACGTTGTCAATGTGAAAGCACAATGCGAGCCTGCTGTTGCAAATTTGCTGCTTATGTGTGCAGCATGAAACAGGACTTATTCTCATTTAAACTATTTTCTTAAGAAATCTGGGCCAGTTAATAACAACCCTTAAATGTGTGAAATTATTTTTGAGAAAACTAGATACTTAGTGGCCAAAAAGTGGCCACTAGAGACAAAAACAAGACTGTGGTTGGCTGAAAAATGAGTGAATGGGGAGTGTGAATAGGAGGGAGAAATGTTGAAAGGTGTAGGAGACATCTGATGAGTGTGGAAGTTTTGTAGCTAAAGTGTGTCTTTTGTCACAGCTATAGGAGAACACATTGGATAATATATTCCATCTACATGAAAGATGGATGGATGACACTCTCCTCTTTTTCTCTCACTGTGCCCATCTTCCTTTCATTCTCACTTCTCATGGTAGTGTTTAACAGTGAATATAAAATGTGACAGATATTGAGAACATAAAAATCCTTTTAGCTTGCTGAAAACTGAATTATCTTAAATATCTCTCTATCCCACTGTTCTTCCTGTCTCTCGCTGTCTCTCTCTCACCCCCCCCCCCCCCCCCCGCCCCGTTGTTCCTGTCTCTCTTTGTCTCTCTCTGTCCATCTGTCTGTTCATTAAAGTTATGCTGAAAATGTGTTATACTTGTATGACCTGTCTATTCACATGAGGGCAGAGGACTTGTGAGGAGTTCAAGGCTGAAAGCAATGAAACAGCAACTCTGAACTCTGAATCAAACGTAATTATGTTCAAGTTTTTCAAGTGCCACAGGCTTTTCATGGCAAAGCATCTCAGTGCACATTTATACTGTCTCTACTGTCATAATGTTAGCTCTTCTGTGACTCGATGACATAGTTTGATGTACTCAGATATTTTAAAGTGGATTGTACAAACATATTGATTTGCATGTTTACCACCTCTGTATATACAGTAATATTTTGTTTGTTGTGGCTTGTTCTACGGCCACACAATTGAAAGGGTAGAGAATCAATAGAGCTCTCCGATTGTTCATTGCTGAGCTTCAAGCTGGGTCACAATCGATCTCTAATAAAAGATTGGTGTGTTTCATAGCTGCTGAACATATAATTTCAACCAACCTCTACAGTCCAATGAAGCAACCAATAAAGCGATGTTCCTTGGGCAAAACATTGGGGTCTGGTGGCTGTTAAATGGACTCAAATTAACAGCCAATCAAATTAGTCTTTTTGAAAAGGGATGGCCAATGGTTCAGGCAGTTTCATGTCCATTATTCATGCTAGTGCCGTCTTTGATTTTTAATGGGAATGACAACGAGGCTGTGAGGGATAGACTTACCATCTCTTCAATGGCACGAATGGTATAAAGCTGTATAAAGCTCCTAGATCACATCTGATTTTCCATAACTCATGTTGTCTGGAGTTCTTTGTATACTGAATGTTTTTGGACAGATATTTTATTAATGTTTTATCTGCGGAACGATCCAAAAACACTTTAAACTGCAGTACAGCCCACTGAAGAGACTGTACGTCTATCCCTCACAGCCTCGTTTTCATTCCTATTAAAAATCAAAGATGGCACTAGCATGCATAAGGTCTATTGCAATGCAATGTTTCCTGTAGCACATTTAAAATGTAGAAGCCCTTTGTAACAATCTGACTCAGTGATTTCCTTCTAACAATGTTTTCACTCTTTGAATTCCAAGTAATTCTAGATACGATCTAATTAGTTTGTTTGGAGGATGATTCAGTGCTGCATCTATTTTCCAGTTACCATATAAGCTGAAAAAGGAACATTTATAAAACAAGACCTTGACAGAGCAATACAACATACATTTTCAATTTGCACTCACTAATTGTATGTTTGGAACAAATTGTTTTTCCAATCCTTTTCGCAACAGTTTACGGTTAATTTGCCACTCACTGCATCCAATTGGATAATTATACACCCCTTCTGTGCTTTTCATCTGATAAGCATCCAGTTCTGGTGTAATTGACACAATTCCAAACTAGAAATCTGACACTTTCTAAACAGCTTGAGTACATCTTGTGCCATAATTGTTCTCTCTTTTCAACAGCATGCCAGATTGGGTTCTATAAAGCAGTTGCAGGCTCAATTTCATGCACAGAGTGCCCGGCTAACAGCAGAACCAGCTCAGACGGCTCGAAACTTTGCGAATGTCGGAGTGGATTCTACCGAGCACAAACTGATGCCAACACCACTGCCTGCACAAGTACGAGACCAAACAGCTAAATGCAAGGATACATGGCTAATTATTTATTAGAAGACAATGCATAAACAGTTTTCATAAATATTAACCAAATTCTACCAAAGTTTAAATTCTTTCATCACTTTAGTCAGTAGAGGTTTACTCTGTGTTATATGTATCAGACGGCCTGTGAACAGACTGTAGGAGCTCTTTGAAAGTGCCGTCTGAGACTGAGGGTAATCATTAGAAGATTGCGGAGATGGTGAGTACTAATGATGTCTGTGAATAATCTCATGTTGTCTTTCCCAGGCCCTCCGTCAGCACCGGTGTCTCTATCCTGGGAGTATGAGAGTTCAGAGGGTGGGGTGTCGCTACGTTGGAGACCTCCCAAGGACATGGGGGGTCGGAGTGAAGTGTGGTATGGGGTGGTGTGTCGAATCTGCCCTTCTGCCACTAACACCCCACCCAGCATGTGCTCCTGGTGTGGAGAGACAGTCACTTTTTCCCCTGCTCAAAATGGCTTAAAACAGACAAAGGTCACCCTCAAAAACCTGCTCACTAGAGTCACCTACCTCATACAGGTACTAAGCCATGCCTACATGCACTTAGTTCATTTAGATACTGAGACTACAATTCCGAGAAGCACCTGTCTTATACTGGGATTACAATACACAAAAGCATGATTCCATTTTTGAAATGTTTACCGCATTGTCTTCCACCATCAGAGACCAAGATGGTCTCATGATAAGTCACTATAATAGTATAAGAAGGCGAAAGCATAAGAAATGGTACAAGACTTTTACTCCCATAAAAACAATTAACAAACCAACACACAATGTTATGACGATTTTTCCTGTTTAACCTCTTACCCAAACCCTAACCATCATTTTAATAGAAAAATAACTTTTGTGTACTAGGAAAGTAAGAAAACATTAGGCTTAAAATGAGATGAGGGAAGCATATTTCAGGTTATTGACATACATCAGTCATATGCATTGCATAAATAAAAACGGAATGAGAACCAAATTTGTTCACAGATGTTTTCTTTAAAAAATTAAAGTGTTGGATAGGAGGCTAGCTAAAATTTGGTGCCTGTATTGGATCAGTTTGAAATATTTTTCTTGATTGGTTAGTCTCTTTGTGCTTAAAAGTCATACATTTTTGCACAAGCCAAGTTGTCTGAAATCTTACAATTTCGCCATTTTGTACAAATTATTATGAGTTGTCATGAGACTGTTGCACAGACTCAAAAGTTGGGTCAGACAAGATCAGACAAGAGCATAATATAGGGAAGACTGGGGCTGGTTGTCACAAGGGCTTATCTGGTTTTGAGTCAAGTCCAATTGCAAAATTATTATTATTATAATTTTTTTTAATAAATTACACCAAGTTTAAAACTGTCTTAAATTAGAAACATTTCTATTAATTCTGAACCTCCAAACTAAAATTCCAATTTCATTATATATTTTATTTTTTCATAATGAATTTGAATTATAATAATAGCTCATGGGTAAACGGGTGAATGCAATACAACAACACTGCATACATTAAGGCAAGGTTAAACTATACAGTGAAGGTAGATTGTAACTGAAAGATTGACTTTTGTTTTTAGTAAAAGCATGTTTTTCATAAAAAGGTTTGGGCATGGGAAAACTGTTGTCATGCACGTTTTAAATGCTGTAATTTATTCATTACAATATCTATTGGCCAAAGCATTTGTTTGATATTTTATATGTCATCTTTTACATTTTTGGTGTCTCATGGATTGTTTTGTGATGCAAAGTTATAGCAAATTTTGCTGAAAAGTAATTCAATAGTTTCTAATACCCCATTCAGTGTGACAACATAATTTTAGCATATTGTCACAAATGTTAGTTAAAAAACTTTTTTGTTACCAATACTTTAAGGTATGTGCCAAGGTACAGAAATGGACTATTCCTTAAGAAATATTCACTGGAATAAAAAATTGAAACAACTAGCCCCTTTTCCCCTTATACTTCCACAGATTGCCCAAGATGGCCATCATTACTAACCCTCATATGCACCTTATGTAATTATCATTGGTCCTTATATTACTGCACCTCCTGTGCATGGAATATGAGAATATGAGTGCTGCTGCTATACGAGTTGTGTATGATTTTACAGATTCAAGCAATAAATGAAGTGTCAGCACTGAGTCCGTTTCCACCTCAGTTTTCCAGCATCAACTTCACCACCAGCCAATCAGGTAAGAGTACAGGAAATGTTACCTCTTTCTCTCTCCTCTCTCTTCCTCTACCCATGGCCCCCCTTTCAGTCCATCTCTCTTTTCTCCTCATCATTTTTCATCCTCAGCTATCTGGACCCCAGTGGCTTTGGGTCACGATATCCTGTCAACTCATATAATGTTCAAGAAAGCAGAGGGAGGCTGAAAGATATGACAAAATGGAGAGAGTATAATCAATGTGGCAGTGAACAGAAACTTTGGAGACAAAGGGCACAATTCCGATGTCCTCCCACACTGTCTCTCTTCTTCTTCCTTCTACTAGTTATTACTACCTCTAGGAGTTACTTCATATGACTGACCATTAAAGTGATAGTTTACCCAAAAATGAAAATTCTGTCATTACTCACCCTCATGTTGAGAATGTTAGCCTCAGTCATCATTCACTTTCACTGTATGGAGGAAAACAAAAAATGCTTTGAAAGTGAATGGTGACTGAGGCTAAACTTGTGCCTAACATCTCCTTTTATGTTTCCACTGAAGAACGAAAGTCATATGGATTTGGAACAACATGAGGGGGAGAAAATTATGACCGAATTTTCATTTTCATAAATGAAAATTTTCTAATTATTTACTCGCCCTCATGATATCCCAGGTGACTTTCTTTCTTCACATCTGAAGAAAAATGTAAAAATACCTTAGATCAGTAGGTCCTTAAAATGCAAGTGAATGGAGATTTCTCATTTGATGCTCCACAAATAATAGACAGTCAGCATAAAAGTCATCGATACGACACCAGCGGTTAAATAAATGTCTTCTAAAGCAACACGATCGCTTTTGGTGCGAAAAAGATAAATATTTAAGTACTCTTTTTTTTTTTTACTCTACATCATGCTTCCGGTCAGCAGCGGTATGTGTGTGTGACGTAATCAGATTGGCATTTGAAACAGCTGACACATATGCGTCAGCTGGAAGAGCAACGCTGTATACAAGTGAAAAGGAGAAACGTTGTACAGTAGCTTGGTTGGTTTTGGTTTAGATCTGTATTTATCTGTTTCTTTTCTCACAATGGTGCATTGGTGTGCTCATCCTTGATGTCTCAACCGAGTGGAGAATGTGAGATTACATCTGTATCCATGTCACACGAGAGACCGCTTGGACTCGACCCTATCGTGAAGCGTTGGATTATAGTTAAAAAGTACATAAATATTTATCTTTTTCACACCAAAATTAACTGTCGCTTTAGAAGACATTAATTTAACAGCTGGTGTCGTATGGATTACATTTTTGGAGCATCAAAAGAGAAATTGCCTTTCACTTGCATTTTAAGGACCTACTGAGCTAAGAGTTTTTTCTGTTTTTCTTCACATGTGTTCTAGTGAAGAAAGTAACACACACCTGGGATATCATGAGGGTGAGTAAATAATCAGAGAATTTAAATTTTTGGGCGAACTATCCCTTTAAAGCTTTGAGCAGTGTTTAGCAGCACTTCCGTGCACTTCCAAATGACTGATTAACAGACAGAGATATTAGGGTGAGATGAAGGGGGTCAGGGGGCTGGGGAGAAGGCGGGAGTGGAGAATGGTTAACTCATGACCTCATTAACACAGATGAGGCTTCAGCAATGTCTAACTAACCGTCAAACATGCACCAAAGCATGATGTAAAGGCCTTATTTCATTTAGCCCTATATTTGCATGTTAATCGACATGTGCTCAAATATTTACAAAAATCAAAACATTCATAATGAGGAAAGCATGGAAGATCTTAAAGCAGAAGAAAAGTATGGTGCTTATGATGAGATGAGCCCCCCTGTGGTCACTGTTATAATTACATGTTTGTGTCTCAGTGCCTTCTGAGGTTCCAATGCTGCACCAGTTGAGCAGAGTTCAAGACTCCATCACCCTGTCCTGGCCTCAGCCTGACCGGCCGAATGGTGACATCTTGGAATACCAGCTCCGATACTACGACAAGGTCATTATTGTAACTGATCCGAAATCTTAAATCAACATAAAACTGTGCATCACCTTTGTCCCAGCCCTTTCATCCTTTTTTCTAAATTATGTCATTACTTACACACCCTCATGTTATTCCAAACCCCTATGACTTTCTTCTATGGAATTTCAAAAATAATTTTGTTGCTGCTGTCTGAGGCTGTCAGTCCTTAACATTGTGCCTAGTATCAGCTTTTGTGTTCCATGGAAGAAAGAAAGTCATATGGGTTTGTTATAACATGAGGGTGGGTAAATGATGACATAATTGTCGTTTTTGGGTGAAATTCCCTTTAAAGGATAGTTCACCCAAAAATGAAAATTCTCTCATCATTTACTCACCCTTATGCCATCCCAGATGTGTATGACTTTCTTTCATCTGCTGAACTCAAATGAAGATTTTTAGAAGAATATTTCAGCTCTGTAGGTCCATACAATGCAAGTGAATGGGTGCCAAAATTTTGAAGCTCCAATAATCACACAAGTCAGCATAAAAGTAATCTGTACGAGCCGGTGTTTAAATCAATGTCTTCAAAAGCGATATGATAGGTGTGGGTGAGAAACAGATCAATATTTAAATCCTTTTTTATTATAAATTCTCCTCCCAGCTCAGTCAATCTCCACTTTAACTTTCACTTTCTTCATGCATATTGCCCCCTCCTGGGCAGAGAGAAGAATTTCTAGCAAAAAAGGACTTAAATACTTATTAGTTTCTCACCCACACCTATCAAATCACTTCTGAAGATATGTATTAAAACACTGAACTTGCTTTTATGCGCTTTTTGGAGCATAAAAGCATAAACATTTTGGCGTCCATTTACTTGCATTGTATGGACCAAAAGAGCTGAGATATTCCTCTAAAAATCTTCATTTGTGTTCTGCAGAAGAAAGAACGTCATACACATCTGAGATGCCATGAGGGTGAGTAAATGATGAGAGAATTTTCATTTTTGGGTGAACTATCCCTTTAACAATATAACATCTACAAATAACAGAAATGGTGCTTTCTCTCTTTGACAGGGTTCTGATGAGGACAGTGCAATGAATGTGTTCAGTGAAACTAACACAGTGACAGTTGGAAGTCTGATTCCAGGCTCCATCTACGCTTTCCAGATCCGTGCTCGAAATGAGAGAGGCTACGGACCCTACAGCCACACTATTTACTTCAGCACTCTTGCACTAGGTAATTACTTCACTTACTGTAATATATCATATAGATCCACACGTAGTTTATTATTTAGCTAACACTATGGCTATACAAACATATTCAAACTATTAATGTGGCAGTACAATCTTGATCTATATGGTCTCTTCATTTACTTGAAATATGCAATATATTGCACTTTCTTCAAAATGCTCGATTTTATTGGACTAGTCTTGGTCTTGGTGAAAATGTTAGCACCTTGCATACAGTACATACAAATTACTGCCTGTGCATAATTATGCGCTGTGGGCTTCGCTTTGCAAGATTCAAGAAATCTTTTATTTATGCACTTATGTATACCGTCAGAGATGTGCAATATTATTTTTTTATTAGAAGGTATTTTTCTATGACTCTGCTCTAACTAATCCCATGTTACTTTCTAGAGGAGCTCTCCAAACAAATTCAAAATCGGCTGCCTCTTATGATTGGATCAGTGATGGGTGGAGTAGCATTTCTATTGGTAGTGATAGCAATCATCATCGTGCTTGTGTTTCGAGGGTATGCGCAACTAAATTATATACCTCACTCAGCTAAGTATTTTTGAATATATAGAATTAAAAATAAAGACTGTGTTGCTGATATTTCTATCTGTTATGTCTTTTTCCACTAGTAAAAGGCGAGAGAGCCCATATAGTGATAGACTTCAGAGATACATCAGCAACAGAGGTATGTCATTAAATGTAAACAGAAAATGCATGCTTGTATAAATGTTTGTGTTTTCCAATTCACTAGATATTTTGTTTAATGGACATAACTCTACAGCATGATTCTGTATGTAAAACAGCCCTCAGCAAAATGAAGAGAAAAAACACAATGTTTTCACTTTTCACTTGATATTTTCATAGTGGTGTGTAATTATTGCCATCATGTAATAACTGTGTTTCTGTAAAACAATATGCCATAACACCACAGATATGTGGGGTTTGTGAGACCTTTAGTATTTTGACAACAGGTGATAAATCTCTTGCTGTGTCAGTAGTTTCTATGTTTGTTGTGCTGACTGTGGTATTCATATTTCTGGTATTACTTGACCTGAAAACGTGAGCACTTTGACAGCATATCTGTGACAGAACCAGTCATTAGATAGTCTCTTTGCAGAAATTTTAAAGGGATAGTTCACCCAAACATTTAAAATCTACCATAATTTACCAACCCTGATCTCCTTTTGTTTTCCATGAAAGAATGAAAGTCATATGGGTTTGGAATAATATTAAGGGGAGTAAATGATTTTATGTGAACTATCCCTTTAATGTGACTGCTGTTTTTCATCCAGGTGGGGTGAAATATTACGTGGACCCCTCCACTTACGAGGACCCCAGTGAGGCCGTCAAAGAATTTGCACGTGAAATCGATCCTGCTCACTTAAAAATTGAAGAGGTCATTGGTGCTGGTTAGTACATTTGTTAAAGTCCATTGCTTTTCCAGAGGCAAGATAACAAACCTAACAAGTGTGTAAATCAGAGCAAGCATTATGGATTAATTCTTTGGCTGTTTTAGCTCAGGTGAAAATGTTTGAACCTCTGTTTGAAAAAGAAAATTCTTATCACTCCATCACTTCTCTTTCTAGCTCAGTTTGGGGAGGTGTCCCGTGGCTGGTACAGGCCTCTAGGTCGTAGAGAAGTGCTGATTGCAGTTAAGACTTTGCGTTGGGGAGTGACAGACCGTGAGAAGAATGTGTTCCTCAGTGAGGCAGGAGTCCTTGGCCAGTTTGATCACCCCAATGTTCTGAAACTAGAGGGGGTGATCACTCGCAGCCCTCCTGAACGCATTATCACGGAGTTCATGGAGAATGGCCCACTTGATGCCTTTATCAGGGTAAGACTGCATTGGTACACAATACAGGATATTCTCTTGCATTTTACTTGTTATTTCTGACTCTTCTTTTTTGCTCTCTCCCTTTGTCATTGAATTTTAAGACGCACTCAATAATCTTTTGTTTATGTTGTGTTGAACTTACATGGACACCTAGAGGCGTGCATGCAGCATCACACAAAAGCAATTGTATTCAGTTACCAGTGCCATTGTAGATATACACTATTTGCAGTCTTATTGCATGAGTAAAAGTGTAAAAAAAAAAAACAGGTGGGTTACCAATATCAAGCAAGTGCTAATTGGCTGATAAAATGAGCTTAATATATCCACCAACATGAGGTAACCTGCATTTTAAAATAATTAAACTCTTATTATGACTGGAGTCTTCAATTATAAACATATTTTTCAAAAGTACTATTCATTTCTTTATGCGTTAAACTTTTTAATAAAAATAAAAAAAATTACTGAGTGCTCCTTCAATAAGTCTTTCTCTCAGATAATAAGTTGAAACCAATATATTTGTATTTTTTAAAGGAAAACGAGGATCAGTTCAGCGTGTTGCAGCTGGTTGGTATGGTGAGAGGTGTTGGAGCTGGTATGTGCTATCTTTCAAAGCGGAATTTTGTCCATCGTGATCTCGCTGCCCGGAATGTACTGGTGAATTCAAACCTGGTGTGTAAAGTGTCTGACTTTGGCCTGTCGCGATTAATGAGGGGTCTGGACCACAACATGCCCACCTACACCGCTTCATTGGTAGGCTATAGTAAGATGGAAATGTAGAAAGCCTTCATAGCTAAATGTTTAAAAGAAGTTGTGGATCTTCAAAAGTCAGAAAAAAGCTCTCCTTTCCTCCCATGTTAAACAAATAGTTCACCCAAAAATGAAAATTCTCTCATCATTTATTCACCCTCATGCCATCTCAGATGTGTATGACTTTCTTTCTTATGCAGAATAGAAATGAAGATTTTTAGAAGAATATCTCAGCTCTGTTGTTCCATACAGTACAAGTGAATGGTGACCAAACCTTTGAAGCTCCAAAAAGCACATAAAAGCAGCATAAAAGTAATCCACAAGATTCCAGTGGTTTAATCCATGTATCCAGAAGCGATCTAATTAATTTTGCCTAAGAACAGACAAAAATAGAAATCCTTTTTAATGTAAATCTTGCCATTGCTGTCTCTTGGCACTATCATGATTTCTAGCTCATTTACAATTACATTTCCATTTATATTTAGTCATGTAGCAGATGCTTTTATCCAAAGCGACTTGGATACTTCCTATTGCTTGATGAATGTGCAGAGTGCTAGATGGTGCTAGATGGTGCTACGAAGTGTAATCAAGCTTGAAATCATGATCTCCAGGGAGACTGCTGATGTCAAGATTTATAGTGAAAAAGTGTTATATTTTGGTCTCTTCTCACCCAAAAACTTTTGAATCTCTTCTGAACAGTACATGGATTAAACCACTGGAGTTTTATGGATTACCTTAATGCAGCCTTTATGTGCTTTTTGAAGTTTCAAAATTTTGGTCACCATTCACTTGCATTGCATGGACCTACAGAGCTGAAATATTTTTCTAAAAATCTTTATTTGTGTTCTGCAGAAGAAAGTCATACACATCTGGGATGGCATGAGGGTCAGTAAATGATGAGAGAATTTTTCATTTTTGGGTGAAAAAATTGTTTTAATGTCAACTGTCATCAACCCTCTTTTTCCCATCAGGCAATCTTTTATCATGCAACCTTTAAATGTGAAGTGTGCTATTTCTGTGCCACCAGTGACACCAAACAGAACTGCAAAAATAATAACCCAAACACTCCCCCCGTCTGCCATTGGTCAAAAAAACAATTAGTTCCAGCCCAAACACACACCATTCTTTGAGCCAATGTTACTATGTTGAGTTGGTTATTATGCTTAAACAAACAGAGCAATGTTTTAATAGCACCACAGAGACATGGTATTACACTTTTCATGGAAATTAACCTACGAATGGTTTACTTATAGTTGTCTCTGCATATTACGTTGGGATAACAGAAACTGTTTCAAATAAAAGATATTACAAATATTTTGTTTGTAATTCCTCTCAACCCGTTCTCAACCCCATTGTTCCTTATGATGGACAAAGTAGCCTGCCATGGTGTCTTTTTAGGCATAGACATCTTTGCATTTTACTTTGAGATTTTGTGTCTTCTTAAAAAGCAATAGAATCATGTTTAATTAATGTATTTCATTGCTTTTAATCAAATTAGTCTCTCTGTCTGTCTGTCTCTTTGTAGGGCAGTAAAATCCCTGTGCGGTGGACAGCTCCTGAAGCTTTCCAGCATCGTAAATTCAGTTCAGCCAGTGATGTCTGGAGCTTTGGGATACTCATGTGGGAGGTCATGTCATATGGAGAACGTCCATACTGGGACATGAGCAACCAAGAGGTGAGGTTTCAAACATTTCACAGTCATGCCTGTTTTTCATCCCAAACTGTCACAAAGCAGTATTATTAACCAATGGACCCTTTTCACATATCCGGGTTTGCAGAGCGTAAGTAGAATCATAGTTCGGTAAACTTGTATGGCAATGAATAGGAGACCACAATAAATGTAACTCACTTTCATGGCTTTTCATAGGAAGAAAAAAAAATAAAGCGCTGGATAACAGCAGAAAGAAGAGAGAAATAGGCTACGTTTTCTTTCTCTCCCTCAGCAGCTCTGTTAGAAGCCTCATTGTAGCTGTGGTAACTCTATTTTTAAAACTTACTCCAGGGTAATATAATACAAAGTTCAATGATATAAATTTACACCAAATATTTTTTAAATTGGAAATGTAAAAAGACATGCAATATTTACATTGTTAAATAAGGCGGAAACCTGCTTTATTTATGTTGGGCCTCATGTATTCAGATAGAAGACAAAGGCAGGCCTAACAGTCATAAAAACATAACTCAAGCCCCATCTACTAAGTCGTAAATTTTACTAATAAAAATCGTGCCAAAATCAAACAAAGGGAGTCCAAAACAGACTACAAATCCAGGAAGCCTTGCTCACTGGAGGATCGAACTCTTGACTCCTATTGGATGAGGCACACAACAGAAGTCCCTCAAACATGACATCATCAGGAGTTAAAATACCTCTGAAATGCTTCCAGAATTCTCTTCCAGCGACTTCGTTCACCAAATAAAGACATAGCTTTTGCTGCTCTCCGGTGCAACCTCGTGGCACAAGGGAGTAATGTCCAACTTGAAACTGTAGCCATACAATCTCCATCTCGCTGGACGAGTTGAGATTACTCTGTGTTCAACCAAACATTCTAACGGATACAAGAAGACCGCCGAGCAATTCGCATCTTCATCCGTTTGCCTACTGAAGTGAAGAGATTAAAGATTTCCCTTCCATCTTCAATCAAGTCGACATTTCTGAGTTCTCCGCCAGCCCGCCGAGAATCAACAACCGTACCGCCCGCCGAGAATCAACAACCGTACCGCCCGCCGACAATCAACAACCGTACCGCCCGCCGACAATCAACAACTGTACCGCCCGCCGACAGAGCGAGGAATCGGCCTCCCGTCATCACCCGAGCCTCAAGGAACCGGATCAAAGTTAAAGGACGGAGGAAAACACATTCTACCTGTGTCCTCATGCGATTCAAATAAGAGGTTACGTCTGGGCAGAGATAGAATATTATAGCGTGTTATTCTTGTGTTTCAAGGTTTTTGCTTGTACAGTTTACGGACCGCCATGTCCACTCAGGGTATTAATTATCACAAATTTGTTTTGCTGTATTGTGGTCCAACCAAATTGGATTGTTGTGCATTTTCGCCATCGCAGGTGAGACAGAAACTGAGTTCATCCATTAGGGTCAAATAACGCAGGACTTTTACGTGCCCTGCTCGTAAAACCGCGTCTCTGAGTGATGAGCACAGCTGCTTTCTCTCCCGCTATCGCGAAATCAGCTTTCGGGCTGTCACTTATTCATCTCTCTCTCTCTCTCTCACTACCCACACTGACACACACACACACACACACACACTGTCACACACACACCTTATGTGTTATAGGATTATTTTTATTTCCATATCTAATCATATCACTGTTTAGTTTGTAGTTGTAAGTCGGAAGTTTATTGACTGTATTGTATTAATTATTAATTGATATTACTGCATAAATAAACTTTGTTTATATTACAAAGAGAAGTGTTTTGGTTTGTTTTGCATACACCTGTGTCATGCTGACGGGATGTCAGTGCTCGGATTCAAACCTTCATTCATTGTTTTTTTTCCCGAAAATCGATATTCTTCGGATGTCGATTTTCCTAAGAAAACAATCTAATATTGAGACTGTTATACTATCTGGTTATTAGTCCCTGATTCCAGGGTGGTGCCCCGTCAATGTTAATCCTTATTAATATTCTATTGATTTTTGATAATTGATAATTATCTTTGATGATTGAATTTGAATGATCAATAAACTAGTATTAATTTTAATTAATGTTTCATCGATGTTAACAATTAACGATTATCTTTGATAATTGTTGATTTAACGGATTTAAAAAAGCTAACATTGATTCTAATCAATGTTCTATTGATTTTAATAATTAGTAATTCTCTTTGATAATTATTAATTATTGCTAATAACCAAACTTGCTCCTAAACGTAGCGCACTACATTTACTGGAGCCCCATATGAGGTTTTAATGAGTTAGATCCAATTAATTAATTTAAATATTAATTAATAACTACAGAAATAATTATTATTTCTGATAGTAACACTGATCTAAACAACCAGTAAAGCCCTACATTTATAACACGTCTGTGAAAAGGGTCTATAGACCTTATTCACGCTAGCGCCATCTTCGATTTTTTATGGGAATGACAACAAGGCTGTGAGGGATAGACTTACCATCTCATCAGTGGCACAAATGGTGTAAAGCTGTATAAAGCTCCTAGATCACATCTGATTTTCTAGTTCGAGTTCTTTGTATACTGAATGTTCTTGGATAGATATTTTATCAATGTTTTGTCTGCGGAATGATCCAAAAACACTTTAAACTGCAGTACAGCCCATAGAAGAGAGATTGGGCTATGAGCTCAACGACCAAGCGCAGCGCTACGCACAACGACCATGTGCAACATCTTATCCAATTTTCGTGAAAGCGCTAATTCTAATCTCAATTTTTGTGCCAGCGCAAAACGCAAGTGGCCGTGGGTGGGAGTGTTTGCGCTATTGTGGGTATATGCGCACAAACTGTGGGTGTATGGTATGTTAATGAATTGGCGCAAAGCGCAAAATGCTATTTTCCTGAGAAATAGGTCGTTGCGCTAAGATGTTTGAAAACCATATCTTAACTTAGCGCAAAGTTTAAACTCAGTTCCTGCATTTGCAGTTTGGAGATTCCACCAGCAGGTGATAATAAATTTCATGTCCAAACTCTGAAAATACAGTGGAACATCAGATTATGTCCCTGACAATCAGAGTTTTCTATGTGTCTTATATGAAATTTTTTTATAAAAATAAAAATTATATGAGATTTGTGTTAAACTATCTACAGGTCATGGTTTATTTTTCAATTATTATTATTATTATTATTATGTTTAAATTTACAGTTATGGTCTAATTTGTAAATCTAAAGGTATTTTTCCATCTGTTCTCATAGAGTGATTAAGTCACTGCAAAATGGGCCGGTGGAAAAAGTTGGAGAGTAAAATGTTTAGAATTGGTAGGCTATGATTTTTTGGCCACTTCGTTATTTTGATTATATTTTTGTTTAGTTTGAAGTGTAATTTCAATTTAGAAATATTTTTGGTTTATTTTGATCACGTTTCAATAAATTAATTTAATTGATCAAAAATCACTTGATAGAAGTGAAGTCCATGGCGATACAATCACTATTAATACTAGCTATGATTTGTGTGTCAGTAGATGAAAATGATTAATAATATTTATATTCTCTGTCATTTAATGGAGCCTACATCCAAATTCTGAGGAGAATCACATTTTTCATGCGTATAAAAGGAGCGTGTCACTGTCATAGAAATATATGCCCGACAATCATCAAGGACGCATTTTAATGCACAAAAGAACGTAATTTTCAATTCTTCTAATTCACTGCACACAGTCCATTTACAATACCAACTTCTTATGAATGTGCTGTCTTGGTTTATATCGCTGGTGCTTGAGGGAATGAACTAATAGGACGTGGACGGTGGAATAATAACTGGAGAAAACCTCAGGATTAAACTGCACTTAATCCAGCCCATTTGCGCTCTGTGCGTGCAATTTCACCAAACCTACTTGTGCCTAGACTAAGCACATGCTTGCACAAAATACCAAAATTTCATGGCCATGCCCACTGACTTTGCACTTATGACTTATAGCATTGTGCTGCGCTTAACGCTAGCACTTTTAAAATAGGGCCCTGTAAGTCTATAGGCCCTTTCCCACCTACAGTCCTGGTACTTTTCCCTTAGTAACTTTCTAGATGAGAACTCTTACGAGGAACGGAACACCCGAGGAGACTTTTCCCATTGCATTCGCATTCATAAAGTACCATCGTAGTGACGTCATCTAGTATCGACCATTTTTATTCTGACGTTATTTGCGCACGTGTTTCAATAGCAACAACAAAATCAACAACACCGATGGAGGACACCAGGATCAGAGCTACATTTTATTTTTTTTTAGGGCTGTTTTATACGTACTTTGGCTGCATCGGAAAAACGTAGGCCTTATCAGTTAATGGTGTAAACAACATAGTTTTTGGATTAATGGAACTCTCTGAACAGTTTAGAAATCACCTTATTTCATCCTACCTTCATCCATCCTTATACAGCCTCTGAAGGCACCATTTTCCAGTTTAATCTGGGCTCGCTAGGCGTGCATGCGGTGCTCCGTGCAGCAACGTGTTGAAAATTCACTATAAACCTATTTATCAACAATCTTTTACAATAAAGGTTTTTATGACTCAACATAAATTACTGCACTAAAATACTCACTCATTGACTTAAAGAAGACGTCCTGATGCAAGTTAAACACACAGTAAGAGCGCACACAATACTTCCCTCATGTAAACTAGATTTAATGACAGTTTAGTGTATAATAAAGTTCAATAACCCACTCTCGATAAACATCTGATCATTTATATCTGTCATCCCAGGAAAAAGTAAATGTAGTAATCCAGAATTCACTTTATTTTCTGTATAGTCACACAGTACAGATGCAATGAAAACTCAAAGCATGTCTCCCAATGAAGTCACACACACACACACACATATGTGAATCGGGTGATTCGCTTTGGATAGTTTGTTATATGTTGTTACTGTTAAGGGAATTGTAAAATTAGCACAATCCTCTCAGTAGCAGGCTAGCAGCTAGTTTGTTTACTATGGTGGCCGTGGAGCTTCTCTCCTTTCTCAATGCAGGTTTTTGTCCAATAACAGGCTGCAGCACCTCCTACAGTCCTTATAAGCCCCAAAAGTATCTACTCCGTTGTAGGAGCTAAAAATATCCCCCAAAAACAGCTTCGAGGAACTATAGTTCCTTAGGTGTGAAAGTGACGAAAAGCACTAGTTCCAGAGAAAAGTACCTAAAACGGCCTTTAGTACCTGCTGTGGGAAAGGCTCTTATCACTCACAGCCTCGTTGTCATTCCTATTTAAAATCAAAGATGGCGCTAGAGTAAATAATGTCTTTTGGCTGTAATTAATTTTACTTCACTAGAGGGAGCTAATGGGCCTTTACATGAGCAGTCACATAAACCAATCATAGTATAGATAAGATATCTTCAACCTTTTGCAGGCCAAGGACCTATTGGTGGATAAAGAGATGAAGCAGGGACCCCTCTGTTGCATATTGCATAAAACTGAGTAGTGTATTTTAAGCCTGGGCTATAATAACATGGGTATAGTACCATATTAATGTATTTATACTTTATTGTGATGCTTACATTGCATCATTATTGCATTTAGTTAATATTGTTTTTTGGTTTTTAAGCATATTCTAATTTTTTCACTAAAATTAATCTGAGATCAGACAATAATTGGTTGACCCCCTGCAGTACCACCTAGTAGGACCCCCCTGTTGAAGAGACCCCTGGTATAGATAGTATACTATATGTGAGCACTTTACTGCATGGGATTTAAAGTTTGCATTAAGTGGCTTTGACTCTTTCATGTAGAGCGGTTCACTGACAGTTATATTATCAGGAATTTTTATTATTGTAACGAAGCTCAGCAGGCAATGACAGGCAGACGAAGATGATGATGAAGTGAGAAACCCAAGTGCAGTTTATTTCCAATCGTGATAACCAGAAACCCCAACTATAAACGTAAACAAAACATGAACAGCTTGACTTGACATGGAAACAATGTTACATTAACAATCAGTACCTGACAATGGACAAAGGAAAACATGAGGCTTAAATACATGAACATGGGAGAACACATGACAAAGATAACCAATAAATACTGAGAACTCTAAACAAGATAACAAACACAATCAACCAATGAAAAACAAGACACATGAACATGGAGGGAAACATGAAATCACATGACAAGGGAACCACATCACATGAAATCACATGACAAGGGAACCACATCACATGAAACAGGAACTAGAATTTCAAAATAAAAGACATGAAAAACATGAACCAGCAAAATACACATGACAAATACCTCAATGGGTGTGTACTCACATGCTGGCTTAATAAGTTATACATATTCTCCCTGTATAATGATGATTTATTTTTATTTTATTTTTCATTTTATTCCTTTTTCTTGCTGTTTTTCAGTTCCTCTTTTCTCTGAATTACTCGTCCACCACGCTGTCTTTGTATTTCTCTGTGCCTCGTCCAATTAAATGCTTTTCAGTTGTCATCTCTTCTCTAATTACTCCTTCTGTCTCTCTGTCTGTCTCTATAGGTGATGAAGGCAGTGACTGATCAGTACCGCTTGCCTGCTCCAAACGGTTGTCCTCCTGCTCTTCACGGCCTTATGCTGCAGTGCTGGCAGGGTGACAGGCAGGACCGACCAGGCTTTGATTCTCTCTTGTCATCCATCGACCGTCTCATACGACACCCCGCCTCCCTGAAGGCCGAGCACATCCGGTGAGTTAATTAAATAGACGTTTCCCACATTTTATAAAGAGGCAACAAACCTAATACATCTTTTGATATATTCTTCTTTCTTAGTCCCACTCAGCCACTTCTTAGCCCCACCCCTACTGACCTCTCATCAGTGGTAACAGTCGGGGATTGGCTGACGACTCTAAAGATGGACCGGTATAAGGATGTATTTGAGAGGGCACAGTACCACAGTTTGGAAAGAGTGAGCATGCTCACAATGGAGTAAGTGCTTTCCCGAGTTACAATATCAAGCTAATAAAATGTATACTAACACTTGCGATGTCACATGCTGTACTCCATCTAAAACTAGTTTAAACAGCATTTTGTTATTTCCTTTATAATTATTATACAAGCAGCTGTTATTAATTGCATATTAAGTGATTAAATGGAATATTTGTGCTTTTAACATTAATTAACATTAAAAATAAGCCTTTAAGGAATGGTGACCAATTACAGGACCTAAGATATATACAGTACTTTTCCTTATACATTTATGTGTAATTGATGCATAGTGTGTCCATAGATGTTTTTATTAACATCAAGATTATTGTTTAATATACTGTAAGCTGTATGTATACAAAAAAAAAAAAGTATATCTTAAGTCTTGTAACTGGTCACTATTTCTTTTACATTTTTCATAATTTTTAATCCCCTTTTGCCTTCACCAGTTCATTTTAATGTTCCTGTGGTGTGACAAATGCATTTTTTTTTTTTTTTTAACAAATGTAGTCTTTCAAATAATATCATGTTTTTTTAGCTGTATATGTAATAATTATACAGATAATTAGCAAAGTGCTTTGTAGAATTGTTTTAGTTTTAACAACAACAAAAAAAATTCACTATCATCAGTTCTACTCAACTAGCTTTACTTAATCCATTTGCACTGGGACCACATTAATATTTTTTTTGTTTGGTTAACTGAAACCAGGCAGAGGATTTCTAGTTCCCAGCATGCTTTGCATGGGACTCCACAAGGAGAGTAAAAGTGCTATTTTATGTGCCTCTTTACAAGATGAATTCTTAGTGTTTAATGCTGTAAAAGTATTGTGTTGAGATTTAGAATAATTTCTGTTATGTTGTAGTTTTGGGGGTTACCATCACGGTGAAGAGAGGAGCTTGAGCTTACGATGAAGACCATTATATTTTGAGTATGCCATATATTGCTTTTATTAATCAAGTTGTGCTGACCATAGAATGGTGACCAAATTGCACTTAATAGTGCTTCCCACTAGCATGAGTGTTGCATGCTATTATTTTCTATCACTAGTTAGCAGATCACAGAAAGTTTTTCGTTTGTTATTTTGGTAACACTTTACAACAAGGTTCCATTTGTAAACATTAGATAAAGCATTATGTATCATGAATGAACAATATATTTTTACAGCATTTATTAATCTTGTTTAATGTTAGTTAATACTAATACAAATGATCATTGTAAGTTTGTGTTAGTTCATAGTGCATTAATGTTAACTGGTGCAACTTTTGTTTTTAAAAATGTATTGGTATATGTTGAAATTAACATTAACGAAGATTAATAAATGCTGTAAAAGTATTGGTCACTGCTAGTTCATGTTAACTGATGTTGTTAATCTAATGTTAACAAAGGGAACCTCATTGAAAAGTGTTACTGTTATTTTGACATGTTAAATTTTGTTGGGTTTACTTGATTCAGTTAGGTCTACTCGAAGTTGAAACTGCATAGTAAAACATCTGAAACCACTTTCCATGACTGAATCACGCTTTTTTTTCTTTTTTTTTTTTTTTTTTTTTGACAGCATGTCACACAAAAATGTTAACCTGAAATATGTGCTTTGTGTGGTAACATCTAAATTAAGTGGTTTAAGTAAAAAAAAAAAATTATATATATATAAAAAAACATGAATCCACCTGACTGCATTAGGTTACACCACCACCTCCAACAACAACAAAAACATTTTATGGGTTAGGTCAGGCAGAAATAGCTCCTTAAGGTAACAATAGCAGGTTACCACTTTGTACAGTGCAGGACATGTCAAATTCCCATAAGCATTTTATGTTGACTACCCTCATACAAATTTGAACCTAAAACCTTGATGCTGATAAAACCGTTATGCTACCCACATATTTCTGTATTGTATGTAAATAAAATGTGCCCCTACATGTTCTTTGCCTTTTTTCTTATCTCTTAGGGATGTGCAAGTTCTAGGAGTGAATTTGCTTGGTCATCAGCGAAAGATCGTAAATGCAGCACAGCAGCTCAGGACACACCTCACTCAGGGACATGTGGAGGTCTAAGGCTCCCCAATTTGTGTTGACACAGCAGTGCATGCTGAAGGATGTAGTCCCCAGCGTGTGGCAGCTAGCAGAGGTGCAGGAACACTGGAATAAAAAGAGAGAGAATCAGGAAGAGACAAGTAGCTGAGAAAAAAAGAAGAGCGTTTTATTTTTACTTATTTGCCCATCTGTCCCGCCCTTCCTTGCTGAACTGTTGTCTTCCATATCAGTCTTTCACTTTCTTCCTTATTCAATGTTGCACTACCTCACTTATTAGTTCATTACTTGATGGCATTCAGTATGAACTTGCGCCTTAAACACACAAAAAAAGAAAGATCTTTTCACAATCAGTTGCAAGGACAATCAAAGACTTTGAATGGATAGTAACTGACTTTTGTCTTTGTGGCACTTTTGGTCAATGACACTAGATGTTTTTTTTATTAACTACTGTATACAGCCAGACAATACTCTCATTGGTTGCAACATGAAAACCCCATAAAACCACCTAAAGGCTCTCAGCTTCTGGACTGATGTATAATATCATACAATAGTTATTATAGCATGATACACAAACATTGTCAAGTTTGTATTTGCAATCTCACACTACAGCCACAGTAGTTCACTGCTTACCTAAGACTACAGGGGCCATTCAGACCAAATGTGTTCTGGTGAAAAAAAAAAAAAAAAAAAAAAAAAACCTTGGTACATCAGTGCAACAAACAGAACACAACGCAAGTGTTTTGAGGTCAAAGATGTCTGTCTAGTGCATGTGTAGAGAGGAAAATAATTGAAACAGTGCAAACATCTTTATATAAAAAAAAAAAAAAAAAAAAAAAAAAAAAAACCATTCGGTGTGAACAGTCTCTAAGACCTATGACATTGAATGTGATGTGAGGTCTTGAAAAGGCGTCAAGTCACAATCTGTGCTGCTGTGAGCCCATTCCTAAGAACATTTCCCTTCACCAATCTGAAAATGTGTCCACTAGTGGGCAATTCCCTCTTCCCATGATACATCCTGTTCATGACTATCTCATCCCATTAATGATGTAGCATAGAGTCACACTTTAATACATGAACATTGTAAAGTAGTGTTGCAGTAAATTGCTGGCTGAAGTTAAAGAGATGCACTTGTGTATATTTTAGGTGTGTGTGTGTCTGTGTAACAGACTTGCAATGAACTGATGAAAGAATCTATGTGGTGCTGCTAAAGTAAATAAAAAAAGGGTGTGCTTGGGGGGGGGGGGGGTCGTAGTTGTATATTTGGATCTGTTTCATTGTACAGTTGTTCACCATTATTCCACTATTGTGCAAATTTGTAAAATATACAAGATTTTGTTTAAAGATGACTACTGTGTGATATGTACTGCACATTTTTTTTAATAATCATAAGTTAAATAAAAATGTAATGTGCCGAGAGTGCCTTAATGCACAAAGGATTCTGTCCACATCATCACACTGTTGTAGTTCTACTGTATTCTTCTTATCTCCCATAAATAGCTGAGAGTCTGCAAAGTGTCATGTATCAGACACAGATCAGTGTGAGTCAACTTTACTTGGAAGTGGACATACAGTAGATTCTCTTCAGATTAATGATTTTTTCTTGACTCACATAAATGAACACCATAAAACAAAATATATATATATATTATATATACACACACACACACACACACACACACACACACACACACACACACACACACAGAATCAGTCTCAACCCCCACTATTACCCCTCCCAATCCCACCCTGACCCCAACATCACTGTGGTCTCAAATGATATAGACACACACGCACAAAAAATAGAAATAATTGAATAAATAGATAAATAAAAAATAGTAATAATAATTAAAAAAAAAAAATCACATATCCATAAATGACATACACGCCCCATTTCTCCATGAACATGTTGTACCTCCCCATTCTTCTAAATGACCCTTCCTCAAAGGCCGCCACCCTTCCTATCTCCGAGCACCGCTCCTGAAAAGAGGGTGCTCCAGCCCCTTAAAATGATCTGCCTGGCGATCATGACACTGGTTAAGACCCAACTCTTTATGTGTCTACTTTCAATGTCGATGACCGCCCCATCGCCCAAGATACAGAGTCTGGTGCAAAATGATACCCGAGTGCCTAATACGTCGCACACCAGACTCTTTAACCTTTAACCAAAGCTTCTGCATCTCAACACACCCCCAAAAGACATGGGTTATGTCTCCGTTCTCTGATTGGCATTGCCAGTAGGTGGGTGTGTCTTTAAGACCAAACCTATACAATTTAGAGGGGGTTCACAGAACTGATGTAAAATATTGAATTGTATAAGGCACACCCTTGCATCTCTAGATGCAGTTGACGTTTTTTTAGAATCCTAGCCCACACTCCCTCCTCCAATTCCAAGTTTAAATCTTTCTCCCATAATCTCGAGAGTGGTTCAGGCTCCGTCCCCTAGACTCTTAAT
Source organism: Myxocyprinus asiaticus (assembly GCF_019703515.2). Lineage (NCBI taxonomy): Eukaryota > Metazoa > Chordata > Actinopteri > Cypriniformes > Catostomidae > Myxocyprinus > Myxocyprinus asiaticus. The sequence goes on along the minus strand of NC_059358.1, from coordinate 28,236,009 downwards.
TAACAAGGAGTAATACACTGATGCCTCATGACCTTTTCCAAAAGCAGTAATCACCACTCTCACAGAATCTGCTGCTTTAAGGGGGTGTAAGCTATATCAGTAGATGAAGACATGGAACTATAAAGATCATGATAGAACTCTTTAAAGGCATTATTAATATCAATGGCCGAGGTAAAAATTTCACCACCAGCAGATTTCACTTAGGGAATGGTAGAAAAAAAACTCACTGCTTTATATATATATATATATATATATATATAGCCAAAAGCTTCCCTGCTTTGTCCCCCGACTCAAAGTATGACTGTCTTGCCCTGAATAACCAAAACCCCACTTTCCGTGACAAAATAGTATTATATCTGTATTTCAATCAGGTCAGTTCTCAGAGGCCATCAGACAACATTCGGTGCTTAAGCTCTGCCTCGGCACTTTTAATATTCCCTTCCAACTCCATGAGTTCTCGTGCTTTAGATTTTTTGATGAATGAGGCATACTGTATGATCCAACCCCTAAGAACTGCCTTAAGTGCCTCCCAATCCATGCCCACAGAAGATACTGAGGACCAGTTGGTCTCCATACAGACATTGATTTCAGCCTTTAACATTTGTTGGAAATCAGGATTTTGCAAAAGGGATACATTAAAAGCGCCAGCTGCATGATTTATTTTTCTCCATATGTGGCAACACCTCTAAAACCACCAGGTCGTGATCTAAGGCTAAAATGTTTCCAATTGAGCAATCCACAACAGATGAAATGAAAGACTTAGATATAAAAAATAAAAAATCTATTCTAGAATAAATCTTATGGACTGATGAAAAAGAATGTATAGTCCCTACCAGATGGGTTCAAAAGTTGCCAAACATCTGCAAGACCAAGATTTTTACACATCCTTTGAAGAATCAATGTTGCTCTAGGGGGCTTACACACTTTTGTTTTTTTACGAGTCCATCAACAGATTAAAGTATCCTCCCAATATTATATCATGAGGGGTGCCAGCGGCTTGCAACATCCCTTCAAGATCTATAAAAAAAGCCCTGATCAACAGCGTTAGGTACGTAAATTAGTCAAAATAAACCTTTGCCCCTGAATTTCAGCAAAAACAATAATGACTCTTAATTTATCTCTAATCTGTTTGAGAGATTTGAATTGTAGATGTTTACTTAATGTAATGACTCCCCTGCTCTTACTTGAGCCAGCACTAAAGAAAACATGTCCACCCCATATCTTCCCAAATTTTTCAGCTTCCAACGAGGAAAGATGAGCTTCTTGAAGAAACACCATTTCATATTTCTTACACTTAAAAGAAATAACATTCCTTTTTATGGGGTGCCCCAACCCATTCACATTCCACGAGGAGAAAGATAACCCACTCATATTAACAATTGACATTTTGATATAATAGAAAAAATAAATTGTGTATCAAAAACAAGATTATAAACATTAACATTAGTGCAACAATCAAACCCCGAACCAAACAAACAGAAAAAAGAAAAACATGCGCATTAACCCAGCACACGACAGCGCCAACCGGCGTCAATCCCTCTAAACTCAAAAAGTCCACGTACGCCTACGAGAGCCCCTGGGACAATTTTGCCATTAGATTGCTCAAGTCCGGTGCTTCTGCACAAATTTTGAGGCAAAATTACATAACAGAAAATACTTTGCAAAACAAACCCCAGCCAATAGGCAGAACACAAAGAACATGTAGATTCACTCACAGAACAGTCTCGAAGGTGTGTTCCTCCACAAAACAAATTCCAGCCGCTAGCGGGAATTTATATATTTTTATAAATATAAAGCCGTTCAGTTTCCTCGGACAGTCAAACGAGTGTTCAGTGAGCCAGCTGTTCATGAGTGCAGCAGATGACTTAATCTTCCCAATGTCCTGCAAAAATACTCCACAAAACAACTCCAACAAATAGGAGGTATAAGCACAAAGAATGAGCAGATTCATCCACAACTGTCCTGAAGGAGTGTTATTCCACAAAAACTCCAGCCACTAGGCGGAAACCAGCACAAAAAGAAACAAAACAGGCATCCCAGTTCCTCAGACGGTTAAGAGTGTATTGAGTGAGTCAAATTCACTCGGAGGCCACATAAAAAATAAAAAAACACCATGACTTCCTCAGTCCATCAACTTTATAAAAGACATCGCTTGTTGTGGACATATAGATATTTTGCGGCCATCCTTAGTATCCATTCTCGATCTGGCTGGGAACTTCAGTGTAAAAGCGATCTTCCATCAATGCAAAAGTTTCTTGGAGTGTTATTCCACAAAACAAACTCCAGCCGCTAGGCAGAACCAGCACAAAAAGAACTATAAATAGCGCCCAGTTTCCTAAGACAGCCAAGAGTAAGTACAGCGAGTTATTCCACTCGGGGGCTACATCAGAAACACCAAAAGGCTTACTCACTCCAATGTTTCTATGAAGGACAGTGCTTGCTTGGGACATGTAAATACTTTGCGGCCATCCTTAGTCTCTATTCTCAGTTTGGCCAGAAACATCAGTGCAAAAGCGAGCTTCCGTTGATGTAAGGGTTTCTTGCATTCTTTGAATCGATCACGTTTTTCTCGTCGAATTCGCAAAGTCCGGGAACAAGAAAATTGTGATTCTTCCAAGAAATTCTTCCTTTCCACCTCGCCCAACACAAAATCTTTATCGGATGATCTCAAATTTGACCAGAATTGATCGAAGCCTATCTCCCTCAGAGGATCTGCGAGCCAGAACTCTGAGAGCTTGCTCGATTTCCAGCTTATGGTCCGTTATGTCGAGCGGACTCGGGAAGAGCTCATCTAGGTATTTCACCATATCTCAGCCTTCTTCATGCTCAGGAATTCCAACATCATTTTGCCAGCTAGGGTTCTCAAGGTCTTCCAATTTTTCAAAAACAGAGTTAAAAAAAAAAAAAAAGAAATCTCCCTTGGTCGCTAGCGGATTAGCAGCTAATTTCCTCTCCGAGGACTCCAGATAGTCGATCTGTTCTCAACGTCCAACAAATCTTGTAACCAGAGAATTTTGTTTTATTGATCTACGTATTACAGCGAGATCCACAAAGTCTGCAACAACCTTCGTCAGCACAGACAGACATTCTCGCCAGTTGGCGTAGAGTTTCTCCCGCCGCACCATCCAAACCGAGTCCCTGGTCTGTGGGCCTGTCGGGTTTCAGCTTGAGCACATGTCTTTTATAAATCACCAGAGCCCGAGGATTTTGAATTCTTTGCCATGTTGACTTCAAAAGAACAAATATGTAGCAGGGTGTATCAAATCTCACTAAACTGACACAAAAATTAAACTAGCAAAGTGTGCAGAGCTCGCCATTTACAAAGTCTGCTCCTTGCATGGCATCACATGACCCCCCTACAGTAGATTCTCAATAGGAGATCAGGTCTGGTAGGGGTAATGTACACAAAATCCAGGCACATAAGATGTTTTAGGCAAGGCAATGAAAGTTTATTTATATAGCACATTTCATACACAATGGCAATTCAAAGTGCTTTACATATAAAGAAAATACAAGATACATAAAGACAAAAGAACATGAAATAATTTATTAAAATAAGAAAGAATTAAATTGTTAACACCATCCATAACTGTTGTTAACTTCCCTGAATAAAGAGGATAATCAAATTGTTGATACACACTTTGTCGTCAACCTTCCCTTGCACAGCAGAGGATAATGAAGTTGTTAACACCATCCGTATCAGTTGTTAACCTTCCCTGATTAAACGGAGGATAACCAAAAATTGTTTACGCACACAATTGTTTGACAAAATAAATAAATTCTATTTAATTTTTATATAAATTAAGACAAAAGCTAAATGATTCAGTGAAATCAATAAGTGCAGCACAATGTTCAGTCAGAAAATGCAGTTAAATAGATGTGTTTTCAGTCTGGACTTAAATATGGCTGTTGGGGCACATCTAACCTTTTCTGGAAGCTGGTTCCAGCTGCTGGTGTCACAGCTTGTGGTAGTGAAGATGAAAGGAGAGGTGATGGATCTATTTGCAGGCTTTTTAATGAAAACAATATAAGACAATACAGAGTGCCATGAACCAAAACAACAAACTAAAACAAACATAACACAGATGAGAACTGACAAACATTGAACGAAACTGGAAGGTATATATACTCACACAAGAACTAATGAGGGGATTGAAGACAGGTGAGGATGATGTGGAACAGATGGAGGTGATGAGGGCAGTGCACTGTGGGAAATGGAGTCCAGAGGGAAACTTCAAAATAAGAGTCCAGGGAAACTTCAAAATAAGAGTCCAGGGTAAACATGAGGGAGATAGAATGTGACAGCTGGTGGCATAATAGCTAAACGCTGTCTCATCTTGTTTTCAGTGAACCCTCTTTATGTCTAACTGACTTAATCCTAATGATCTGAGAGGTCTGTTAGGTTTATATTGAACAAGCATATCTGAAACGTATTTAGGTCCTAGGCTACTGGACGATTTAAAAGCGAGTAATTGTACTTTAAAATCAATTCTAGATCAATCTGGGTATTGTCTGCATATCTATGTTATGCAATTTGGTTCTTTTTCATAATTTGGTCTAGTGGGAGCATATAGATTAGAATTGAGCCTTGTGGGACTCACCACTCAGATTCACAGTTGCCTATGTTCACATAGTAACCCCTACCTTCTAGATATGAACTGAACCAGCTGAGGACCGCCCAGAGAGCCCTACCCAGTTTTCCAATCTGTCAAGGAGAATGTTGTGGTCAACAGTGTCAAAATCAGCAATGATATTTTGCCTGAATCAGTATTTAGCCAAATATCATTTAGGATCTTTATAAGCGCTAGAACAGCATTCTAGCTGTTCTAGCGGAAATGAACAATCTCGGAAACCAGACTGTAAATTGTCCAAGTAGCCATTCGAGATTAAGAATTTGTTCTGCTGATTGAAAACAACCTTTTCAATGATTTTGCCTATGAAAGGAAGATTTGAAATTGGTCTGTAGTTGTTCAATATTGAGTTATCTAGATTGTTCTTTTTAAGAAGGGACAGCTGCAGTTTTCAGGGACTTCGGAAATGTGCCTGAAAGGAGTGATGCATTTACTATTTCTAACAGATCTTTTTCCAGACAGTTAAACACATTTTTGAAAAATGTTGTGGGGAGTGTGTCAATACAGCAGGTTGAAGTTTTAAGATGCTGTATTATTTCTTCCAGGGTTTTGCCATCAATTTCCTCATAATCGGACACAGTGACTAATTTCTGAAGGTATTAGTGGTGGGTGCTGTCTGACCTCAGTGCAACATGAGGACGAGCTGAACAGCATTCTAATATTATTTATCTTCTTCATGAAAAAAGATGCAAACTCATTGCATTTTCTGTCAGAGAGCATTTCACAGGCAACCTGTGTTGGGGAGTTTGTTAGTCTCTCTACTGTAGCAAAAAGAGTGCATGTGTGGTTTATATTGCTGTTAATAATGTTTGAGAAGAAGGTCTGCCTAGCTGTGCCTAATTCCAAATTGAAAGCATGAAGGCTGTCTTTATAGATATTATAATGGACTTCAAGTTGTGTTTTCTGCCACATCGTTCTGCTTTCCTGCATTTTCTTTTCATGTTTTTTACTGCTGTTGTGTTTCTCCAAGGTGCTTTATGCCTGCCAGTGATCATCCAGACCTTTATAGGAGCAATACCATCAATAGCATTTTTAACTTTTAAGTTAAAGTTATTGAGGAGATCAACACAGTCTGCGGATATACTCGGTTTCAAAGATATAACCTTGATAAATTGCACACTAGTGTTCTCATTTATAATGAAAATAGAAAATACATTTGTAGTTACTGTGTTTTGCCTTTGCACAGTAGTAGCATACAGAAGTGTCACTCCCTGAGCCCCTAAACTCTGTGGATCCTAGTTTTTTCACTGTCCACCTGTGTGACGTTCTCCTCCCTCCTTCCTTGGCTTAGCTAGAAGTATAAATACTGATGTCAGACTACAAACTGCTTAACTTTCTATTTTCCACTGACAAAGTCAAACAAACATGCTATATATCTGTTCCTAACAATAACATATTGGAATAACATAGTTCAGATTTCTGTAAGGTAGGTTATTGACTTTGCTTTGTGAGCGCAGGCATCTTTTGATGCAGTGTTGTTGCAAGTGTTTTAATTACTGATACTAATGAGCTGAATGTGGATTCATTAGTGGCTATTTTTACTGTTTTTCTCCAGTTTGACATACATTACTTTTGGCACAAGAACTGTATACTATATGGTTTTGTCAAAAAAAAAAAAAAAACACAAAAAAAAAAAAAGGGGTAATCTGACATTTTGTACATTTAATATTAAAGATGTGTTTTAAATTATAAAGATAAAACAGATTGATAATATTGAAGTAATATCAAAAGAGCCTATGAAGTGAGAAACTGCTTTAATTACACGTTTATTTTAAAACTTCTGAAAGTACGTTTTACAGAGTTGCCTATTTGACAATGTACATTTTCTTCTTGTCAGTCTTTTTAGTCCGACACTCCAGAACCAGCAACCATGTCACCAGCCATCTCCAGAACCGCTGCAGGGGAGATAAACCACTGGTGGAGTCAAATGAAGTTCCGTCTTCAGCATAGAAAAAGATGGAACGAAATGCTAGACGAGACCTTCCTCATGCAGTCAAAAAGGTTTGAGACATATGTATTTATGTTATACTGATTATTAGGTGAAATGGTTATTTACATTATTTAAAGATCAGGAAAAAAAAACTTTAAGATAAAAATCTTTTTCAAAAGCTCTAGTGTTTGAAAGCAAAATATTGATGAATATCATACAGACAACTATTTATCGCTATTACTTTTCATAACTATTAAAAATGTAAACGATATATTAAAAACTAGATTTGCATTTAAAGAAGGAAATGCCAATGTGTTCAAGGCAGCACAGAAATAGTGTTAATGTTTTGGTAAGCTTAGGCTAAACTCTTTGGTTCTGCCTAAATTAAATGTTTGCATCAGACTCACCTTAAACTTTGCCATCATCATGACACTCAGCATGTGCTTTGATTTCTGCCTTTGCACAGCAATCAACATAAATAGCACAGCTTCTGTGTTTGCAGTGTAATATTCTACTAATGTAAGTCAAATTAAGTTTAATCTTAAATCTATAAAAAAAAAAAAAAAAAAAAGTTTAACTAAAAACAGAAATAGATCGCACAGAAAGCTGAAATTGTCTATAAAGCAATGCTTGAATTGAGTCTGAATTAGTCTGAAGAAGAATAGAAATAGCGTGTTTAAAGAATATCAATACTGTGCCACCTTCAGGAACTGTAGTAAATATTAGCTGTATGATACCTTAGTTTCTGTATTTGTCCTGATTTCAGCTCCTACCTGATGTTGTACTTGAGCATCTCACTTTATGTTCTCTAGAGTAAATTACATTCCCCTGTTTTCTGCCACTAAGGAGAATGATGCAGTCTGTATTAAGAAACTTCTTGGCTGTGCATCTACAAACATCTTTGAGAGAGGTAAATCACAGTTTTAAGCATTTCTTACAATATTCCTGTGCATTTGAATAACAAAAACAGTGTTCTGTCGATGTAGATCTGACACTTGGTGTGCATTCCAGGAGAGCTTGGAGAGACTGCTTTGCATGTTGCTGTGTTAAATGATCATTTTGAAGCAGCTGTGGCGTTAATGGATGGAGCACCAGAGCTCATTAATGAGCCTATGACTTCTGAACTTTACCAAGGTCTTCATGCATACAATACATCAAACATTTATTGTAATTCAACTGCTATATGTGCATCAAAACCCCATGGATGTATGCTTTGATTTTCAGGTTTAACAGTCCTTCATATTGCTGCAATTAATCAGAATGAGAACTTAGTCCGAGAGATGATAATTAGAGGGGGTGATGTTGCAACACCCAGGGTCACAGGCATGTACTTCCGCAAAAGAAGAGGAGGACTTCTGTACTTTGGTGAGATGGAGACTTTCATGTTTTTATTTTATTAATCACAATGTTACAGAAATAGTGATTAGCATCAGAAGTAGTTCCCCATGAGTATTACTATCAAAACAAAATATCTATTTATTTATATATATTCGTATTTGTGACTGTAGGTGAACACATCCTGGCGTTTGCAAGCTGTGCGGGTAATGAACAAATTATCTCCATGCTGATAAAGGCTGGCGCCAATATTCGGGCTCAGGATTCCCTGGGTAGAAGAAACATAAACTAATAATAGGGGTAATCCAAAATGAAAATGTGGTTGTCATTTACTTATTTACTCTCATGTTGTTTCCAACCCTTATGACTTTAATCTACTGTGGAACACAAAAGGAGATATGAGGCAGAAGACCAACCTCAGTTGTTCACTTTCATTATATGGAAATAAGATGCAATGAAAATGAATGGTGACTGAGACTAACATTCTGCCTAACATCTCCTTTATGTGTTTCAGGGAAGAGAGAAAGTCATGCAAGTTTAAAAACAACATGAGGGTAAGTAAATGATGACAGAATTTTACATTTTGGATGAACTACCCCTTTGGCCTAAGTAGTTATTTTACTCACAGTATACACGTCCTCCCTGGATTTCTCTTTGTAACTCTCTCTCTCATGAACAGGTAATACCATCCTACATTTGTTGGTTTTGCAGCCCAATAAAACAACTGCATGTCAGATTTTTGACATGCTGATGACACGCGATGCAGAGCTGGAACCTACTGTCCCTCTAGACATGATACCCAACTTTAGAGGCCTCACGCCTTTCAAACTTGCTGCTAAGCAGGGCAACCTTGTGGTAAGAGAGAGATCGTTTCTTTAACCTCATCCAAAAACACACTGATAACAGCGACGTCTTATCTTTCATTAAATTGTTATGTATGGCTATTGTGAGGTTTTAAAGAATATTGTGTAATGCTTTTGTAATGTTCCTTAAATGTTACGCAGGCATTCCAGCACTTGGTTAATCGTAGACGAATTATTCAGTGGAGTCTGGGGCAATTGTCCTCCAACCTTTATGACCTTACTGAGATTGACTCCAGGGTGGATGACCTATCAGTGCTTGAGGTTATTGTCAGCAGTCAGAAAAGAGAGGTGCGTTAATGTGTGGACATGCAGGGTATAGAATATCAAACAGGGTCATTATTAATGTTAAAGAGTTATTTCACCTAGAAATTAAAATTGTGGCATCATATACTCACCTACAATTTGTTCCAAACCTGTCATTTTCTGTCTTCTGTGGAACAAAGAGGAGAAGTTTTAAAGAATGTTGACAAAGTGACAGAGGCTGTCAATTAGTCCCTAACATTCTGCCTAACATCTTTTGTGTTTCACAGATGAATTAAAGACATACTGGTTTAAAAATAACACAGTGGTGAGTTAATAATTAGAGAATTTACATTTTTGGGTGAATTATACCATTAACTGTATTTGTTCAAATTAATAATGATAATCAAAATCATTTCTAGTATCAGCCTAAACCTAAGTGACTTAGCATGCGTTGTTCTTTGTTAATATCTTAATTACACTTCATTCCTTGAGTGTTTTGTGCATCTTTCTGTCCTAGGCCAGGAGGGTTCTTGAGCTGACTCCAGTGCGACAGCTCGTCAGTCTGAAGTGGAATCTTTTTGGGAAGCATTACTTCAGGTGCCTTATTATTACATACTGTACATAATAAGTTATTAGTTAGATAGCATAATCATAGAACAAATTGTATGGTAATATGACATATCGAGGTTAAAAGAAACGTGACATTTTGTATGTCCTGTTGTACCTGTTTATCATAATTTAGCTGACTGTTCAATAGCTTCAAAAGTTGCACATATTCAGCATTTTAAGATTTTGTCAGACAACATATCACTTTAATAGCAGTGGTGTGCACCGAAGCCTTACAAAATATATTAAAATTATGTTGAACATTGATTATATTTCAAGATGTTTGACATTGCTAATACTTGTTGCACTATTGATCTGTTTTTAGGTTATTGATGCTGGTGTACCTGCTGTACATTAGCATATTTACTCTGTGTTGTATATACCGTCCCCTGAAGAATCTTCCTGAGAATTACACCAAGGCCGACAACGACCACACAATAAAAATGCAGAAAACCTTCCAGGTATGTGTGCATGTGCAAATATGAGACAGAAGTTTAGAGCACATTGTGCACTGCAAATCACTATGTGAATATTGAATCAGTATTATCAAGTTTTTCCTGAATGTCAAAGCACTTACAGTATACAAATGTGTGTATGCAAATACTCAATTTCTCTTTGTTTAGGAGAACTATCAGACACGTAAAGATCACATCCGTTTAATTGGAGAAATGATCAGTGTCATAGGAGCCATCATTATTCTTCTGATAGAGGTCAGTATAATTTTACCATACAACCCAATGTAACTTTAGAAACATTATGCTATAACATCTAAAGATATAAACATTTAAAGATTGCTATTGAATCAAAACCCTCATACCTAATGTTTAATTATTTTCAGATTCCCAGTATTGTGAAAGTGGGGGCTAAACGCTATTTTGGCCAAAGTGCCCTTGGAGGCCCCTTCCATGTCACTTTGTAAGTTCATGCTGTTATAATGAACCAGCCCATTATCATGTTGAATGAGATAGGTTTGACTTGAATGCTTTACATCTCTGTTGTTTCCTTTCCATATATTTCTGTGGCAGGGTTAGCTATGCGGGTCTGGTTGTGATTCTGTGTGTGCTGAGGATCACTGAAATGGCAGGAGAGGCTGTGCTAATGGCTTGGTCTCTGGTTCTCTGCTGGTCTAATGTTATGTACTTCGCCCGAGGTTTTGAGATGCTGGGGCCCTATGTCATTGTGATCCAGAAGGTGGAGTGATTAGCAGAGACAGCAGAGACAGCATTTCAATGTTGTTTGTTTTCCAACCCAACATAGCATAACGTATTTGTGCGGATTTTGTTTTGTAGACAATATTTGGAGACTTGACAAAGTTCATGTGGTTGAGCCTCATCTTTCTCATAGGATTCTCTGCTGGTTAGTTCAATTATAGTTAAATTACCAGATATTCATTTGTGAATGTTTAAAGTTTGACCCTTCTCTTTACCCTTCTCAGCCTTGTGGATGGTCTATATGACTCAAGAACCTCTTGCTGTACCAGCATACCGTTCTTTCCCCATTTCCATATTCACTCAGTTTGAGCTGAGTATTGGTCTGATTGACCTGCCGGTGGACCACACTATCTACACCCATCCAGTCGTGCACTGTCTCCACGTCTGCTTCAGCATGATCTCTTACATCCTCCTGTTCAACCTCCTGGTCGCCATGATGAGTGACACACAGTGGAGGGTCACCCAAGAACGTGACGAACTCTGGAGGACCCAGGTTGGTAGTGTAGCTAGTAGACTACAGTCCCACTACAGTAAGTGCACTGGACACATGCGAGGAAACTGTATTCAGACATACCAGAGACTAGAGCGTCTTTTGTAGCAGGTTGAAAATTGGTTTCTCTGTTCTTAGGTGGTGGTCACTACTCTGATGCTTGAAAGGAGGATTCCACTGCATCTGTGGCCAAGGCTGGGTGCTTGTGGTCTGGCGTATGGCCTGGGTGAACGTTGGTACCTCCGGTAAGTACTCTGCAATTCCACAGATCACAATTCTAATGCAAAAGCATTCCTGAACACACTGATCTTGACTATGCTCAATCTTTGTCTTATGATTCCAGAGTGGAGGATCGCAATGACCCATTTGTGCAAAAGATGAGACGTTATATTAATTCATTTTCAAAGGAGGAGGAGGAAACTGTGAAGATTGAAACTGGAAGCAATCAAATGCAAACCAAGTCTACTGAAGGACATCATAGTTCACACAAAAGGAGGCCTCTAAAATACTGGCAGATTATTCAACAGAGCATAGAAGTTGAGAGGGAAAAAAATGTTGATAGCCCTGATTCCCTCTGAAGTATGTGTGAAAACGGGTCAAGGTAATGTAGTAATGTAAACTGATGTGACATTCATAAAATATATTGAGTTCCATTTAACTTATTCTGAATTATTTCAGTGTTTTACCAGATTTAAATATATACTTGAAATGTTTGGTAGACAAATTCAAACTGTGCGCTATCAATACTGTTAAATATAAGGGTAGAAATTTAATCAAGCAATACAAACAGAGACATTACAAAAATTAGAATGTATGTGAAATTCAAGCATATATTTTATTACAATATTGTGTGTACATTAGACATGTTTAGTGCAAATAAACAGTTAAAAATTAGTTCAGTGATAATACTGACAAATAAACTTGACAGCTTCCAAAAAACATTTTTTCTGCCCCTTAAAGCTTAACTACGTAATGCACGTTGAGCAAAAAAAGCAATGCACTGTATGCTGTTGGCTCAATTCTCACTACATTTGACTAATTTTTAGATGAAAAAGATTAATGATTGTCTTAATTATAGGAGTTAAGTTCTGATGACCAGATATGCAGGTGATTTTGCTAGCTGGTGTTGCTAAGCAGATCCTAAGATCTTCTGACAGATGTACTGTGAGTATATTCTGCAGGAGGATGGGTGCCAGCTCCGTTCAGGTGGTTCATTGGTAGCTAGGAGAGCACAGTCCCCACTGGAGGAATCATTTCCCCAATATCTGTGCAATCAGTAGAGGCATAGTCAGTAATTATCTGCTAAACCACATTCAACTAAATCTGTTCATTTTATAATACTTGTTTTTTTGTTTTTTTAAACATGTGATGATTTATTTACTCATTAATGTACCAGTCATTATGTAGCCTATTCTCATTTAGTCACATTACTGCAGCTATAACATTTTCCTACCTCACTGTCAATACATTGTTGTTAATCCATGCCCATTGATTTGTCCCCACATGATTTAGCCCAATCCAGTAGTGCAACTTCCCTTTCTCAGTCAGGTACATCTGCAGAGATGAGATATTGTGGAACGGTACAGATCAAAAGAACTTAACTCATGTTAGGCTTTGATTAGCCAGATTTACATACCTGCACACGTTCATTAGTAATGATGGCAAGATCTCCTCCCTTCCTCTGGCACTCCTCCCTGCTTTTCTGCCAGGTGAGACGGTCTTGGGACAGGAAGTAGCAAGAATTCTCAAAACGCAACCAGTCCCTGCCACAATCACTGCACACACACTCTGCACAACACAAACAAGAAAACAAGTGAAATGAAAAAGTTTCATATAAACTGTAACTAAAGCTAACAAAAAATATTTTAGATAGCTGTATGTATTTTGTCCACAAACTCACGTTTGCTGTCATGAACCGATTGCTGTCTGTAAACCTCTTGGCATTTTGTCAAGCTGCATTCCTGTGCCAGTGGAGTCCTGTCAGTGTCCTTTACAATCTCACATGGCTGCTTCCCAGTCACTGTTCATAACATAATGTAACAATGTTTCAGCACAGCTGACACCTTAAAAACTGACCATTACAAACACAGCTTCATATTTTCCAAAATGCCATAATAACAATAGTTTTTGTTACAACTGTAAAACCATAATAAATAAGCAGCCTAATATGGGCTAATCTTTTACCTGTGTAAGGGGCAGTTCAGACCAAACTCGCTTGTGCTAAAAAAAGTTTAAAAAGCAAGTGTCTCGAGAGACATTTTTTAAAAGTTGATGACAATGAAAAGATGAAAAAACAGTGAGATGGGGTACAACGATCAAAGACGTCTGTCTAGCACATGATTACTTAGAAATTTTTTGGAAAAACAGCACAGATGCAAAAAACACGTTCGGTGGAAACGGCCCCTAAGAAGCTTTCAGAATCTGTCATTTTGTTTAATTTCCTTTTTGATGACAGTGCACTCAAATAAAATAAACAGCTGATTTACTTTAAAAAAGCAGTGCCAAGTGGTTCCACTCAACAGGATTGATGAGTTCCGACAAGAAGCAGTTTAATTGTGTGAAATTAAGAAATTCATATAAACTGGGCAAAAGCTCTGAGTAAATGCAATTCATTTGGATTTGTTAGTGTTACAAATGACATTTACAATTATTTACATTTATTTATTTAGCAGACACTTTTATCCAAAGTGACTTACAAAATGAGGAATGATACAACATAAGCGATTAATCTTAAGGAGACAGTAACATGATAAGTGCTGCATTACAAAGTTTCAATTGTATCAGTTTAGCCAAGACAGAGACTGGAGTGCAACAAGATAAAAAAAATAAAAATAAAAAAAAGGTGTAGGGTTAAGTGCTCACGAAAAATTGTGTCTTTAGTTGTTTTTGTATCCCTTTTCTCCCCAAACTGACATGCCCAATTCCCACTACTACTTACTAGGTCCTCGTGGTGGCGCGGTTACTCACCTCAACACGGGTGGCGAAGGACAAGTCCCAGTTGCCTCTGTTTCTGAGACAGTCAATCCGTGCATCTTATCACGTGGCTCATTGTGCATGACACCGCAGAGACTCACAGCATGTGGAGGTTCATGCTACTCTCCGCGATCCACACACAACTTACCATGTGCCCCATTGAGAGTGAGAACCACTCATCGCGACCACGAGAAGGTTACCCCATGTGACTCTACCCTCCCTAGCAACCAGGCCAATTTGGTTGCTTAGGAGACCCGGCTGGAGTCACTCAGCACACCCTGGATTCGAACTCGCGACTCCAGGGAAGGTAGTCAGCGTCAATAATCGCTGAGCTACCCAGGCCCCATTCTTTAGCTGTATTTTGAAGACAGAGAGAAATCTGCTTCAAGGATGGAGATGTGAAGGTATATTATTATATGTTTGTCTTGCTTGATAATAGGCTTTGAACTTCAGAAGTTCTAACTTATTCTTACAATTAAGAATTGGTAAGTTACAGTTTATGTTGACATGGTATGGCACTGTCTGGCATGACTTACAACTAAGTTGAGACTTACCACTCACCTGTGAGTGGTTCAGAAATTGCTCATGAGACAAAGCACTATTGTATTCAAGTGTTAATTAGCTCTCCTTCTCAAACTATTCTCAAGCTCCACTCTTCACCACAGTGGTAAGTAACCCCCAAAATGCCAAACCAACATTACAGAAAATCATCTAAATGTCGACATTAAAAACTAGTCTCCCCCTTTATTCATCTAGCACAAAAACTTAATATCAAATTTCCTCTCTCCATCCAGTTCTATGCAAATCACACTAGGAACCAGAAACCCCTGTGGTTTCAGTAAAAGACAACAAAAATATTCATGTTGTCCCAACACAAAGGGATTAGGTCAGTGATTCTCAAAATGTGGGGCATCATTAGTATGGCTAATTATTGGAAGGGAAAACGTTTAATTTTTCGTACCCTTTCAAAATGTATAAAAATAAACTATTTTCATGTCTTCCATAAAAATAAGTCTTAATGTATTAGTGCTTCTACCTAAGTGTAAAAAAAGAGAGGTTGCACTTACACTTGACAAACAGCACAAGGACCACAATCATCAACAGGACGCAGATGGCAAAGAGAATCAGTGAAATGATCCGGTAAACACGAATCTTCCCGTGAATATCTGGTGATGTGTCTGGAGAAAAATAGCACAGATAATTGACGTTACGATGACCAACAAAATACGGAAGTCAAGAGATGCGCAGTTACGCACTCACAAGATTCATCATTATATCACCTGAATCCGGCTGCTGCTTCGCCCCAGACGATACTTTGCCGTCCGTGTACTTGCCGAAATTACACAGTTTAATGTACATGGTCCGTCTGTGCTGTTCTAACGCAATCTATAGTCTTTTGCACAGCTTGTGGTACTAAAAGATTAATGAGTTTGGCGCACTCACACAAACAGTGCCAGGTTTTGCTTTATTGAGCGTAGGGGCGTTTGATTCGTTCACCCGTTGCTGTGGAAACTCTGACGGTGTATAATGAAGCCCTGTAACACAACACTGGCTCTGTGTCCTCATGTGCCCTTCTGCTGGCAACACTGTAGACATGCAGGAAACATTGCACTGCTTTAAATACAAAATAAAAGATACCCGCTGACCTTCTAGTCCTTTAAGAGAACAAAATAACGCTGCTGTGTCCCAGATAAGGTCTGAAGGATGGTCATGCAAAAGATTACTGCATTAAAAAGTAGAAGGCCTTTCATTTATGTGGGACTTTGGTAACAGAAAGCAGTTTAGGCTGACAAACAAACATGCTAAAGAAATAAACCGTTTGGCATGAAAGAGCACTTCAACTCAAAGTCGTCCTCCAAATTCCACCGTTCTATTCAGACACAATAATATACTGATCACTTGCATCCATTACACATAAAAATAAAACATTTGGCTTTAATACTTGTTCTAACTCACTGTCCAGTGCAGCACTTGTTCTTTTTCTCCCTCAGTTTTTGTTCCTCTTTATGACCTGTTTTAGAAGAGACAGCTGGATCTACCACACATTTTTCAAATCATGCAATGACTTTTCCCACAAGTATGCCTATACTCTTTAATTACTGCATTATCTTGAACACTGTCAGTTTATAAATTTCATGATAATGTCATAATATTAAGTATGTACAAAATAAGTTATTTTTGGCATTTTTAGTATTAAATAAAATGTCTTTTTGTATTTTATTTATTGACACTTTATTGGTTTGGCATCAGCACTGACTGTCAGGATTGAATGCATAGTTTTAAGACCACCAGTGATTTAGGTTTAAAAGAACTAATTGTGTTACCTTTATTGACTGTATAAGACCGAGTTGAAGAGGGCACACCATAGACATGCTCAGATGGGTTGCTTAAAGTAGAGTATACATTCCCTTCCTCTACAATTTCCTCTTCAATGTTAGAAGATTTAGCTGAATACAAGAATGGTTAGATAAGAAAAGATAAAAAGACAATCAAACCTAGTGAAGACTAAATATTTGGATTGTGTATAGTAAGTATATATATATATTTATACCATTTGTCTCCTGCTTTTCCTTATCCTCTTTCTCCTCAGCTGTGGTGATCTCCTTCAACTCCACTTCAACCTCCGTCTCTTTGCTCTCCATGACTCTTCTTTCTGCGGTTTCCATACTTATTTATCAGTGTCCCATTAAGTTTTACAAACTCTTTGATAAAACTGATCAAGAACTACAGTTCTCCTGTACTCCATTAAACACAACTAGTAATCGCTGGAAGACTTCACACATTTAAATTTGCTGACCTGACACTAATTCTTTTTCACAGCAAGATAATTCTGAACATTACACATGATCATTGCTTTATCCGCAACTTCCTATTTACAATTCAGCACCTCGCCACGATATCCCTCACTTCTCTTATTCTTAGTGTCAGTGTCATATGTAATAAAACCACTTATGTTTCATCCTGGAGGAAAAGAAGAAAACAAAACATCTCATAACAATCACTTTGCTTTTATGGGTCATTACTGGTTTGAGGTAGCCTTATCGTTAAGAATCTGGGCTGCTATAACAGTTGCAAGTGCAATCTCACACGGGCAACTTGAAACAGGATATGTGAGCTGCTTCGGAAGAAAGGCATCTGCTAAATATTAGGTGAATATGTGCTAAAACAGGAATAGTAAATCCTTCTTATAGCATTAAATGGAACAAATAGTGGACAAGAATGATCCAAACCTCATATGTACTAAAACAAACGTTATGCATTTTATACACAGCGCAAATGACATATAATGAAATGACCAAAAAGTGAAGCTGAAACATTTTAAAGACTTTATTATATGCCCAAATGTTATTGATAATACTTTACAAAATAATAAAAATAATAACAAAATCCTATTTGCATTAAATACAAATGACTCGCCCCTGGGCGAGAAAGATGAAATTGATACTTTCTTGCTTTACCACTGTGTTTTCACAATTCAGCTGTCTTTCTGACCTTTCAGATTCTCTCTTCCTTTGTAGTTTTAATCCTTTACACACAATACATTATTTTCATAAATCCACTTAGTTAAACATATTATAGTTGCCCTCAACAGCACCCTTTTAAGACCCCACTTAAGACCAATGCCCCATGTAAGGAACAATGTATTGGACATGGGATAACTGTGGTAAAATATAAAACTATCTCCTTCCATTTTTTAGCAATCATCTTTCCCTCTCCCTCTCTCCAATCCTTTTATCCTCTGTCTCAGGCACCATAAACGCTCTCATTACTGTATGTCATGTACAGGAACAAGTCTTCCTCATGGTGTTCCTAAAAACATGGACAGAGACGAAACATTTAGATCAGACATGGTCAATAATAACCTGGTCTCTAACCCCTTTTTACACACAGGACTAAAATTTATACTGGAGGACATAGGGAAGATTTTTCGAATCCTATTAATGTTTTGTGATGTGAGTTGAGGGTATATTGCTAAAATAACATACAACTTGGCTTTGGTATTAGTTTAAATATATATATATATATATATATATATATATATATATATATATATACATATACACACACACACACATACAGTATATGGGCTGTCAATCACTTAAAATTTTAATTTCATTTATTGTGCCAATTAATCAAATTAGTCACAATTTATCACATATCAATATTTACAGAGGAAGGCCACAAATAAACATAATTTACTATTTAATAATTCATTACATCATCTTGTGGTAACAGACAAGTAAAGAACTTAATACAAAAAGTGGCTGCAAAGTCAAAATATTGTTTGTCAGAAATATTGGTCAGACTGCTCTGAAAGGTTAAATGTAGTTTGAATTTTTTATATATATATATATATATATATATATATATATATATATATATATATATATATATATATAGCATAGTTTGTATATACAGCAGCTCACTTTTCAAACTCGATTTGCTGATATTGTCGGCTCTTATATGACAAAATGCTTGAATGTTCCTCATTTGTAAGTCGCATTGGACAAAAGCATCTGCTAAATGACTGAATATAAATATATAATAATGGCCATTTTGTGATTTTAAAGTTCTTTGTATAGAAATTTTACAGTACATAAAATGTGTTATAGCTATAGAATCTGTATACTCCTCAGCACTAGCAAAGAGAAAGGGTGCTTGAGTTACCTCATACACTGCAGACAGGGGGGAACTGGATGGAGGGAGGGAATTTTTTACAAAAAAGAAGAGAGCTTCCTCTGGCCTCATAGACACCCGTTTTCTGATCAGGAAGCAAAGCTGCCCGACTTTAGAAAAAAAGAGGGAGAGGGACAGAATAACAGAAACTGATTTATTTATATCAAAACTTAATTTGTAAATAGTTTCATTTCTTCCTTAAGAGGATGACAGGAATGAGGAAGTTTAGGGTCAGAGTTGAGACGGTAGCTCAAGTCTGGAATTATTGCATAAGGGGGGGGGGTTGAGAAAGTGCAAGCGCAAGGCAGTCGAATAATGTATAACATGCGAGTAAGGGTAGCCGGTGCCTAACACAGACTGCATTATATGCATATAGGGAGCGGCGGTTCTTATTATTGGATCAGCAATGTACTGTGGAGCAATACATGGGATACACAGAATAAGAGTGGTCACCTGTGAGGTCTGAAGGAACAAGGTATTTCTTTTTGTCAAGTTCAGGAGCTCGGGATCTTGCAGCTCTCTCCACTATTATCTAATGAGATAAACAAAATAAACATTCATTCATTACAATATATGACACTTCAGTATATATGCACTGAACCCCCTAATATTTTATGAAGCTGGAATGTAACACAGGTGTTATTGTTGTTTCCAACAGTGAGACTGACTGGAATCTTATCCGGATGTTTGGCGCGGACTCTCTCCCCTTCCGCTCTCCTGACCTCCAGTGGAACACTTTGCTGATATTGGCTAGACATCTAAGAGCAAAACACATGAACAATAATATCAACAAACATGAAAAAAAAAAAAACATATTTAAAATGACTGTTTGAGTGACTATTTACACTCACACAGCAATTTGCATCATAAAAGTCTGGAGGCGCCTGAAAAACTACAATAAAATGCAAATTTGATGTTGGAGATGGGGCTGGAGGGAAGTGCAAATGATCCAACTTAGTGCTCTATGGTGCTTACTGTATACACGTTCAACCCAACTTTTAAAATGTAATTTTCTGAGCCAACTTCCCACTATTCTCCCCATCGTTTCCTACCTCCTCTCACTTTCTCTATGAATTTAAAGGCAAAAAGCTCAAAAATACAACAAATGGACATGTTCCTATTATATAATTACAAAAATATATATTATATGTTACTATTTACCAACCACCTCAGTAGTAATATCATTCAAAAACAGGCAGCATGGTTTTAAGATCCAATACAAGATGGCCATTAATGAATTCAGACACACTTCTTATCTGAATCAGTCACTCAGATGCTCTACAATTGGGAATACCCCCCAGTAGATCCACTCATATCCTGTAGAGGGACGTTACATAATGCAGAAATGCTGCATGTAGGGAATTGATTCTGTTTCAGCAAACTTTCTGGGAGTTGTGCCATCCTACCAGGGGCTCTTCCTCTCCTTTGCCCTCAGTCCAGATGTTGTTTACGCATGTCCAGAGTCCTGACTATTACAATATAAGTCAAAACAGCTGTACTGTTTCTACACATTACTTGTGCTACAAGGTGCAATTGAAACAATATGAGCACATTTAAAATACATATTAGCTCTGTCAAATCTATTAGCTGAACTATATACGTATATTTGATAGAGAAACAACATACCTGGGTCAGATAACTTTATGTGGCATTATATCGTCACAACATTTGCCTCAACATTTACCAGCAATAGTAAATCATACATTAGTTTTACATTTGTGACATCATATTTTCATCACTGATGGTCATGGGAAATGGTTTAGCATCTTCCATAACTGTGGAAATGAATATTCTAATGACAGTGATGCCTGTATAACTGCTTGTTAGGGCCCAAGCACTGAAAGTGCGAAGACCCTATTGTTCTTCTAAGAATTATTATTATTATTCTTTTCAAGGTTTTGCGTGCTTTTGGGGCACTTAACATGCTTAAAACCTAATGAAATTTTGCACACACAACAGAGTTGTCGGCCATAAGGCCTGGACAAAAGTTGTAGTTGGGGCGTGTAGGGGGGCTCTGTAGCGCCCCCTTAAACATGGGCATGTAATGGGGCCTCTGTAGCACCCCCTTTTTCACCTACGGTCAACAAATTTGGTACATATATTGTGCTGTAACAGTGGTGGACAGTGATAGGAGTTACATGTCCATTGTGTTCTTTTCTCATTTGATGTGGCATTAAAACTTGTCATGTTGTGTTGTCATGTACAGTAGGGTCCATCTGCCTCCACCAACTTGGTACAGGATGAAATGGTGTTGTTTTAATTGAAGATCATGTGTCTGACTATACAATATAGATGTTCATAATCTCAGCATTAGGGAAAAGTAACTCATCTCTTCCTTGTTAATAGGAAGCTGTAAAAGGTCCCTATTGAAATACAGAACAAAAATGTAATTTAGGGATGGACCATGTATAGTTTCTGATGGAGTAGAGGAAGTTGAGCATCAGAAAGATACATCTTTTCATTGAATCACCTGACCACCAGCTAAATGAGGGCAATTGTGAAATTATCACATATTATCTAGTTAGTAAAGAAGAATAACGAGTGATTAATTGCTTAAGCTTTTAACTGGCATACATTACCTACATATTGATACTATGGAATGTTATTTTATAAATATCATTAATATTCATTGACTGAAGGAACTGTAAATAGAATGTGGGTGCTATAATAATTTTATTCTATGAAATTTATAGAATAAAAATTATTTATTAGAAGAGCTAAATATAAATACATAAAGCCCTGTCTTCACAGTGAAGAGTGTGGGGGACTTTCCAATGTGTTCTGCGTTAAAAAATATTACAGTATTAAAACCTTCCCATTAAAAGTTAAAGCACAATGTACAGTTTGTTCACTTTTGAATGCAAATCTGCAGTGTCAGACTGGAAATGTTGGAGAAAAGAAGATTTGTGATGTAAAGATTGCAGTTTACCATAATATTGCTTTAAAAGTATAATATTGTGTGTAATCTGACACACTGCGCTGATAGCCTCTGAAATGTACTAACATCTACCTTAAACTAACTCTGGAAAATAACCTACTCCGGAGCAGGTTATGTTCAGAGAGTAAGCTGCTATGACTACTAACATTTCCTGAAAGTTGAATACCCCCCAGTAGATCCACTCATATCCTGTAGAGGGATGATACATCATGCAGAAATGCACACCAGTTCCATCAGAACAGAAATGCTTGCTTCATAACAAAGCATGTCTGCATGATGTAGGGAATTCAGAGTGGGTTTGCATTTATTCCCATTTACTATGACTTCTGAGTCATATGTAACTCGGCCCTGTTGGTTTCTTTTTTATTTACTCTAAATAGCTTGTTTAATGTGCAAAAGACCATTGCTGGTGGCTTTTTCACTACATCCCTCACAAACACGTGCTACTGTATTTGTATTTTACTACTAAAACCGTTGATTGATATCGCAGTAACCGTGAATGTTCATTAACAAAAAAGTACCATTCTTTGAAGTACTTTGTTTAAATACCATGATATATGAATATAGTCAATATTCAGTAACATGGTTTTTGTTGTCTGATACCATCACTATACCATGGTACAGCCACAAGCAATTTTGTAAGGATTTCCAGTAGTTTAAAGTACTTTAGAGGCCAACAGGCTTTTGTGTGCATTGATTGTCGTTGGTGACGGTTTTCAAGTTGCAACAGAGTGCTGCAGTGCGAAAACATGTTCTCCCCACTACTGCCTGCTCTAAGCAAACTTACAATTTCCACAAACTCAGCTTTTAGTAATAAAAAACAATAACCTGCTCGCGTCAGAAAGTACATGATAATAATGTGAGATAACGGCGCCGATAACAAATGCTGTTGACGCCAGGCCGTGAGTTCACCCACTACTAGTTCTCACACAACCTGATCTGCTCTTCCGTACAATCCTCATTCAGCGAACAAAAGTGAATGTATCGCGGGCATCTGTTGGGTTGCTGTTTGAACTTTTAATCCACCACATATCCACACGATTCAGACAATCGACTGACTGGACTTCTTACTTAACCCTTATGGTAAACACACAAAACATACCTCTAATACAACTGATAGATTCAGGAATCAATATTGCGCCTGGCCTGTCACCCTTCTTGGACGAAGATTACATGCCCTTGTCAGAACTGTGTCTATGTTAGTCTCCCAAACGCAAAAACTTTATAAACCCCCTTCTGTGTTGAAAACGTCGACTGGTCCACTTCTCCCACTAAAACAACAACAAACAATGTACCGCCCTATTCTGAGGATAATGAGAACTAGAAAAATAGACTGACATAATCACTAACCATTTAGAGGGCAAAGGGGCGGGATTTCAATATGTTTACAGTTTTTCTATTGCACAGCTGAACTGTCGCTCGTGTGTCCCCTTGGTCATTTGAACCAATCAAAATAAAGGAAAATTAGGCCAATGAAGAGCTCTGTAGTGTATCTGCGTTACGTGTCTGATGTGTCCTTATATTGGCAAAACGAACCAGCATGTGATTCTACAACACAGGACAGAGATAATGCTGTTATTTTACCCAGTTTTTTAACGTACCAAGAAACTATGACGGCATTCTTTACTAACGTCCTAATGATCTGGCTAATGTTCATGTTCAGTTCAATTAAGAACAATCAGACTTCCCAAAAGCTTAGTTATTATCACCACTGACATCAACCAAATAACAAATGTCTCCATTAGTTTCTCTCCATAACAAATATGTTTCCTCAGATTGATCAGTGGGAAGTGCATGTATATATTGTTTAGAGTAGTTGCAAACACTTACTTCAAATGAAAAAGTACAATTGAATGCTTTGTTCTGATTAGTCTGTGGGTTGTTTTCTGTCTTGTTTTAAAGTGGATTGTTGTCAAAGTCTTTGACTGCATACTTTGTAAGCTCTGGCTATAGTCTCTAATTCTCTTAAAATGATGCTCATCTCCACCTTTATTTTTACACTAGGCTGCCCATAATACATGCCAGACAGTGGATGCACAGATATCTTAATGGTTACAATGGTATAGTGGTCTTACAAAATGTTATTACTTAATTTTTAATACCATTTGAATACCATAGCGTCATTGATGTGATGCTATTTTTTTTTCCAGATCTATTAAATTATTCAAAAATACATAAAAAATGCCATTCACTCAAAACAATTACTTGAATACACCTCTTCTATGATGCATAGTAAAAGTTTTGTGTTTAAAGTCATTCTGATATTTTTTCTGAAGCTTAGAGTCAAAAATGTCATGTGGTGTAACCATCCAGAGACACATTAAAAGCTGAAATTCTTAATATATATATATATATATATATATATATATATATATATATATATATATATATATATATATATATATATATATATTGGCAGAAGTAGTGCAGAATAATCTTTTCTTATTATTTCTTTTAAAAATAAGCAGTGAAACATTTATGTTTTAAAATAACATTATTTAAAAACTTTGTCCACAAAATCAAAGTCATATGGTGGAACCAACATGTACCTGTAGGTAACCATTTTGTTGTTTATGTTGGCAAAAACCATAAAACAGAGCGGACCCCTTTATACCCTCATGACTGTGTGGGGAGTTTTGAAAAGATATCTTATATTTTGACATTTTTATGAAAATTCTCATTTTGTTCGGCTCATGTGGTATAACCCTGAGAAAACGTATTTATACTTTTGACTCAAAAATTCATGATATTATTTAAAAAAATAGTTTTTACAAGAAATGTATTTGAAAACTTTTTAAATTAATGATTAAGTTGTTTATACTCATATATTATAAGGTGCAAGGAAAGTATTTTAATGTTTTTTTCTTGATGGTCACATGACATTCTCCAAGTCAATAGGCCTAAATATATATATATATAAGATTAGATTAGATTCAACTTTATTGTGCAGAGTACAAGTACAGCAAAAATAAAATATATATAAAATATAACCTACATGATATTAGGCAGGTGGTTTTAAGTGTGTGTGTGTGTGTGTGTGTGTGTGTGTGTGTGTATACAAAGCGATATGATAGGTGTGGGTGAGAAACAGATCAATATTTAAATCCTTTTTTCACTACAAATTCTCCTGCCTGACAAGTAGGTGGAGATATGTTCGCAGAATCCAAATCACCAAAAGCACAAGGAGTATGTGAAAGTGGAGATTTATAGTAAAAAAAAAAAAAGGACTTAAATATTGAACCGTTTCTCACCCAGACCTATCATATCACTTCAGAAGACGTGGATTTATCCACTGGAGTGTTATGGATTACTTTTATGCTAACTTTTATGTGCTTTTTTCGGAGCTTCAAAGTTCTGGCCACTATTCACTTGCATGGACCAGCAGAGCTGAGATATTCTTTTAAAAATCTTCATTTGTGTTCATGAGTCATACACATTTGGGATGGCATGAGGGTGAGTAAATGATAAGAGAATTGTTCTTTTTGAGTGAACTATTCCATTAACACTAAAACTTTATTGTTACTCAATGCATGTGCACATTTGGAACAAAGTATCAGGCAAGAAAAGAAATGGAAATGTATATTCCTGAGAATTGGTTGATTCGTCCTGCTCCGAGGGTGTGAACTGTTTTTAAAACCCGGTGATGCAAGAGAAAGGTTTAGTTGAGGGTCTAATTGTCTTGGCAAATTGACAGTCATTATTATGATGTGGTACCACAGTAAATATAGACTACCCCAGAAAGTGATTCATACAATGGACATCCAGGGTGATGCATGAAGGAACAATGCATGTTTGCTACACAGCGATCCACTATTAGATTTTTTTTTTTTTTAATCTTGGGAGGTATGAATGAGTAGACTAAATCAATTGTGTTTTTTTATTTTTATTTATTTTTTATTTGTACATGTCTGAGCATGGACATTTGACCAGAATCTATAAGTTGAATAAAGGTCAATTTTGTGGAATAGGGAAATTGTTATTATTATGTTGGCTTGACAAAGCCAACATACTGATCTACTATTTAAGCTTATTATTATTATTATTATTATTATTATTATTATTATTATTATTCTGAGACTAAAATTTCTGACTCTAACTCCTCCAAGAGTTTTTAAGCTACATGCACCAAACTCGGCACAGACCTTCAGACTAATCCCGAATAGTGTGCTCTATCTTTTCTAACTGATCGGAATTACGGTATTCCAGTATCGGACTTCCGAATAGGCCTCATGTCTCTTTGACTTCCATTCAAGGTATGAAAACTTTTTCCTGTAATAACTCCTTTAGAGGATTCAAGCTACATCCTATAACTCCACCACTCATACTTTCTATCTATCACTCTTTTTATATCTTTACATCACTCTTTTTATTCTTTCTTTCACTCTATCACTTTAACACCCTAGCAACTGCATACAACCTAGCAACCATTTAGTGCACCCTAGCAACCAAAACCAATTGACTGCCATTCAAAATGGCTTAGATGGATATCTCCTGATCAGAATGTCCTACAGACATGGGAGTTGGCTTGTTTGAATTGGGTGAGCAATCAGTCTTCAAGTATCATCATGGAAACTACTTAGCCATGCCCTAGCAATCATTTAGAGCACCCTAGCAACCAAACCCCTTTGACTTCCATTCAAAAAGGCTGAGTGTGATATCTTCAGATCAGAATGTCCTACAGACATGAGATTTGGCTTGTTTGAATTGGGTGAGCAAACAGTCTTCAAGTATCATCATGGAAACTACTTAGCCACGCCCTAGCAACCATTTAGAGCACCCTAGCAACCAAACACCATTGACTTCCATTCAAAATCACTAAGATGGGTATCTCAGGATCAGAATATTGTAGAGACTTCCGAGTTGATTTATTTCACTCAGGATAGCAAGGAGCCATGTTAAGTATCACCTTGGTAACTGCCTAGCAACCACATGGGCTTACCCTAGCAACCAAGTAACAAATCACATATCTCTGCACCAGAACATAGTAGAGACTTCAGGGTTGACTTATTTCACTCAGGATAGCAAGGAGCCTCATTAAGTATCACCTTGGTAACTGCCTATTAACCACATGGGGTTACCCTAGCAACCAAGTAACAAATCACATATCTCTGCACCAGAACATCATAGAGATTTGAGGGTTGACTTATTTCACTCAGGATGGCAAGAAGCTTTGTTAAGTATCACCCTGGTAACTGCCTAGCAACCAGATAGGGTTACCCTAGCAACCAAGTAACAAATTACATATCTCTGCACCAGAACATCGTAGAGACTTTTGAGTTGACTTATTTCACTCAGGATGGCAAGTAGCCTTGATAAGTATCACCCTGGTAACTGCTTAGCAATCAGATGGGGTTACCCTAGCAACTAAGTAAAAAAAATCACAAATCTCTGCCCCAGAACATCGTAGAGATTACTGGTTTCATTCATTTGACTCAGGGTAGCAAGGAGCCTTTTCAGTATCACCTTGGTAACTGTCTAGCAACCAGATGGGGTTACCCTAGCAACCAATTTGCCATTCAGAAAAACAAGCAAGGGGTAGGGTTGCATAGGACTTTTTGCAGCTGGCTGTCTATCTGTATGATGTTCCTTCTATCTGTCTGACTGTAAGACCTTCAAACTTCCAACTTTTCAAACTATTTTAAACTTTCAGACAAGGCTTTGTCAAGCCAACATAAAGTTTGTTTTCAAACTTTACTATCTAGTTATTATTATTATTATTATTATTATTATTATTTTACAAATGTATACACTTTGCCAGAATGGGACGTTACATAAATTCTAAACGATGCCAATTTAGTCTTCTCCCTCGAATGTGCATGTGCGGAATATTCTCTCGACCAATCAGAGAAGGTGACAGAATTTCCAGGGTCGCTGTTTCCAGCCATTTTATTTGAGGTGTTGACAGTCACACGTTGAGTTAGAAGAATCTCCGAAATGGGCTCCAATGTCTTCATAAAATTCTCTCGAACTTGTTTTCTTTAATGTTATTCGGTATAAACCATTGCGGCGTAACCCTTTTAAGCGATTTCTACAGAATATCCTATATTTATTTTTACTTGCGTCTTCTCAGACTTTGCGTATAATTTGTGGACGAGCTAACGGTAGCTAACTCGTTAGCTTTTGGGAAATGGCGGCGAACGCGGCACAACAAGCCCCAACACCGAGCTGGTAAGAGTCTTACAAAGTTCTGTACTCCAGATTATTTCTTTCTTTATTTTACCAACCAATGTGTTCCGCTGTATCATTTTGATTGTTGGACGGTTACTTTCACAAATGGCAGACCGTATCAAGCATTTGCAAGCTGAAAGTAAGTATAAATCTCCATTGGTCTGTATCGTTCGCTCTCTTTGCATATAGAAAATCTGTCGTCGATCGTAAAACTGTTTGTTTTTGATGATTTTATTGTTATTAGTTAAATATAGTGCTGTTGACACTATTCTTTCTAATTGAAGTTTAAGTCTCATATCAGTCAGTCATCGGTACTGTAACGTTTGGCCTGTTTACTACAGGCCTGTGTTGGCCTAAATTGCCACATTTGCTGGATAACCAGTACAGATTGTAATCCTGCTGAATCATTATTCTGTTTTTGTGTAAAACGAACTTTAGAGTTTTTAAAATGTTAAGATAATTGATATAGACTGATTGCTGTTTTTGTCAGGAATTAGGTTTGCTTTTATTTTTGTAATCGTTTGCCTGTAGGTACGTCACTGCTTGTACAAATGGCGTACCCTAAAGTGGGATTGTTATATATATATCATGTTGTCATCCATAGGCCGTTTGGTACTAATTCAAGTGGAGAGGGCCCAGTCCATGAGAACCCAGAATGGGAAAAAGCCAGACAAGCTCTAGCATCCATCAGTAAATGTCAGAAGTCTTCCAAGACTTCACCAACAGATTGCACCACCCAACAGGTATGTTTTTTTTGTTTGTTTGTTTGTTTTTTTTTAGTTTTTATCTCAGTTGCATCACTTGTTTATTGCAGTTTTATGGAATGTGACATATATACAGTGCTGTGAAAAAGTATTTGCCCTCTTCCTGATTTTTTTTCTATCTTTGTGGGGGGTTTTTTCTACACTAACCCGACCAAATATTTTCCTAGTCGACTAATAGCCATTAGTTTAAGCCATTAGTCGACTTGTTGTCGCACGTTTATAATATTAATTTAATTACCTAAACATATATATTTTGGGGGGAATCAGAAAATGGTTTGAGTTCCAGGGCTGAGAAAGAATAAGTAACATTGCTAACACTGTTCTACATTAAAGAGAAATACTGAACCGTAATAATGAGCCTTTAAAATATACATTTTACAAGCGCACACACAAAGCGAGCCGCAGTGACACGGGCAAAAGCGGTAATGATTCTGAATGTGTTGGAAAAACCAGCAAGGAGACTGTCTGAACATTTTAATTTATAGAGAGAAATGCACATTAGGGTTGTGCCAACAGACGATCTCGGGGATCGACGATGGTCAGAGTGATCGCCAATAGCTGATGCCTTTGAGATGTCAAGATGATATTTGGCTTGTTTTCCCATTAATTTCTTTTATTATTATTAGGCTATTATTATTATCAGATTAATATTACAAATAATTTGCCCGTAGACACACAAACACACATTTGAAGAAACACTTTGTTGTATTATTAAGAACAGATGACAGAAAAGCCGTCTATGCGCATGTATGACACGCTGTTTGAACGGAAGCGTGCAGCCTCGTGGAACACGTGTATGTAAAGGGTTTTCACTCTCTTTGTTTCTGTCTTCTGAATATTTTTTTTTTTTTTTGTAAAAACAGTATTGTCTGTGAGTGCTGCAAATGACCTCAGACATCTCCACTCAGGAGGTGCTTTGAGTTCAGTTCAATTTATTTCCACAGAGCAGTTCATTGTGACTACAACTCTGCAGCCTATACATCTGTGATTAAAACATAAAATACAAAAACACGTTCACCTCGAACCATGATTTATATTTCAGTGATTATTATCATTATAATTTTTTACATTTCATAATTGCGTTTTTGTCTTCATTTGTGTAAGTAATTTTCTGCCTGCATGTTTAGACAGATACTTGCCTGATGGTAAATGGAAAGGTGGTTACTTATAAACTCAGCAAAAAAAGAAACATCCCTTTTTCAGGACACTGTATTTTAAAGATAATTTTGTAAAAATCCAAATAACTTTACAGATCTTTATTGTAAAGGGTTTAAACAATGTTTTCCATGCTTGTTCAATAAACCATAAATAATTAATGAACATGCACCTGTGGAACGCTTGTTAAGACACTAACCGCTTACAGACAGTAGGCAATTAAGGTCATAGTTATAAAAACTTAGGAGACTAAAGAGACCTTTCTACTGACTCTGAAAAACACCAAAAGAAAGATGCCCAGGGTCCCTGCTTATCTGTGTGAACGTGCCTGAGGCATGAGGACTGCAGATGTGGCCAGGGCAATAAACTGCAATGTCCATACTATGAGACGCATAAGACAGCACTACAGTGAGACAGGAAGGACAGCTGATCATCCTTGCAGTGGCAGACCACGTGTAACAACACCTGCACAGGATTGGTACATCTGAATATCACACCTGCGGGACAGGTACAGGATGGCAACAATAACTGCCCAAGATACACCAGGAACGCACAATCCCTCCATCAGTGTTCAGACTGTCCGCAGTAGGCTGAGAGAGGCTGGACTGAGGGCTTGTAGGCCTGTTGTAAGACAGGTCCTTACCAGACATCACCGGCAACAACGTTGCCCTGTGGGCACAAACCCACCTTCGCTGGACCAGACAAGACTGGCAAAACGTACTCTTCACTGACGTGTTGCGGTTTTGTCTCACCAGGGGTGATGGTTGGACTCTCGTTTATCATCAAAGGAATGAGCGTTACACTGAGGCCTGTGCTCTGGAGCGGGATTGATTTGGAGGTGGAGGGTCCATCATGGTCTGGGGCAGTGTGTCACAGCATCATCGGACTGAGCTTGTTGTCATTGCAGGCAATCCCAACGCTGTGCGTTACAGGGAAGACATCCTCCTGCCTCATGTGGTTCCCTTCCTGCAGGCTCATCCTGACATGACCCTCCAGCATGACAATGCCACCAGCCATACTGCTCGTTCTGTGCGTGATATCCTGCAAGACAGGAATGTCAGTATTCTGCCATGGCCAGTGAAGAGCCAGGATCTCAAGGGGCCTGATGGATCGGAGGGTGAGGGCTAGGGCCATTCCCCCCAGAAATGTCCGGGAACTTGCAAGTGCCAAATCAAAGAACTGGCAAATCTGGTGCAGTCCATTAGGAGGAGATGCACTGCAGTACTTAATGCAGCTGGTGGCCACACCAGATACTGACTGTTACTTTTGATTTTGACCCTCCCCCCCCCTTTGTTCAGGGACACATTATTCCATTTCTATTAGTCACATGTCTGTGAAACTTGTTCAGTTTATGTCTTAGTTGTTGAATCTTTGTTCATACAAATATTTACACATGTTAAGTTTGCTGAAAACAAAAGCAGTTGAAAGTGAGAGGACTTTATTTATTTTTGCTGAGTTTATGTCTTATTGAAGCAAAAAAGTTGTCCAACACCTATATCACCCATGTGGAAAAAGTAACTGCCCCCTTAAACTTAATAGCTGATTGTGCTACCTTTTAGCAGCAACAACTGCAACCAAACGCTTCCAATAACTGGAGATCATTCTTTCACAATGCTGTGGTGGAATTTTGGCCCATTCTTCTTTGCAGAGCTGCTTTAGTTCAGACACATTGGAGGGTTTTTGAGCATGAACTGCCCATTTAAGGTCCTGCCACAGCATCTCAATCAGGTTCAAGTCTGGACTTTGACTAGGCCACTCCAAAACTTTATTCTTGCTTCTTTTGAGCCATTCAGAGGTGGTCTTACTCCTATGCTTTGGATCATTGTCTTGCTGCATAATCCAGTTGCGCTTGAGCTTCAATTCACAGACTGATGACCAGATGTTCTCCTTTAGGATTTACTGGTAGAGAGCAGAATTAATGTTTCCCTCAATTATTGCGAGTTGCCCTGGCCCAGAAGCAGCAAACATCCCCACACCATCAATCTACCTCCACCATGCTTGACCGTAGGTATGATGTTCTTTTTGTGGAATTCTGTGTTTGATTTATGCCAGATGTAACGGGACCCCTGTCTTCCAAACAGTTCCACTTTTGATTCGTCAGTCCACAGAACATTCTCCCAAAAGGATTGAGGATCAAGGTGTGTGTTAGCAAAATTGAGACAAGCCTTAATGTTCTTCTGGGTTAGCAGTGGTTTTCGCCTCACCACACTTTCATGGATGGCATTTTTGGCCAGTGTCTTTCTGATAGTGGAGTCTTGAACAGTGACCTTTATTGATTTGAGAGAGACCTGCAGTTCCTTGGATGTTGTCCTTGGCTTTTTTTGTGACTTCCTGGATGAGTCGTCACTGTGCACTTGGAGGAAATTGGAAGGTCGGCCACTTCTGGGAAGGTTCACTACTGTCAAGTTTTCTCCATTTGTAGATAATGGCTCTCATTGTGGTTCATTGGAGTCCCAGAGCCTTTGAAATAGCTTTGTAACCCTTCACAGATGTATGTCGTTCACCTTTTTCCTCAATTTCTGGAATTTCTTTTGACCTTGGCATAGTGTGTGACATTTTAGCCAACTTCATGCTGCTGAAAAAGTTCTGTTTAGGTGTTGATTTGAACAGGGCTGGAAGTAATCAGTCCTGGGTGTGTCTAGTCCAGCTGAACCCCATTATGAATGCAGTTTCATAGATTTGGGGATTTAGGAACTAAGGGGCAAATACTTTTGGCACAGTTGGTATTGGATAACTTTTTGCTTTAATAAATAACAGAATTTAAAGTTTTGTGTTTACTCCGATTGCCTTTTATGTTAGATTTTGTTTGAATTTAAACAATTTAGTATGAGATACACAAACAGAAGAAATCAGGATGGGGGAAAATACTTTTGAAATAAACTGTGTATATATCATTTATTTTATGTATGTTAGGCTGGCCAGTATCAGACAACAGTTACAGACTCCTCTGCAATGCCGACACCGCAGCAGCAGCAGCAGCAGCAGCAGCAGTACTATCAACAGTGGTATCAACAGAACCAGCAACAGTATGCTGGTTACCCATATCCCTATAACTACTACTACCCCATGCCTCCGGTATATAAACATACACACTCCTTTATGTGCTTACAATGTGTCCGTATACAGTCCGTTACAACTTGAACTTCAGTTACTGAAAGGAATGTGCCAGGATTAATATAAGTTAAGCTCTAACGATAGCATTTGTGGATTAATGTCTTCACATATCAAATAATACCAGGACCTGAAGTTCGGCATGGATTATGGGTATTGTGCCCAATTTGAATTATTCCCACATGTTCCCCTTGTAAATTGCGGCAATTCCCATACGCTTAATTCACTTCAACATGTAGCTGAGAATTGGTGAACCAACCTATACAGATGAACTAATCAAATCAATAAGAATCTGCATGTATAAATCATCTTTTCTGTCTCGCTCGCTCGCTCCTCTCGCAGCTCTCAGCAGCTCATTGAACACTTATGAGTTTAGTGTGAGCGTGCACAGTGAGGAAGCTCGCTGTCGCATAGCTATTTGCTGAACTCAAGATGTTGAGTAGGGTTGGGAATTGTAAGGAATTTTACAATACGATTCCTCATCCTCCGGTTCCAGTAACGATCCCAGTAATTATTTTAGTACTTTTTATTATTATTTAGAAATGAGAAATGCATTTCTTATTGCATTTACTACTCTCTGCTGTCCGTTACCAAATGAGATCATTTCAGATTTGTACAGGGCAGATATAACCAATCAGAAATAAATGTAATACAGTTCTTGTTAAAGTGAGTTTGCAGGCTTTTAGAGACATAATACAATCCAATAATAGATCCTTACTCTATTTTAAGTAAATCTAAACCAACATGAAATGTGATGGCATATTTCATTAATTCATTTATTTTATAAAATTCCACTTATTACAACAAAACTTGTGTATCTTTTAATTATACATTGTCATATGAACAACCAGTCAGTAACTGCACTGCTTGATTTAATAGACAGGTCATCATTGAATAAACTGTAACAGTTTCAGAGACAGATTTTACTGTGTTTTGTAGCCTAATGTTGTACTTCAGGCTTCTGAGAATTCAACAGTTTTTTGTTTTTTTTAGTTGGACATTCATAACTTGCACATCAACATAAGATTACTTGTATACTGGAAGCACTGTATGTTTTGCACTGTTGATTCAAAAGAACCGGCTCCTTTGAATAATTAGTTCGGGAATTGAACTGTACCAGAAACAAATGTTTCGCGCTGTAAAAAAAAAAAGCTGGCTCGAGACTCATTCGATTGGGAATTAAATACACTGGTAGAACTGTGTTTTTACTCTGTGGAGTCAGTAGTGGGCAGCGCTGTCAGAGTATTTGAGGACTGCGTTCCAGCCACATCGGCGGAAAATTGCACGCTGGAGAACCGTTAACGGAACCGAAAGTCACGAAGATCATATGATTCCATTTTTTTTTTTAAAGAATAGAACTGGTTTAACAAGAACTGGTTCTCGGTTCCCAACCCTAGATATAAGGGATAAATAAACCTGTTAATTCAACATGCAAAAGGAATACTTTATTTAATACTTTATCTCTGCGAGGGAGTGATGCGATAAAACTATCGCTCCTGTTTATTATCAGCAAAACTGTCAACATTGGAGCGATCTAGTTTTCTGCCTTTCATATCGTGGTGCTCCCTCATATTGCAGCACCTTTGACAAGAAAGGCAGAAATAGCAAAAATATTTCGTGTAAAATGCTACCAGAACTTCTCTGCTGCTGGGTGAAGAGAAATGCTTAAACACCTGTTACATCTCATCTCCATCTTTCTAGTGCTCCCATTTTACCTCTACAGGTATTTTCTCTTCAATAAGTGAATAATGTAAAACAGTCAGTTTTAATAAGTAATAAATAATAGAATAGTAATATAGTTCAGAAGTCTAATAAATTATTCCATGAGACTAATGATTGTTCTGAAAGCAAGGTTGCATGAACTTATTCCTCTCAAGTACTCGCATTGAAGAGTGACTGGAAGTAAACATTTTATAGTGAAAAGACTCTGTTTCTCACCCAAAGCAATCATATTGTTTTATAAGACATTCATTTAACCACTGGAGTCATATGGATTACTTTTACAATGACTGTCTGTGCTTTTTGGAGATTCAGAGTTCTGGCTACCATTCACTATGAAACTGCAGATCTGAGATATTCTTCTGAAAATCTTAGTTTGTGTTCTGCTGAAAAGTCATACACATCTGGGATGGCATGAGGGTGAGTAAATGAGAGAATTTTTATTTTTGGGTGAACTATATCTTTTTAAATCTTTATAAAAAAAAAAAAAAAAACTAGTGGTAAGAATTGAGGAAAGTACCCCTCCGTGAGATTTAAGTTTTGATGTATTAGTTAGGGATGTGCAGAACGATTAATTTCACTGATGTTTAAATGAATCGATTAGTCTAAAAAGAAACCTTCAGAAAACGGTGGGAAAAAAGATTAAGAAAAATACTTAATCTATTCCAAATCTGACGCTAAATTCAGCTGAAGAGGGGCATTTATCTGCTACGTGCTCCTTGCATTATCATTTTACATTAAATATAGAATGTGATGCGCATTCACTGAATCAACGTTAGCAAATACAGGCAAATTTATTGAAAAATTATGAATGATGCAAAGTAAAAGTTAGTTAACATATTAAAATAGTCAGAATATTGTTGAAAATTACGTAAGCCAAATCTACGAGAGAAATTCGCTGGAAAGTTGCGCATATTCCTGGACGTGCATTAGACATTGATATATATGACCGCTGTTCGGTAAAGAACGGGAACCAATAACAGTTACGATGTAGAAAAATAAATGGCTATATGACAGAAAAATAGGCCTGTGTGAAATGTACAATAAATCTAATGTTTTCTAAACATGACGAGCACATATAATAAAATATCGTTTCATCCGTTAAGCAGTCGGCATATAAACGTTGTCAATGTTGAACAATTCATAGTAATTCCAGTGTCGACTAGCAGCATCAGAACCATTTAGTCAACTAGTTTCACACATCCCTAGTTTTAGTATTATAGATTTGATCCCCCCCATATGGACCATGTTAGATGGAATTCCCTTCATTTTCTGAAATTAATTTAAGACCCTGAATACACTGTATCGTTATTGTTTTCACTTAATATTGAAATGTTCTTATTAAAAATAGAATTTAATCAATTGAATAGTAAATAATATTTAGAGTCTGCATAAATTCAACTACCACAAAATAAAAGCAGGGCTTGTGGAGGTGCCGTGGTGGTCAAGAACCCCCCCCTCATGTTAATTTAGACACCAATTTACTGGAGAACAAAATGGGAGATCATGAGACCAGAGCATCCTGTGGCCATTTGGCACGACACCACAATTGAGGAACTCGTGATTCAGAACAAAAGGAGCATTTATCAGGAAGACAAAACTGATCCCAAAGACAGAGAGGCAGTGTGAACTGCACTGCATGAATTTTTCGAACTTGCCTTTATTTCACAAGTATACAGAATCAACTTGTAAATGCTACAATGCATCAGATTACCCCTCATAATGCGAAGTCCAGCTATGATCATGTACACATGGCACCATCTGAAATTAGAGTATTATTAAGATATTACAGGTCAAATGTGTTTGTTCAACTGTAACATAACACTGCCTTGCAAAGCCAAATAGCGACTGTAACAAATATTGTCAGTAGTGATTAAGCAGAGTATTTATTGTCATTAAATCCATAAATTATGGACAAGAAAGGAAGAGAGAGAAAAAGGGATAGATTTAAAATCAACTCATGTCTTGTCTTTTAAAAGTAATTTTAGAATGGCATTTTCTATATATATATCCATATGCCCTCACATGAACACATTGTATTATATAGTATTACAATGTGCCCTCTCATGAATAGGCTATAAAATGTATTTCAGATGGATATATCATGCTCCAAGTTTTTTGTACATAACTACATCATAAAAATCAGGAAGTTTGGACAGAAGTTCATTTTGTCAGAACAGATAAAACTTTGGGAAACTTTATAGTCAAACTATAAAATGTAAAACTATAAAACTGTTCCTGTGCACGTGCATTCACACAATGAACCTCTTCTGAAGTAAACGAACGGCTGAGCAAAAACTGCCATTAATGATTGATTTACTACTGATTTTAATTTATAAATTCACTTAGGGAAAAAAAAACGTCTTTGGAGCGCTCATTTATAATCTGACTGGAACAATTTGGATGCCCCTCTACCCTGGAGAAAGAAACTCAAATGATCTACACAAATTTTTATTCAAAACGGCATATTAAAAGTAAGCAGTTTCCATCCTTAATGTTCTAACCATTCGAACAACCAATGTCCATTTGACTGGCCTCTTCACCTTATCGGCAATGCAATTCTCCAGTGCAGCTATTAATTATAAACTAATTAATTATCAAACCACCTTTGTTTTAAATTACTGATGTAAATGGCTATTGTACCATGACAATAATAACGTGCATTGTATACATACCTTGGCTTTTCCCTGTCAATATTTTAAACCCACATTTGAAGCACCCCCCTCTATAAATAGCCTAGTCACCTTGCACAACAAACTCCATGTGGAGTCAGTGATTGTTTTTATTCAACCTCTAGAGGGTGCCATTATACCGTAGAACCAAGGCGTTCAGACTGTAGAACCCTCCAGCGCCCGCCAAAAATAACTATCGGAAACTATCGTAGTTTTTTTTTTTGCCAATAGTTAAAAACGCAACTATCGTCCCAAGTAATCTTTACATTGATATTTCGGTCGACCTCCTAGTTCTTGCATCACTTTCTCATTCAGAGAGAGAAAAGATGGCAGTGCAGGGCTTCAGACTGCAACTAAAATGGTCACAAATGTGACAAAATAATTTATTGCGACTAATTTAAAATCTAGTCGCCATTGGCGACAGTTGGGTGTGCATTCATATGCGGTTTCATCAGATATCTTGTGAGTTATTGAATACATCTATAGAGTGTGCACCATCAGTGTGTCTCACGCTGCTTTTCACCCGGTCTGTTTCTGACGAGCTTGCTGCACCGCACGCAACAAACCCAGCACGAGAGTCGTGACCAAATGATTCTTTTGAACCGGATCTTCATGAATCACCCGAAAAGAACTGAGGGTTTGAACTCAGGAGCTCAAGTTGGCAGTTTGAATCAGATTCACTTTCTCAGCAAATCAGCTATCAGTGAGCTCTCAACAGGGAGTGCAGACATCTCAAAATAAGAGTCCCATGTGTGTTTCGGGCTTCTTTACAATTAAACGTCCTGTATTGTGTACAGCTTTTTTTTTTCTCCTGGTAATTATTGATTGGGATTGGAGTAGCACAATAAACTGCATCTGGGATTTCATTCAATTTGCTCTCTTGTAGTCTCTGTGTGTGGCCATCTGGTAACAGTAAAAGACTAAGGCAATTTTGTAAAACAATATAATACTGTATATTTAGATATGTGATCACGCATGATAGGCTACCCTCAAACTTTCATAGTGCTGCTTAAAATCCATATGGATGCAGTTGATTCGATGCGTGCATCGGCAAGGAGAACATGACGATTAAACATTATGTACATTTTGAACACGATACATATTATGCCACAAATGCTTTCAATAGAGCGTAACTGGTATTGAGTCCTTTTTTGTGCAGCTCTAAATATTGTATAATTATTTTTACAGTATGGAGGAGCATATCCTCCAGGACAGTATGGTGTTCCAGGGGCCTACCAGACACCCACAACCCACACTGGACAGGTATAGACCTCCATACATGAGTGTGAAGTCCTGCTGAGAGAGAGAGAGAGAGAGAGAGAACCTAGAGTAACCTAGTGGAAATCCTGTGTAAGCAATGCATTTCCCCCCTCTTCTCTCTTTCAGCCCCCTGCCATGCCTATGATGGATGATCAGTCCTCCAGTTATCCTTCCCAACCCCCTCCTCCTGTAGCCCCTCAGCCTCCACCCCAGAGCCCTACGTCCTCTGACCAGCCCCCACCCCCTCCGCCACCCACCATACCTCCCCCACCCAATGCCCAGTACCCTCCACCACTGTCCCAGACCCCCTACAGCCCTAACGGAACCCTGCCATACAGCCCCACTGATTCAAACCCCATGCGGGGCTACAATCAAGGACCGATTCGGCCAGGGTACCAGGGTTACCAGGGTCCAGGATATCAGCCCACTCAGCAGCAGGGTCCAGGACAAGGCCCATATGGAGGACCAGGCAGGGTGGATGCTAAGAAACCTAACAATATGAACAAAGTTGGCCAGCAGCTGTGGCAACGCATGAAACGTATGTGTCCCTGTGTATTTCGTGTGTGTGTGTGTGTGTATATGTGTAATTAGATGTCACCCTTCCAATTGAATGTGTGCTTCAGTATGATGTTTTATTGCTGCTTGGTGAGTTGTGATTGAATCTTCCTCTATAGAGGCTCCTGGAACTGGTGCTGTCAAATTTAATATACACAAGCGTCCATATGTCATGGCCAATCAGAACTTCCCTCCAGGTGAACAGGCCCCTGGACTGACTTCTGCTGCTGCCCCTGCATCGTCTGGGCCTACTACATCTACCACTTCGGCTGGAAGTGCCCAGACTCGGTGAGAGTGCAAGGCAATATCCTAAATTAGTAGTGCTGGTTGGAACATGCACATCTTTCAGTTAAAAACAACAGAACATTTGTTAGAGCTGTGCTAATACAATTTAAAATGTATCTCACATAATTGATCTTTGATATTATCATTTAAGCCAGTGTATATTGACATTTTTTAGAATTAATATAAACTACATTTTATTTGTTCTTTTAGGCCTCAGGACTGGCCACAGGCAATGAAAGAGTATGTGCAGCGCTGCTTCACAGCCTGTGAATCTGAAGAGGATAAGGATTGTACCGAAAAAGTGCTGAAAGATCTTCTGCAGTCCAGACTACAGGATGGCTCTGCTTATACTATTGACTGGACTAGAGAACCACTGCCAGAGTGAGTTGTCTTTTCTACCTGGGATTTCTGAACTATGTTTAGTTTACCATTCTTTGCCAAAATGGCCTGTTCATATAGATAAATTAGTAAATATAATCAGTTCTGTCTTTACAAACTGTTTAACCTTTGACTCTAAACTACCTTCTTTGTTTTTTATCAGTCTCAAGCCAAAGCAGTCTCGCTGGGAAGTAGTTGCTCAACGTGCAAAGGACAGTGGTGTGGGGAGAGGTGGAGCCACTCGAGGCAGGGGCGGGGCCAGGCTGGGGAACTATAGGAATGTATTTTCTCAAAGAAGCCCCTCCTCCAGCTCCTCCCACTCATCTTCTTCACGATCCCCCTCACCTCACAGCCGCCACCGAGACAGGAGTAGACATAACCGCAGGTATTGTGCCTTGTTACAAACTAAATTATCTAAAAAATAAATAAATAAATAAAAAACACTATGTAAGATTGTAAAATTGGGTTAATAAGGAGAATTGTTGCTGGGAAAAAAAAAAAAAAAAAAAAACAGCATATTGTGTACTGTACAATGTATGTTATTATTGTAAATTGTTGAGTGTAATTGTGTATAACAGATGTTTAAATTGTGTTGTGTTAATTTGATGTTTTAAGTCGAGTTTAATTATGTATAACAGATGTTTAAATTGCGTTGTGTTAATTTGATGTTATTGTAAATTGGTATATGTATCATCACTGTCACGACTGCTATGTTGATCGGAACTGCACCCAAGAATTTCACACACCATTTCACTTGTGTATATGGCTGTGTGACAATAAAGTGATTTGATTTGATTTGATTTGATCACTGCAAGATTTGATTGGTGATTGACTTCCTGCCCACAGTGACTCTGGCTCCCAGTCAGACAGCAGCATGTCAAGTGATCCTCGACTTCCATTGTCCCGGCGGCAGCAAAAGGCTGGCCGAGGCCGTGGGGCAGATAGGGAGCGAGGTAGAGGAGCTGCAGGAGAGAGAGGCAGAGGAAGAGGCAAAGCAAACAGAGGGCGGAGGTAAGAAATCAGCACTGATTGTATGACAAAAATAAATGAAATCCACCTGAACTATAGGGAACATTGCACAACATTTCCAATCACCCCATTACTTTTCCTCAGGAATATGGAAGATCCAAGCAGTGGTATTGGTAAAAAGCGAAAAGGCGGTAACGCAGGTCTGGACTTTCATGACCCAAATCGGGAAGCCAAGAAGCAGAGCCGAGCTTCACGCTTCCACACTAAACTACGCACTGAGCCCCTTGTATTAAACATCAATGTCTTTGACCTGCCCAACGGCACTCAGGAAGGACTCAGCTGGGACGATTGCCCCATTGTCGGCACTTGCCAGGACATCACCAAAAACTACTTGCGCCTCACCTGTGCTCCTGACCCAGCAACTGTCAGACCTGTACCTGTGAGTGTCTCCTGTAAATTGAGGGGTTTCATATCATTAGTAATCTGCTTAGTTGTCATAGTTCTGCTAGTGAATAAAGGGTGCTGTGACATTGATATTCAGTGGTTTATTATCGAGCTATTTTTTTGGATTGTGATCAGAGCATGCGTTTCATGCATTGTTTGTGTGGTTTCACTGTGTTGGATTTTTTCTCATGTTCCAGGTGTTGCGAAAGTCTCTGGTTGCGGTTAAAACTCATTGGAAAACAAACCAGGATTACTTGTATGCATGTGAACAAATGAAATCAATACGACAGGACCTCACTGTGAGTAAAATTTACCACCTACTTATTTCTCCCTCTCTTTCTGTCTCTGGATCTTATGTTGAATTCTTGTTTTGTTAAGGTTCAAGGTGTGCGTACAGACTTTACAGTGGAGGTCTACGAGACACATGCTCGTATCGCTCTGGAAAAGGTACGTAGTGCCTTTTGCATTCCCAACTGAAGTCAGCTCTCATTCAGTGTGCTCCCATGTAGTGTCAAAATTACCAGTACTTCAGTACTAAAATATAAAAGATGATACGATACTAGTGTTTCTGCAGTACTGGTAGTACCAAGCACTGACTCAATTCGATACCTGCACGCTGTCTGACTGACACATGACTCGCACACACATTTGACATTTTTTTTGGGGGGGGGGGGGTGCACATTTAATCATATTAAAATTGTGATGTGTCCTAGTCTGATTGTTAAATGGCATAAGACTGCAATCTAAAGCTGTTTTTCCACCATCGAGCCGAACAGTTCTCATTGCAAAATTGTACCATTCTGGGCCAGTTGGCACGGTTACGCTTTCTTTTTCCACTGTGATGCTGTGAAATCAGTAGAATGTACATAACGGATCCACGTGAGAGGTAAACATTGGAGCGAGTGCGGCGCACTATGTACACTGGTGGCCAAAGTTTGGAATAATGTACAGATTTTGCTCTTATGGAAAGAAATTGGTACTTTTATTCACCAAAGTGGCATTCAGCTGATCACAATGTATAGTTTGGACATTAATAACATGAAAAATGACTATTTCAACTTGAAATAAATGTATAGAACTTATTAAACTACAAAGAGTTCTCATAAAAAAGATCCTCCATGTGCAGCAATGACAGCTTTGCAGATCCTTGGCATTCTAGCTGTCAGTTTGTCCAGCTGTCAGGTGACATTTCACCCCACACTTCCTGTAGCACTTGCCATAGATATGGCTGTCTTGTCGGGCACTTCTCATGCACCTTACAGTCTAGCTGATCCCACAAAAACTCAATGAGGTTATGATCCATAATGCACTTTCCAATTATCTATTGTCCAATGTCTGTTTCTTTGCCCTTTTCTTTTGTGTTTCAAAA
The DNA here is from genome assembly GCF_019703515.2 of Myxocyprinus asiaticus. Taxonomy (NCBI): domain Eukaryota; kingdom Metazoa; phylum Chordata; class Actinopteri; order Cypriniformes; family Catostomidae; genus Myxocyprinus; species Myxocyprinus asiaticus. The sequence goes on along the minus strand of NC_059358.1, from coordinate 28,193,263 downwards.
GTGGCTTTTTCTTTGCAATTCTTCCCATAAGGCCTGCACCCCCTGAGTCTTCTCTTTACTGTTGAACATGAAACTGGTGTTGAGCGGGTAGAATTCAATGAAGCTGTCAGCTGAGGACATGCGAGGCATCTATTTCTCAAACTAGAGACTCTGATGTACTTATCCTCTTGTTTAGTTTTACATCTGGCCTTCCACATCTCTTTCTGTCCTTGTTAGAGCCAGTTGTCCTTTGTATTTGAAGACTGTAGTGTACACCTTTGTATGAAATCTTCAGTTTTTTTTTGGCAATTTCTGCTGGAAATGGGGCCTGTCTAGATTTGATCAAATTACTTTTTTCAAAATAGTGATGCTGTTTTTTTTAACATCAGTAATGTCCTGACTATACTTTGTGATCAGTTGAATGCCACTTTGGTGAATTAAAGTACAAATTCCCTTCCTCTTCGTCAAAATCTGTAAATTATTCCAAACTTTTGCCCGCCAGTGTATGGAGGATGATCGCATATTCCAGTTTTTAGGACTGCTTTTCCCCGGTTTTACTCCACTAACAAACAGCAAAGACACGGCCCCGTTGCAAAAAAGAAGGTAAACGTGTGTTTACATCCGGACACACACATGCAGAAAGTTAAAAGTTCCCAGGCTAGCTTAAAAGAATATTTATTGACAAAGTATTTTATAAAAATAGTATATGAGAATATATTGATATTTTTTATTTAAATGAGCTATTAATCTACTTCCCTGACAAAAAAGACATGTAGAAAAATAAATGTAGGCTTCAATACTAGTTAAACCATCATGAAGATACACTAAATGAGTCGCCACATACTAAACCCATTCTACCAGCACGGTTGAATATGGTTCGCTAACCATGCCAAGAATTCAGGGTCAAGAACTGTTTATAATCGCACCGAACCGTGCTCCAGTGGAAATGCTGTAACCGTTCCGTAACATGCTCAGAACTGTTCGGCCCAATGGTGGAAAAAGTGGCTTTAGTCCACTTGAGCTACGTGCTTTAAAAGTGAATGTGTGAAGCAAGCTGCTCATAACTCCAAACTCCACAGAATCATGTGGGCTGTGTGTTATGAGATGCCAAAGCATAGCACAGCACTCATTATTTTCAGTCATGAAAATAATATATATAATAAATCACTGCATTTGCACTTTTAATAATCATACTGGGCCATGTAGCGAACTGTGGATCTGGATAAGATTCAATCAAAACACATCAAAATAATAGCAGAATGCCTGAAATTTAAGAAATTCAGACAAATATTACAATGGTGTAGTAAAATGTAAAATTAATTGTAATAGAATTATTTAAATTATAAAATAATAATAATAATTAAGTAACATATCAAAAGCAAAAGTGCTATTGTACTGAAAAGTTTGTTTAAAAAAATGCAATGGTATGTTGAAATAATTGTTCTGTTTTCATTTAAGTTTTAGGAATTCATTTTATTAGACACTTTTGATGATAAAATTAAATTTTAAAACATGGAATTCTAAAAATTTATAAAATAAACACGGGATGTAGATTTCAGTAGAGCCCTTCTTAAACACTTAAGCAATGCATAGTTGCATACTTTGAGAAACTCTTGAAGGACACATGCATTTGTTTAAATTTACATTGAAATGTAACGTTTTAAATGGGCTAAAAGTGTGTGTTCAGTAGCACATTACCATATTAGCACATTTTTGCTGAAGTATCTATTGGTATCTGTATCGACTACTGAAATTTTGGTATCGTGGCAACACTACACCCAAGTTTTTCTTTTATCAGGGCGATCACGAAGAGTTCAACCAGTGCCAGACCCAGCTGAAGGCATTGTATAAGGACTGCCCATCAGACAATGTGGGAGAATTCACCGCCTACAGACTTATCTACTACATCTTTACTCAGAACTCTGGAGGTGTCACATTACTTCAGTCATTTGGCCTTCCCTATAATTTTGCACTTTAATTCAGGCTTCCCCATTCTTGGATGCACAGCAAGACTTTAATGCCTTTGGTTAAATCTTTTTTTTTTTATTATTATTTTTTATATATATATGTTTTTTTTTATTTTTTTTTATAGACCTTACAACTGAGCTTGTGTACCTGACCCCTGAGCTTCGTGCTGACCCATGTGTAGCTCATGCTCTTGAGCTCCGTACAGCCTGGGCGCTTGGAAACTTCCACCGGTTCTTTAAACTGTATCAGCAAGCTCCGCGTATGGCTTCTTACCTTATAGACAAGTTTGCGGAGCGTGAAAGGAAGTTGGCGCTGAGGGCCATTCTTAAAACGTGAGTGCAGATAGCAGGGAGATGAACGTAAGTGTCATTGCAAAAATTATGCTGTAGAAGTCTAATTTTTCTACGTTTTCTTTTTTTTCCTCTGTTGCAGGTTCAGGCCCTCTGTGCCGGTGGAGTATGTGGAGTCCAGCTTGGGCTTCCCAGATTTAGATTCCTGTTTAGAATTTCTAACTGGTCTTGGGGTTACATTCATCCCCTCTGACCCTAGCAAAATAGACTGTAAAGTCAGCTCAGCCTGTCTGTCCACCTCTTAGTATTAGGAAAGGTGGAGGGCCAGGGAATTTACACTTTTATATTGCTTAAAAGTCCACAGCCTATTGAAAGACTGTAGAAAAGGGACCAGATATCTGCATAATACACACACACACTTAGAATATATAGCTGCTTATATTTATGAGATCTCTGGTGTTTCTAACTCTTGTAGAGTAAAGGACTTTCTGACAGAGAAGAACAATTAACAAATCCACACAGTCACTATGGTGCCATTTCAAGATGTAGTATAGCCTGTTCACACAACCCATTTAGTGAAGTATTTGGCAAACACTGACTTAGCATAATTAGTTTACAGTTTATCTCATCAACATGGGGCAAAGATCTGATGGAATCAGCTAAGCAGTCAGAGAGCGAGGTTCAGACAGCCGGAAGGAAATACTTAGGGTCTCCTACACCACAGACCTCAAAGCATTTTCAAGCTAATTGTGTTGTGTTCTCATGTTTCTCTCCTCTCAAGCAAACAGCCGCAAAGCTCAAGACCTGACAACAGCAATAAGGAAAAAAGTTTTAATATGTGAGCCACTTTACTGCCAGCTCATCAAGTCTGTGAGAAGACAAAGGCTACTGCTGCAAGATGTCTGTTCCAGAACAACCCAAGTTCACATTGTCATCTTTAATGGACTTTGCCTAGTGAGCTTCCAGGCAATCCTGTGATTGGCAAGAGGATGGTTTGTATGCCCTGTATTTCACCTTGCCCAAGATGTCTTCAGTAAGTCAGTGGAGTTTGAGGTGCTCAGTTAGCTTCTACATCCCTTCAGCTCTGTGATCTTCATGCCAATAGCCCATAAGATTCGAACTGAAATATGTAACAAGATGATCACCTCCAGAGATGCAGATAGGCCTCATTCCACACCATCACTTGTCTGTCTCCCTCCCACACAGTCTCCGCTCCTCCTACAGCACACGATATGGCATCTCAACACTCAAGAAGCTGGGCTTCATTAGTCATATTACCCTTCTAATCTCTACAGATGCGAGTGCATCTCAATGAAATGGCTGCTGCCAGTCAGTGACTCGCTACCTTAGAAAATGTTTGCCTACGGCCCATCTGTGATCTGAATAGGCACAACTGCTTTAAAGTCATCCTGGTCCACTTAGGAAATGTTTACCCCAGAGTTTGACTACCAGCTATCCACTGGAGAGTGTTCCCTCACGCACCACCCAACATAGATGGTCCCTACGCCCATTATGCAGGCAGCCTGACCAAGTTCAGTAATTCTGAAGGAAAAGCAAGAGCAGTTTCCCTCACAGCAAGATGTTCCCTTCAGATGGTGATCGTCACGCTATGAGGGCATTCTCTGTCCTGTTTGGGTTTGTATGGCTGTGCAAGCTTAGTATGTTTGTAATACTGGTAAAAGGATACTCCGCTTTTCTGCTGAGGTGTTATCAAAGGTCTGGCATTTTGTTCAATAGTGTTATGTTTATTTATTTAGCTGTGTGCGCCATTTTGAAATAGGCCATAATATTGATTCCTGTTGCACTCTGCTTCAGCAAGATTGAAGTATTAGTGATACCAAGAGATCTGTACAAACAAATTAAGATCTAATGGATCTGCTTTTTAAGGGATATTACTGTGATTTCAGTAGTAATTCTCAGATTTATACAGCATAATGGCCATAATATTACAGTCTCAGAGAAACATGGATACACTATAGTTAATATTACAGTCAGTGTACCAATTCAAAGTCTTATGCTGAAAATTTAATGCTCTTTGGTCTGTAATGGACTCAAATAACTGCTCCCATTGCAAACAAGCAAGGAGCCTTTTATCATTTTTGGTGTTAATGTAAATAGATATATATTTAATGTGGTAATTTTGACATTTGGCCAGCATGGATAGGGCTTGGAATTGAAAAATGAGTGCTTTAGCAAGATGGTTGCTCAAGACTGCTAAAAGAGCTAATGACTCGTAAAGTTTGTACATGCTATATGTAGTGATGTAAATAATGTGCAGAGTGAGATTTATTACTCTCTCTTTATATAGTACTTTGGTTTCATAGTTTTTTTATTTTTTTTTTATTTTTTATTTTTTTTGTACAATGGTAAGTCATTTTGAGCCATACAAGAGTTTTGATGGCCGTTTTTAATGTAATTTCTTGGGTGGGCGTGTGCACGCTTAATGTATGGTTTGGTGCAAACAAGTGAAATTGAATTAAACATTTCAAAATATTCTTAAATTTCTGGTTCCCCTACACAAGACATGAAATAAGTTCGAAAGTAAAGCTCAGGCTGCTATTAAATATAAACTCTTAATGCTGTCAGGGATTTCATGAATGAATAATATGGCAAATCTTTCCCTTGTTGGTCATAGCCAAAAAGCACTGATCGCTGTGTCTGTCAGTTTTAGTTCTTCGTTGCTCATTGTTCTCATCACCTCCCTACCCATTCTCTGTTTGTCAGTCTTTTATCTTTTCATCATCCTCTCTTTCCCTCTTCAGCTTTTTCTTGCTAAAAGCATGCTTTTAACAGAACCTTGGTCATGTCCGTTATGAGAGACACCTAAAATATCCATGCAACAAGAGAAAGATTTGGTTTCATTACACTTTATGCAGGTTTTAGACCCTGTTTGACAATTTATATTGTTTTGGGGCAAAAATGCATTTATCCTTTCTGCTGTTACTTCTCAACTTATGTTTTGATTTGAGGTCAAATGAATACTGAAATGCATTGAAGTTGGGGCAACAGTGAAAGCTTTTTAAACATAGTTAAGCAATGTTTTTCCTTTCAGTTGTGTTCATTTTTACTAATTTTATTTCGATGCTTGTATTTGCTTGTACCTGGATTAATCACTTTAGGATAAATACTGGTTGAATGTAAATTACATTGCCACACTGACTCTGTTCTCTCCTTCTCAACTGTCTGTTCCAACCCCTCCCATCCCCTGTTCTCTCTCCTCCTGTACTCCTCCATTACCAGATTCTCTTTCTCTTCTTGCAGTCAGGCACAAGCGGAGCAAAGCAAGAGATTAAAAGATGAGGGCAGATCTTGTCCAAAGACATACTGGAAAATGGGCATTGAGACATCCAGACATCTGCTTATTGAGATTCCTTATGCCTGTTGTTGTCTGATGAATCTGAATTTACAATGTTTCACTTTTTACTACTAATTTCAAAGCCTGTCAGAATACAGACCATCTCAATGTAAGAGTTTTATTTTAGGAATCACTATATAGTCTTGTTCATCTGCTGTATGTTCAGTGATGCCTAATGTCCATTCTTGTTAATGCTTGATTTTTCTCTGCGTTTGTAGCTGATTAATTTTCTCCTTTAGTATTTATCTGCTTTTTTTTTCTTTTCTGCTAGTTATTGCTGTATAGTTTGGTTACATTTAGATTGGGTTTTCTGTTTCATGATATGGACTGATTCGATATAAGCTGTAGAATGGCATACTGGACATTCCTGGACATATAGGTAGTTCTAGCCCTATTGTACACCAAAATTAGATCCCACTGCAGTGTTAATGAAATGGTGCCCATAATGCTCTATTTATTACTTGATTTTTGGCCTTTAATACCAGTTGTCCCAAGCAATATTAATCATCTAAAGTGAAGCCAGTAGGGTTTTTATTTTATTTTATTATTTTTATTTTATTAAATGGCTCTTTAGATTTTACTGTTAAACTGTTGTATTCACAGCTACATTACTAACAGATCCATCTGTCTCTTCAAATATTGCCGGTCCTCTATAATCCCTAATTTCTTCGTCTTTCTCATGCATCAGGCTCTTTGCTTTTGTGAATTGTTGTTTTTATTTGCCTCTGTAAGTGATGTTCTCTCTCCTAAATCATTTGAACTTCTAGCCATTCAGTGACTGCTTTTGCTTTCCTTCTCATTTTTTCCTTTTTCTTCAGCCATCTATATCCTCTATCCTTCTCTTTCTGTTTGTACCTCTCTCCATTCTCTCTTCTGTGTACTGGGTTCTGTAATGCAATGTTGTGGTTTTGGATTGTTTTTTTGTTTTTTACATGTGGTCAGTGCTTGGCAGTAAGTATTTTCTGCAGGATTGTGCTTGCAACATTTTTCTTTTACGTCTCATACTCGGCTCTAATATCTCTTCCCTGATTAAAGCTCCAAATGTTGTACAGTGGAGTTCACCTAGAATGTACTGCCGTTTGTAAATGCTGTATATAATGTATTTACTTTCTTATCTTGAGGGGAAAAAATAAAGAGTGATTTATTTGAATGAAGCTGTATAAGCATATGCGTTACATTTGTCTACTAAATATTATACTGATTCCCAGGTTAGTCTACTAATTACGTCATGTAATTCTTGTGTAGAATTATTGTACTGTACATGCAGTATTCATTACACCATATCCAGTTCCCTTACGATTCAGTACACTTGAAAATGCATTTTAATAACGCACATGGGGAGTGCCTTCTTACACGACCTAGTTGAAGCCTCTACAATAACGGCAATATTCTAATATTGGCTATGGTGTTTGACGTCGATATACTTGAGTCAGTGGGTGGAATCTTAGCGGGAAGACTTTCCACTCCACTGCAGTGCTCCGGCGAACATCACACCGCATTGACGATTTGCTGGTAAACGGGCCTCCGTATCTTATTCCCCGCAGCGCTTCGGCAGGGTTTGTGAATCCTTACAAAGCAATTGTATATTGTGTGATATAAATATTTAGATATCTAAAAGTCATGTGCTCGCATCACTTCTTAAAAGATATCGTTCCGTAAGTGTTCCTTGTGCGAGGGACACGTTCTGCTGTCAGATCAGTATGAGAGCTGCATTTACTGCCTGGGCCGCGCCCACGTAGAGACGGCTCTCATGGAGACACTGCCCTCACTGTGTGGACGTGAGTCTCAAGACGCTTTGCTCGTAAATCACCCTGGTTCTGAGGGATGATTCAGCCTCACGTGCCTTACCACCCGCCTCTTCTGTGATACCCGAGGTTTCACAGGAGGAGGCACGGCGGGGACGCGAGGTCGAGCAGGATGACTTTGAGGTGGTCCTCGTAGTGGCACGCCTCGCTATGTTTTCCGATACGCTATGTGCGAGACGAGCTCGTCTCGTGCAGTGGTTCTGACGCTGGGGATAATAATGACGTTGTCATGTCTCTTGCTGCTTCAGGCGAGTGGTCAGTGGATGATGCTGCCGCCCCTCCCTCCAGTGAAGACGAGGAACGTGCAAACACCACTGACAGGGAGATGCTCCGCATCCTTACAAGGGCGGATGAAGAGCTTCACCTTGAATGGTCTCCCCTAGAGGAACCTGAACAGTCTCACCTCGATGAATGGTTCCTGCAGTCTAGACGCCGTCAAACGACAGCGTCCCACAAATCTGCCCCATTATTCCCCTAAGTTTATAACTATCTAAGTCTTGGCATGCGCCCTTCTTAGCTCGCTCGCGCGCGCAGTGACGCCATCCTCTTTAATGTGGATCACGGGGAAGAAAACGGTTATGCCCAATTACCCCCTGTGGAGGATGCGGAAGCAGCACACCTCTGCCCAGCGAGTAACAGCGTGGAAATCACACCCCATACATCTTTCCAAACCCTGTCGACAAACGTGTCGACAAAGATTACTCAGCGGCAGGACAAGTTGGATCAGCACTCCACACAATGGAGGTGCTCCAGGTATTTCAAGCCAAACTCCTCAGGCAAATGGACGAGCACGGCTTTGATCCAGAGACATTCAAAGAACTCAGCACCACCACAGACTTAGCGCTGCATACCACGAAAGTCACTGCGCAGGCCATCGTCAAGTCCATGGGCAACCTGGCAGTTCTCGAACGACATATGGCTGACCCTCACAGAAATGAGTGATAAGGGAAAAGCCACTCTGTTGGATGCTCCAGTGTCTCTAGCCGGCCTCTTTAGCGGTTCTGTGAATAAATTTGCTGAGCGTTACGTCATGATTCAGCAGCAGTCACAGGCTCTGAGACACTTTATGCCCAAACAGAATACATCACAGCCATCGCCCGACCTGCTGCCTCACCGGCATCTGAGTATCAGCATGCACAGCAAAAGCTGTTGGGCACAACCCTGTTGGAGACACAAAACACTGTTCCCCATCTCCCCACTACTGTTTGTCGGGAAAGGAATATTGTTGTTCACAGTATTGTTCAAAATGTTGTTTCTGTGTCTTGCACTCAAATAAATGAAAAAAAAAAAAAAAAAAAAAAAAAAATGCAATGTGCAAAAAAGAAAACAGCATTTGTTGCAAATGCACGAGATGCTCACACATTCTCAATAAAGAGCCCTTTTTCCTCTTCAAAGCACAAACATTATGCTCAACCGCTTCCCTATCGTGAGCGGTGCATTATAACATACGGTAAACATATCGAATTGCCCTCTTTCCTGTTACGCGGATGCGTGGCGAGCCCTAACGGGTATTTCAGAATGGTTGCAAAAAACGATCGAACATGGTTATACGATCCAATTTGCACGCCGTTTCAATGGCGTTCTGTCTTCCACTGTTTCACCCGAAAACGCAGCAATGTTACGAGCTGAAATACACAATCTCTACATGAAAAGCGCGACAGAGATTGTGCCAAATTATCAAGCCCCAAAAGGGTTTTACAGCCGTTATTTTCTTTTTCCAAAGAAAGATGTCAGACTTCGACCGATCCTTGATCTGAGACAATTAAATTGTGCACACACAAAGCGCCCATTCAAAATGATTACTCGGAAACAGATCTTATAGTATGTATGCCCACACGATTGGTTTGCGTCAATAGATCTGACGTGTTCAGTCGTGAACACCATTTTACAGGCCAGAGCGCTGCCCACGAGACGCTAAATGGAAGGTGTTAACTGATTGGTACCTCTTACATGGCAAGGATCCAGTAAACTGCCCCATACATGAAATTCTCATATTTCTTCAAGAGCAATTAGACGCAGGACTCACCCCGTCAATGCTCAAAGTGTATGTGGCAACTAAATCTGCGTATCACGCACATAAAGCCGGCGCCTCTATAGGCAAGAATGATTTAATCATAAAGTTCCTTAAAGGAGCAAGACAATTAAACCCACCTCGGCCAGTTACATTCCCGACTTGGGACTTAACTTTAGTCCTAAAAGCTCTTGCAGGGCCACCCTTCAAACCTTTGGACTCTGTTGATTTGCGCATGCTCTCCATTAAGACCGCACTACTGCCGGCTCTGGCCTCAATAAAATGGGTCAGTGACTTGCATGCACTATCAGTCGACAATTCATATCTTGAGTTTGGCCCTGGTCTTTCAAGAGCTGCTGTCAAACCCAGAAAAGGCTATGTGCCTACGGTCCTAACCACACCCTTCAGAGCACAGGTGGTTCACCTTCAGGCCTTCTTCCCTCCTCCATTAATTAGAATGAGGAACAATAATTGCTTTTGTTGTGCCCTGTGCAGGCACTACACATATACGTTGAGCGTACACGCCAGTTCAGACTGTCTGATCAGCTCTTTGTATGATATGGAGGACGCACAAAAGGAATGTCCCTCTCCAAGCAGATACTTTCTCACTGGATTGTCGATGCAATTGCCCTTGCTTATTAGTCGCAAGCTAAGACTTGCCCAATTGGTGTTAAAGCACACTCAACTAGAGGCATGGCCTTCTCATGGGCATGGACTAATAGTGTGTCTGTACAGGACTTATGTTTTGCAGCAGGATGGTCCTCTCAAAACACATTCGCAAGGTTTTACAACCTAGACGTAACATCTCTCTCTTCACAAGTCCTCTCTGTTTAGAGCGCTTGCTATCCATTGGGCATATATATATATATATATACTTATGCTCCTCCCTTTTAGAACGAGCTCCACATCTTTTACACAACCACCTGTATTAGGCTGTTATAATTTACCGTAAGTCACAAGCACTTACATTATAATTAAACTCCCTTCCCAACTGGGTTCGTGAAGGAGTTATTTCATACTATATGACTATAGTTCATATATTTGTCCTGAGTGCTCCCCTCCTGGCCCAACACGAGGGTCACTCACTGCGGCATACTCTTGTCGGTCGCCGTCCCACGAGACTGCGCCCTCATGCTTCCTTTCTGGATATGTTGTGTAGTGTGGCATGATGGGATTCTGTTCCCTACATGCGTTAATAAACGCAATGTCAAGTGTACTGAGTCGTAAGGGAATGTCTCTGTTATGTTCGTAACCTCGGTTCCCCAAGACAAAGGGAACGAGACGTTGCGAACACTAGCCGCACTACAAAACTTCTTGAGGTACGAGCGATGCACTCCTTGTTCTCAGTCAGAAATTCTGAGGAAATGGTATTTGTGCACCTGTTTTTATTGCAGACAGTTTCGCACCAAAACAGGTGGGGCTCAAACACCATAGCCAATATTAGGATATTGATGTTATTGTAGAGGTTTCAACTAGGTCGTGTAAGAAGGCACTCCCCATATGTTAAAAAATGCAATGTCTCGTTCCCTTCTCAGGGAACCAAGGTTACGTACCTCACAGAGACAATCTCTTTCTTCTTGCATATCTCCTGAGGTTCCATACCTTTCTTTTTTGGATATTCATAAGGTACATAAGTAACTCACTCCTCATTATTATGCACATATCCAAAGAGGAATTTATCACATCTGAAATGACAATTTTAACAAGAATGACATTTTAACATGTAACAATTCCTTTTTAACACGTAATCATTTAATTACAGATATCAAGAATGACGTTTTTTACAAGTTGAAATTCCATTTTTGATATCAAGAATGTATTTCCACGAGTGATGACGTCATTGTTGATATCAAGAATTCTCGATTTTACTGGTGGAAATTTAATTACTGATATCAAACTGGCATTTCCACTAGTAGAAATTGAATTGTTGATATCAACAATTCATATCCTACATGTGATTAAAATTTAAAAGGGTGCCAAAACTATGCAAAAGTAATTACAGATATCAACAATTACATTTTCACTAATTAAAATTATAATTCTTGATATCAAGAATGTAGTATTTTTGATATCAACAATTACATTGTTACTAGTAAAAAATATATAAATTATTGATATCAAGAAATTAATTTTTACTAGATAAATGCAAATTCTTGAATCCTGGACCCCCAAAAGAAGTAAAAAATAGACTTGGGGGGTCCCCAAGATACTTATATTTTAGTGAAAATAATAATGACAAATCTGATTAAATTCATCAGTGGATACGGTAAAATTCGTGAATTCATTATTTACAATAATTTATATCAAGTTTGTTTATAGGCTAGTTGTCATGTCCCTTTAAAATGTAAACGCCCCGCCCCATATCTAAAGACCGCTAAGCGCATGACATCGTTGACATGACTGCTTGCTTGGCGCCACTCCGCTGAAGCTAACTTTAGCTACAAAATGGAGAATAATAAACCTCCACTCGCAGTCGGGAAGAGAAAGCTTCTTACTGACTTTTTTGAGGAGTAATTCTCTCTCTCTCTCTCTCTCTCTCTCTCTCTCTCTCTCTCTCTCTCTCTCTCTCTCTATCTCTATCTTTCTACTTTATCTATCCACTCCATGTCGGGGCTTTTGTATTCCCTTGCATAAATTGGATACATTTAGGCTTACTCATTTTTCATTATTAATAGGCCTGATTTTACTGGGGTGCTAGAGATCACGATGAAGATGAGTGACAGCTTTTTAGTGATTATAAAGGGAGCGCTCGTTGTGCGCTTTCTATGCTATATATAATCCATTCAGAATTTGTATAAAACTTGTTTTTCATGCTGCTAAGAGGAGGACCAACGGCCACGTACACGCTGCAAAGTTTCGGGAATTACATCCGCATATAAATGCGGGATTCATTCTTGAAATAGCAATGATTTACATATTGATAACCATAGTATTGTTTGTTCCTGAATAAAGAAGCCTTTATGACTGAAACGGTTGAATAGTCTGCTCTTTCTGAGACATTATGAAATAATTATTCCTGTGCCACTGCTGAATCTGACAGTGATACCATCCAGTGAGTCTGGAAGGCATCTGATTATTTTCTACTGTTTTTGAGACATTTCAATGTATTTTGAAGTCACATGCTTTTACGGGTCTTCAAGTGCCTTATATGTAGTGCCCTGGTATATTTGCCATAGTTGCCCTTTTGGGTCTGCTGCTTTGTCACCCTCTAAATCCAATATTACTTGGAGAAAGCCATTTAAAAGAAGAATAGTAGCTTCTCTCTCTTTGTTATATAACATTGGACTGAAAATGTATATTTTTTTTATTCTTTATCAACACAAAAGCCTGTTCTTTTATGTAAGCCTGTTTTTAATAAATACTATATAGTTATGCATATTATGATCAAATAAATATATTGTATATTTTGTATAAATTGTATATTGCGAGACTAACCCCCCACCAAAAAAAAAAAAAAAAAAAAAGTATTATGGTGGGGACCCCCCATAAGACTTGATTCAATTCGAGCACTGCTTCTCTCAGTGTTACACACTGCAATCAAGTGGGCTTTAACGGTATTGGCAAATAATACACAAGCATGTTTAATATACTAATTAATTAAATGTATTTAATTGTTACCATTTATTAATATAGGCTATGTATTAATTCAGAATACAGAATTTATAGTAACTAGGAAATTCACAGCCACTTTATAGCAGTTATGATCGATTATTTAAATTGTTGAATGAGGCTTCTCTCTTTTCAAGTGACTGTAATTTTTAACTGTGTTTAAAGATTTTAACATTAAAAAACATGGGTGCCTTGATTCTGAAGCATTAAACCACTACATTAATTTATTTGCCCAATTTCACATTTTTATAGATTGCATAATACATTCAAAAGACCCGTTTGTGGTTGTCTTTATTAATCATTTACACTTAAATTGGTCCGTGCTGCAACATATAACTTTGCTACACATAGTTAACTGAGACCTTTTAACACATATCAAGATATTGTTTATTAAGTTGTCAAGCATCAACTTATCTTTCTGTTAGCAGCTAGTTACTTTAACAGCTTCGATAGCGCTATGTAATTAAGAGTCATTGCATGTCACAACACAGCAGATCGACTAGGGGTAAGAGCAATTTAGATATCTGAAAATATAATTATGACTAGTCAAAACTGAATTACAGATATATATATATTTTTTTAATGCTTTATTGATTCAATGCCACAAGAACAAGAGGTATTACATATCCACATAATCAAATTAACATTAGCTGCCAGAGAGAGAGAAAAAATAAAGAAAATTACATAAATTTCAATGCTTTCAGAGCATTACATGTTTTCAGTGCTTTTTTGTTTTTTCCAAGAGATTTACATATAATTTAAAGTCATTTATAAAATGTGCAAAATTTGGTTTACATTGAGCCCACTTCTTTTTATGTATATGGAATTTTCCTAACAAAATAAACAAATGTATAATATGTTGTTCTTTACAATTCAAATTTTCTTTTTCTGTATAAAAAAGTACATCAAATATACAAATTTCTATCATACACTCCATTTTTCTTTTAATATAAAATTCCAAATCCTTCCAAAATAATCTTGAGTAAAGACAATGAAAAAAAGATGCAAAATAGTTTCTTTTTCTTGACCACAAAAATCACAGGAATATGAAATATTAATCTTAAATCTTTCCAAAACATGCTTAGCAGGATAAATTCTATGAAGTATTTTGTAAGACACTTCCTTAACTTTGTTATTGATACAAAACTTATTTGGCAGTTTCCATGCTTTAACCCAAGAGATATTACCGAATAAAGAAGACCAAAAAAATCTTGCTGCCGGTAAGGACACAGAACAAAGAGCATTCCTTATAATCTTATTGCTACACTGTTGTTTTAAAACATCAACATTTTCAATGAAAATGTTTCCACAAAGATTAACCATGCTGATTTCTTCTGAGTTACAGTTTTTCAAAAGTAACATCACACTCTTTGGAATTGCGTCAAAAACAATAGCAAATTATCTTGGTTTAACTGGTAATTGAAATTTCTGAAGAAATTCAGTACATGACAACAAGTACCCATGGGAATTAACTAACTGTCTTACTAAAAGAATACCTTCCTTGAACCAAGTATGATAGAATAAAGATTTGTTTTTAAATAATATGTCCTTGTTATTCCATATGAAATAGTGAAAAATTGTGCTTATACACCAATTTCCATGCTAACAGGGCTTGTCAATGAAAACAGGCCAATTTAACAGGAATTTTGTCAACAGAAAAATTACATTTCAACAAAAAGTCTATGCCTCCAAGAGTATTAAATATATAATTAGGAAATGTATTCCAAGGACTTTCTCTATTCTTCATAAACTCTATCAACCATTTAATTTTAAAAGTGTCATTGAGAGTATTATAATCTAAGACCTCCAGTCCCCCTTGCTCTTTAGGATTACAAATTATCTCCTTTTTTAAATAATGTGTTTTTTTCCTCCAAATAAATTTATAAAGAATCTGATCTAAATCTTTAGTAGTCTTGGGAGGCACCTCTAACGATAATGACGTATAGACAGATCTAGATATACCTTCCGCCTTTGACAATAATACCCTCCCAAATAATGAGATGTCCCTCATTAACTACAAATTAAATTTCTTTTTAGTTTTCTCAATAATTGATTCAAAATTTAATTGACTCCTTTGTTTTTCATTTTTACAAATTATTATACCTAAATATGTTAATTTATGTTTAACTGGAATGTTCTCTATTTCTGAAGAGGAGCAATCTTTGAGGGGAAATAATACAGATTTATCTATATTCATTTTTAGGCCTGAAACACCAGTGAATTCCTCAATATATCTAATTATTTTTGGTACTTCAAATTTGTTTTTCAAAAACACTGCAGTGTCATCAGCGAACTGGCTAAGTTTAAATTGTACACCTAAAGCTGTGATACCATTAAATTGATTTCTTTTTATATGCGATGCTAAAACCTGAGTGACTAACAAAAATAAAAAAGGAGAGAGAAGGCATCCTTGCCTAATGCCACGATGAATATCAAATCTTTGTGAGGTACCATGAGCAAGTTTGACAGAACTATTACATCCACTATACAATGTTTTAACTGCTTTCAAAAACATATCTCCAAAACCAAACAATTTAATAACTTTGAAAATAAAATCATGAATCACCGTATCAAATGCTTTATAGAAATCAATAAATAAAATAAAACTGTCATCCTCAATAAGGTGATTATAATCAATCATATCTAAGACTAGTCTAATATTATTCCTGATATGACGGCCTTGCATAAACCCAGACTGTTCTATATCAATTATTTTGTCTAAACCTTGCTTCAGTCTTCTAGCAAAAATCATTGCAAACAATTTACTGTCATTATTTAATAAACTAATAGGCCTCCAATTTTCAATGAATAACTTGTCTTTATTAGGTTTGGGAATCAGTTATAACTCCTTGTTTTAAAGAAACAGGCAATTCACCATTTTGTATAGCTTCTACAAATACTAATAATAAAAAAGGTGAAAGTTCTTTGGAAAAAGTCTTATAAAAATCACCAGTTAGCCTGTCGTTGCCTGGGGATTTGTTATTCTTTAATAAGTTTATGCACTCTCTCAACTCTTCAATGTCTATTTCTTTATCACAAATATTCTGAAAGTTCTGGTCTATTTTTTTGGTATCACTCACCAAGCTATTTAAAAAGTATCAATGTTGGAAGTAGCTGATATGGGAGAATACAAATTACTAAAAACTGAGCAACATATTTCGAAATAACTGAGGAATTATCTACTAATTTGTTGTTAATCATTAATTTTGAAATTGAGGCAAAATCACATTTTCTTTTTTCGAGGCCAAAAAAATATTTTGTATTTTTTTCCCCTTTTTCTAACCATTTAAGTCTAGTTCTAATAAATGCTCCTCTTGCTTTATCCTCATAGATCTTATCTAATTCAATTTGCAATAAATCCAATTTTTGTAACTCACAATTAGTCAAAGATTCCTTTTTCTTTTTACACAAATTAAAAATATCTCCAATAATTGATTTTTCCTTAATATTTTTATTTTTTGTTTCCCATGTTCCTTGATTAATAAATGCCATTCTAATATCAAACTTCATTAATTCCCAATTCTTTCCATATGATTTTTCTAAATCTGCAATTGTTCTATATTTTTTAATAATATCTTTAATTTTTTCCTTTAAACATTCATTTTCAAGCAGTTTATTTAATTTCCAATAGCTGCTATGTTTTTTGACTGATTGTTCTTGTACCACATTTATTTTTATAAATACTCCTTTATGATCCGTCATTATGCAAGGTTCTATCAATACAGAGGTTACATTATTTGTTAAATCATTAGACACTAACCAATAGTCGATACGAGAATGAAGAGATGAGTCCTTATTACTCCATGTATATTCTTCCCTGTCTGGATTCTTACATCGCCACACATCAGTAAGACCCAATCTTAAACATACATTATCCAGTTCGCTAGAAGGGCCCGGTCTAGTTTTAGGAGGCCATCTATCAATGGTTTCATCAAACACAGTATTGAAATCTCCTCCCCAAATAACTTTAGCTGAAGGATATAGGGAAATGAAATGCTGAATCCTAGATTCAATATTTGAAAAAAATATATAATTGTTCACTTTATTATTAGTGGCATAACAATTGACTACTACAAATTGTTCGTTATCCTTATCTAACACAAGCAATATCCATCTACCACAATCATCTTTTTCGAAATTTAGTATTTGCCCTGTAAATCTATCTTGTAAAATAGCGACCCCCGCCGAGCGGTTGCTGCCAAATGACAACCAAACCTCTTTTCCCCACTGATTTTTCCAAAACACAGCATCTGAGGAACATGCGTGCGTTTCCTGAATTAAACAAAAATCGACACTTTTCCCTTTGCAATACAAAAATAAAGCTTTTCTCTTCAGGAGATCACGAATACCTCTGGCATTGATAGAAAATAAAGAAAGAGACATAACGTTCAACGATTACTTAATATAATCCTAAACTTTAAACTTTACATAATGGGATTCTCACAAATGTTATGCAAACATTTTCACAGTTGCAAACATTTAGGAAAGAAAAGATTAAAGAGCCCCTTCCTATAACCACCAGATTTAGAACCCAAAAGCATACATTCTTCTTTTCTTTCCCAAACAAAGATCAACCTATCTTACAAGATACCGCCAACTGCAGACTGCAACAAGACGATCATAAGTCTAAGTAGTTCCGTTGCCTTCTTCAAGACGAATCTGTTTACCATCAACGAAGGCCCTCGCTCCACTGAAGTATGCATGTTTGCCTTCTTTCCTTGCTTTCTCCAAAGTCGGCCAAAGACGATTCCTTGCTTCTATGTCGAAAGCAGTCAAGTCCTCCTTAAATCGCAGCCCCTTGGTGGTCAGGTACTCGTTGTTTTTTGAATTTTTCCAGATTAAATCTCTGGCTGTACGGGAAACGAATCTCATGATCACCGGTCTTGGTTTCACTCTTCTGCCATCATCCGAAGTTTTAAGCCTACCCAGCCGGTGTGCCACATCCAGACCGTCTGCTACCACAGGTTTGTCCGCGTCCGAAACCACCGTTTTGCATACTTCCATGACTCTCATTTTCACGTTTTCATTAGTTTGTTCGGACAGTCAATACAAACGCAGGCACCATCTGCGGCTGTAACGTTCCTGGTCATGAATTTTCGTGTTCATTTCCTTTAACTTTTTTTCCAGGAAAGCATTTGCATTTTTCTTTCTGCAGAACCATTACATCATCATGCACTGAGGTAAGAGATTTGCCCAAAGCTTCAATGTTGGAAGAATTCTCTTTAACCATTCTTTCAAGCTGGTCGGATCGCTCGTTGATATTCTCCGAGAGAATTCGGATGATATTCTCCTGCACATCACTCAAAGAAAGTTCACTTTGTTTGGCAGAGGAGTCAACGACATTTTTATGTTTTTTGGGAGTTTGATTTTTGTTTGGCGTGTTCGGACAAGAATCACAACTTCCTCCGCTTTTTACTTTACATGCATAAGAGTGAGTTTCGTTAAAACTTCTCTTTTAAAGTATTGACCTCCATCTCTGCGCCAAGATCCTCAGCCATTTTTCTGAATTGTACAGTGAAACTGATGCTGATTTCGTAATTTAATATTGTCTTGTTGCACTACCAACGTCAATATTTATTCAAATTCGGCAACTATAAGCAATCTATCAATAGTAGCTAGCAACTTTATGGAATTTACATGTCCATTTGTGAGAAATACCCGATTTGTTTCTCAGCTTAGAGAACCACGACTATCCACGGTGCCATCTTGGAACCTGAATTACAGATATCTCTAATCATCTTTGTGGATGTGTGACGTGACAAGTGACAAAATCTTTGACGTCATTGAAGATATTTCAGTTAGGCAAAATATATTAACAGATATCTTTAATGTTCTTTCTTACTTGTCAAATTATAATTGCAGATATCTCAAATTAGCATTCTGACTAGTCAAATTATAACTGTGACTCGTCAAAATGCAATTGTAGATATTTAAAACGTAATTACGGATAGTTAGACAAAGCTTTAAAAGCCAAAATGGCTTGCGATAGGTAGGTATACCATTTTCAGTCAAAATCAAGTAGTTTTTAACCGGCTAGTGGGATGCTGCTTATCGCAAGACCGTTTTGGCTTTTAAAGCTTTTGTCTAACTATCCGTGATTATATTTTGTATAATTATATATATATGCATTGTAGCTATCTTAAATGTGAATTACTGCTAGTCAAAATTGAAATGCTAAACTGAGTGTCAGAGACTTAGCAAAGACGGGCTCATGCGCATGCGCGAGACAATCTGGGGAAAATCCGTTGTTGTTTTTTTTTTGTTTGTTTTTTTTTGCTTCTTCTTCTTCTTCTTCTTCTTCTTCTTCTTCCATAATCTGAGGTAAAGAAGCACAATTTATGATACCAGTGTTGTCAGATTTTACTGCTGATTTCAAATATGTTCTTTGATCCTAATATTGACCTGCCGTTTTGGAGATTTAAGTTTTAGATAGAAAGAAGAAATTTTTAAGTGCCTATAGTTACAGAATCACCCATTTATCTGAAAAAAGTATTTGTAAAAGTGAAATTAAACAGTTGTTCATTTCCATTGGGGAGGAAGCTTACATTTGAAGCCAGGCAGCAGTAATGTAAATCTTTTTTTTTTTTTTTTGTCGAAGTCCTGAAGGCAATATTGGTAAGTACAGTGAATTGATGGTAAGCACATAGCCACCCTTGGGACTGAAAATATTTCAAGGTTATTTTATTCCATTTAAAGCAGAACTTGAATTGATTGAATAATATATGGAGACAGATGCATTATTATTATAATTTTAAGACAGCAAGGTTGGAAAACAACATTTTTAATTCAGAGTTGACAGTGTATTTCTCACTTTTCTGTAAGATAAGAAATATAAAATCTTCAGTTATTACTTTCTATATTCCTAGAAACAGATAAAAAGAACTTAAATATCTGTTTCACACCCACATCTGTCATATCACTTCTGAAGACATTTATTAAACCACTGGAGTCTAATGGATTACTTTTATACTGCCTTTATGTGCTTTTTGGACCTTCTGAGTTTTAGTCACCATTCACTTGCATTGTATGGACGTACACAGCTGAGATATTCTTCTGAAAAATCTCCATTTGTGTTCTGCAGAAGAAATCATTCACATCTGGGATGGCATGAGGGTGAGTAAATGATGAGAGAGTTTTTTTTTTTTTTTTTTTGGGTGAACTATCCCTTTGTTCTAATTGTTCATTTAAAATATTGTTCTTTTTAATAAACATGTAATTTACATGACTTTTAATCTCTTGATATTAAGTTTGCTACACAAACACACATCTTGATAATTTAAGTTTAAACACTAAATTAAAAGTTCTAAATGATTAAAAACTAATTGCAGAATTAATTAATGATAATGAAGTTAAATAAAAGAAGTGACAAATGATGTTACATATCGTATATTATAGCTGTATGAATATACTGTATAGTAAATAGGTTTATCAGTTGTATAGGACAGAAGAGAGTAAAAACACGTTCATACACTGATCATAGATCAGTGGTTCATACACTGGAAGTTATGTTACATCGCCCCCATTATAATATTAATCGACAAAGATTTAAACAACTTATTTAAATGCATGTGGTAGTTTTGTCTTGTCTAAAGTTAACCATTTAAAATTCGCACTGAATTTCGAATTAAGTGGCTGTTTGTTTTTCTGCAACTTATACTTTATGATGTCCCTCTGTTTATGGTTACTAAGACGATATGAACGACTTCTCAACTGCCCAATCGCAGAGTAAGTAGCAATCCGAACGCAGAAGGCGGGACCTGACAGAATATCCCCTATGTCGTCATCAGCTTCATCCACTGGTAGTTTAACAGACCTGAGTTTGGAATACTCTTTACTAGTAATGGTAAGATCGGATCATTTTACTGACTTGAATCTTTGAGTCTCGTTCAGCAAAATGAACGAATCTTTATTCAAGTCATTTCGTTAATTTCGTTCATTTGAGCCGAATTCAATTAAAATGTTACATTTTCAATAGCCAATTCCCCCCAACACGCCGCAAACTTTGATTATAATACCAATAAGGAAAAATGTATAATGCAGCCAAGGACAAATTATGAGAAACAGAAAGAGTAGTTCACCTCTGGAATCTTCTTGTCGGAGTCGCTCGTTCTTTTGTCACTGCATAGTGTATACGGCTGTCACGTGACAAAAGAACGAACGACTCGGACCAAAAGACTCGAGAGGTGAACTAATCATTTCTGTTTCCTGTACAGCGCCTATGCGGTTTTCACGTAACAAACGAACGTAGGTTGCGCAATGCACATGCGCGGCCAACACAAAATGAACGAATCACTCTCTGAGACTACTCGTTCTTCTGAGTCACATAAAAGATTCGTTGAATCGTTCATGAACGACCCATCACTACTCGTTATTTCCAAGGATGAAGCGCCCCGCAGAAAGAATGATGCCTTTATTAAAGGACTGACATCAGGTTAGACACTTTACTCATGTACTTATCAAAATGTCCTGATACCTCACATCATACAACTGAGTAGGCTAGAGCTGCTGTTGTGCGAGGGCACAGACGCGCGAACTGAGCATATTCTTCCAGCACGTCCTTTGTAGCACTGGGAAGTATACTGTAATTAATTTGTTAGTTCTGTTTTTCATTAAAGCAAGAAAAATGGTTCACGGGCTTTTTTAGCGCCATTTGAGTGAGGACATACTGTAGCCTACTGTAGAAGAGAGCGCTTAAAACACTTGCACATGCACGTCTACAAAATAAAATGAAGCGCAATAATTTTGATCAAATTAAAATCGTATTTGTAACTTAAGTAACAACAGAACAGAAGTTATAATTGTATAGCTATAAAAAGTAATTCCTTGCATCACTTCATAAAGTGATAAAATGTAATCTGATTTTGATTATTGTGATGGGTCACACCCTCAGTAGCAGATCTATATGTTCTTTGCAGTACCATTGCATGGACGTCAAAAAGATACAAATGTGAATAAATGAGTATAATATTTTGTATAAGACGCATCACTGCTCCATTATAAGAGTTCTTTGTGAGTGAAATACCCTATCCTTTATTCACATGTATCCTTACCAGAGCATGTGAGCGGAGCGGAGCGGAGCAGTGATAATTTCACCTGAGCGGAGAGCCCCTTTTTGAAGATTCCGCTCGTTCGCTCAGGCCGCTCAGAGCGCTCGCTCAACCCAGAATGCGCTTCGTGATATGCTGGTTTAGGAATCTGCTAAATAAGCAATAGGCCTGAGGTTATGGAGCTCTAACATTGTTTTAGTGAAGTTGCGAACCTTATAACCAAAATAAATGCAAAGTATTAATCAAAGCTAAGAACGGAAAAATCAAAAGGGAGTGTGGAGAGACCGTGAGAATGAGCAAATATACCTTTTGGAATCGTACGCGTCACATTGCCAGAGAGCACGAGGATGTGCTACGCGATGTAGTGCAGCAAAAGGTGAGCTAGTAAGCTACACTACTATTCGATAATAAATTAATAGATAAGTCATGTATCTTGTTGTTTTGCCATCATGTCAGTGCAGCTGCTAGATGCAAGCCCGGTTCTACGGGGTTGCGAATGTTAGAGCACCCTCAATTGAATATGTAAGCTTAATAATACTGTATATTGGCAAAGCATTTTGCCTTGAATCCCAGCTTACACACACACAAAACCAATAAACATGTATGATCTTGCAGATCAGTGTGTCTTAATTTGAAGGCGGAGCATTCTGCTTTCATGCCTCTATTGTACAACTGAGCATTTGATTAGTAAAGATTTCCGCTCTCGTATAGAGAATTTCATAGTGGAATTATCTCACTTAATCGAACAGCTTTTGATTTCTGCTTTGGGTTAAAGTGGCTCATAACTGCTGGTCAGTTTCTCAAAGCCAAATCCACACCTTAACGATAAGTGAAACGTAAAAAAAACTGATTCTATGGGGGTAACGTGACGCCATGCAAGAAGCAGACGTGTGAGCGACTAGCTCTGCGCACTTTGCTAGTTTTTAATTAGTTTCATGTTATAATCTGGTGAGATTCGTTACACCCAGTTACATATTTGCTCTTTGAGGTAAACATGGCAAAGAAGTCAAAATCCTCAGACTCTGGAGACATTAAAAGACACTTACGTGCTCTAGCTGAAACCTCTGGCGGCCCTGCGAGCCGGGGACTCGATTTGGAAGGTATATCGGGAGAAGAAATTCAGCGTCAACTGTCCAACATCTTGGTGATACAGTATGACAAAGGTTGTTGCTGACTTGGAGGATCTCGCTGTAATACGTCGATCTATTACGGCAATGGAAATAAAATTCTCTGAGTTGGTCAAAAGGGTGGCAGATGTTGAGAAATGAATCAATTATCTGGAGTCATCGGAAAGGGAATTATCCGCTAATCTGCCCGCATTCAAAACAGACTTGGAATACATTTTGGAAAAATTGGAAGATCTTGAAAATAGGAATCGAAGGAACAAAATAGGAATTGTTGGAATTTCTGAGCATGAAGAGGGCAGAGATATGGTGAAATTCCTGGATGAGCTCTTCCCGAGTCTGCTTGACATAACAGGCCATAAACTGGAAATCGAGCAAGCTCACAGAGTCCCGGCTCGAAGACCTGCTGAGGGAGACAGGCCATGATCAATTCTGGCCAAATTTCTGAGATCATCTAATAAAGATCTCGTGTTGCGCCAGGCGAGGAGCAAAGGAAATCTTTCTTGGAAGAATCACAATATTTTCTTGTTCCCGGACTTTGTGAATTCGACAAGAGAGAAACGCAATTGGTTCAAGGAATGTAAGAAACTCTTACATCAACGGAAGATCGCTTTTGCACTGATGTTTCCAGCCAAACTGAGGATAGACACCAAAGACGGCCGCAAAGTATTTTTATGCCCCCAAAAAGCACTGTCCTTTATAGAAACTATGTGTGAGTAAACCATTGCATGTTACTTATGTGAGTGGACTGACTCGCTGTACATAACTTGACTGTCTAAGGAAGCTGGGCACCATTTTTGTTTCTTTCTGCGTTGGCTCCGCCTAGCGGCTGGAGTTTGTTTTGTGGAATGATACTTCCTTCAAGAAACTTTTGCATTGACGGAAGATCACTTTTACACTGAAGTTCCCGGCCAGATTGAGAATGGACACTATAGATGACCGCAAAATAGCCACATGCCCACACAAAGGATGTATTTTATAAAGCTGACGGACTGAGTAAGTCATGATGTATTTTTTTTTTTATGCGGCCTCCGAGTGAATTTGACTCTTGATCATCCGAGGAACTGGGATGCCTGTTTTGTTTCTTTTTGTGCTGGTTCCGTCTAGCGGCTGGAGTTTGTTTTGTGGAATAACACTCCTTCGGGACAGTTGTGGATGAATCTGTTCATTCTTTGTGCTTATGCCTCCTGTTGGCTGGAGTTTGTTTTGTGGAGTATTTTCACGGGACATTGGAATGATTACGTCATCTGCTGCACTCATAACAGCTGGTTCACTGAACACTTGTTTATCTGTCAGAGGAAACTGAACGGCTTTATATCAGCTGGAATTTGTTTTGTGGGGGAACACACCTTCAATGAATCTACACATTCTTTCTGTTTATTCTTCCTGTTGGCTGGGGTCTGTTTTACAAAGTATTTTCTGTTATGCAATTTTGCCTCACAAAATCTGTATAGAAGCACTGGACTTGAGCAATCCGATGGTAAAGTTGTGGCGGGGGGTCGCACATTTTTCTTTTTTCTTGTTTGTTTTGTACTGGGGAAAGTTCGGGGTTTGACTGTTGCATTGACGTTGAGATGTGGTCTTTGTAATCTTGTTTTTGACGCACAATTTATTTTTTCTATTATATCAAATGTCAAATGTTAATATGAGTGGGTTATCTTTCTCCACGTGGAATGTGAATGGGTTGGGGCATCCCATAAAAAGAAGGAAGGTTATTTATTTTCTTAAGCTTAAGAAATATGATATTGTGTTTCTTCAAGAAACACATCTTTCCCCACAGGAAGCTGAAAAATTTGGGAAGATATGGGGTGGGCATGTTTTTTTTTAGTCCTGGCTCAAGTAAGAGCAGGGGGGTCATTATATTGATAAATAAACATCTACAATTCAAATGCCTCAAACAGATTAAAGATACAGTTGTGCTCAAAATTTAGCATACCCTTGGAGAATTGGTAATATATGTACCATTTTTAAAGAAAACATGAGTGAGCAGGCAAAACACATTTCTTTTATTTCTTATGGGATTCATATTCAACTGTAGGTTATAACAGAATGGCACAATCATAAAACAAAACATGCCAACAAAGAAAAAAATGAAATGACCCCTGTTCAAAAGTCTGCATACCCTTAGTTCTTAATACTGTATATTGCCCCCTTTAGCATCAATGATAGCGTGCAGTCTTTTGTAATAGTTGTCTATGAGGCCCCAAATTCTTGCAGGTGGTATAGCTGCCCATTCGTCTTGGCAAAATGCCTCCAGGTCATGCAAAGTCTTTGGTCGTCTTGCATGAACTGCATGTTTGAGATCTCCCCAGAGTGGCTCGCTGTAACCACTGGAGGGTCAACTTGGCCTTGTGCTTAAGGTCATTGTCGTGCTGGAAAGTCCAAGAGCGTCCCATGCGCAGCTTTCGTGCAGAAGAATGCAAATTGTCTGCCAGTATTTTCTGATAACATGCTGCATTCATCTTGCCATCAATTTTCACAAGATTCCCCGTGCCTTTAGAGCTCACACACCCCGAAACATCAGTGAGCCACCACCATGCTTCACAATGGGGATGGTATTCTTTTCACTATAGACCTTGTTGACCCCTCTCCAAACATAGCACTTATGGTTGTGACCTAAAGTTCTATTTTGGTCTCGTCACTCCAAATTACAGTGTGCCAGAAGCTGTGAGGCTTTTGACAGTTCTTTTCTGCTCCCCATGGCTCAGTATCTAGCCTGCTCAGTGCATCCACGTGACAGCTAACAAACTCATTGACTATTTATACACAGACACTAATTGCAATTTTAAAAACCACAGGTGTGGGAAATTAACCTTTAATTGCCATTTAAATCTGTGTGTCACCTTGTGTGTCTGTAACAAGGCCAAACGTTCAAGGGTATGTCAACTTTTGATCAGGGCCATTTGGGTGATTTCAGTTATCATTATGATTTAAAAAGGAGCCAAGCAACTATGTGATAATAAATGGCTTCATATGATCACTATCCTTAAATAAAGGTTTGCATATGACTGATTGCATGATCAGTTTTATTTTCAAAATCAGTGCCAAAATTTCACAATTTCTGCCAGGGTATGCAAACTTTTGAGCACAGCTGTAAATCAGGAAGAGTCATTGTTGTTCTAGCAGAAACGAACGCTGATGATCAGGGCTTTTTTATAGATCTTGAAGGGATGATGCAAGCCGCTGGCACCCCTCATGATATAATACTGGGAGGAGACTTTAATCTTTTGATGGACTCAGTTCTTGATCATAGTGAAGCAAAAGTGTGTAAGCCCCCTAGAGCAACATTGACGCTTCACAGGATGTGTAAAAATCTTGGTCTTGCAGATGTTTGGCGACTTTTGAACCCATCTGGTAGAGATTTTACATTTTTTTCATCAGTCCATAAGATTTATTCTAGAATAGATTTTTTTTTTTTTTTTTTTTTTTATATCTAAGTCCCTCATTTCATCTGTTGTTGATTGCTCAGTTGGAAACATTTTAGTCTCAGATCACACCCTGGTGAGCTTGGAGATGTTGCCACATACGGAGAAAAAGAAATCATACAGATGGCACTTTAATGTATCCCTTTTGCAAAATCCTGATTTCCAACAAATGCTAAAGACTGAAATCAATGTCTATATGGAGACCAACTGGTCCTCAGTATCCTTTGTGGGTGTGGCTTGGGAGGCACTAAAGGCTGTTCTTAGGGGTCGGATCATACAGTATGCCTCATTCACCAAAAAATCCAAAGCATGAGAACTAGTGGAGTTGGAAGGGAATATTAAAAGTGCCGAGACAGAGCTGAAGCGCCGAATGTCATCTAATGGCCTCAGAGAATTGACCCGTTTGAAATACAGATATAATACTATTTTTTCGCGGAAAGTGGAGTTTTGGTTGTTCAGGGCAAGACAGTCAGGGGACAAAGCAGGGAAGCTTTTGGCAAGATATATAAAGCGGAGAGAGTCTTTTTGTACCCTTCCTTCAGTGAAATCTACTGGTGGTGAAATTTTTACCTTGGCCATTGATATTAATAATGCCTTTAAGGAATTCTGTCTTGATCTCTATAGTTCCACGTCTTCGTCTACTCATGAAGATATTAGAAATTTTGTGGAACCATTAGAACTCCCTAAATTGACGACTGAGCAAAAAACTCTCTTGATTCTGAGATAACCTTGGAGGAACATGACGAGGTAATTAAGACCTTGCCTACAGGCAAGGCTCCAGGGCCAGATGGTTTTGCCGCTGAATTTTTTAGGTCTTATGCTACAGAACTGGCTCCACTTTTGTTAGAAGTTTATTCGGAATCATTAAAGAATGGAAAGCTTCCACCAACCATGACGCAAGCCCGGATCAGTCTGATTTTTAAAAAGGACAAAGATCCAAGTGAGTGTAAGTGTTACCGTCCAATTTCCCTAATCCAGCTAGATGTAACACTTTTGGCTAAAATTTTGGCTAACCGATTAAGTAAAGTTTATTAAGTATCTCTTATACATATAAATCAGGTAGGGTTTATTCGGGGTTGTAGCTCTTCTGATAACATTAGATGTTTCATCAATATCATGTGGTCAGTGGCGAATGATCAGACTTCGGTTGCTGCCATCTCACTTGATGCCGAAAAGGCATTTGATATGGTAGAATGGGATTATCTTTTTAAGATTTTGGAAATGTATGGGTTCGGGAGTATGTTTATTGGTTGGAGCAAGTTACATTATAGACACCCTGTAGCAGCGATACAAACAAATTGATTAATTTCAGATTATTTTACTCTGAATAGGGGCACCCAGCAAGGTTGCCTTCTTTCCCCATTATTGTTCTGTCTTGCCATGGAACCATTAGCAGCTGCGATAAGAAAGGAGGATCATTTTCCAGAGGTGGTGGCGGGAGGCGTGGCGCATAAGCTTCTGCTTTATGCAGATTATATTTTATTATTCGTCTCTGACCCTACTAAATCTATGCCTTGCCTCCACAGAATTATTAATTCCTTTTCCAAATTCTCAGGATACAAAGTCAACTGGTCTAAATCAGAAGCTTTGGCTCTGACAGTGTACTGTCCAGTAACGGCCTTCCAGCCAGGCACCTTCCAGTGGCCCAAACAGGGCATTAAGTATTTGGGTATTTTATTCCCAACAAATTTGTCTGATTTAGTTAGAGCAAATTTTGACCCTTTAATAAAAATGATTTCGAGCGATGTAGGCAGGTGGGCTTCATTACATTTATCGATGATTGGGAAGGTTAATGTTATTAAAATGAACTGTATTCCAAAATACCTTCTACAGTCTCTCCCAGTTGATGTCCCCCTCTCTTATTTCAAGCAATTTGAGAGCATTGTGAAGTCTTTTATGTGGAGTGGTAAGCGCCCCTGATTACATTTTAGTAAGCTGCATAGGCCGATTGACAAAGGTGGGCTAGGCCTACCCAAGATTTTGTTTTATTATTATGCGTTCGGTCTCAGACATTTGGCTCATTGGTCGCTTCCACCTGAAAGAGCCCCTCTTCTGCATTGAACAAGAAGTTCTTGTCCCTAATTTGCCATTGCAAAGCTTTTCTGTCAGTCTAACCAGAAAAGTTAAATCACACCCCGTTATTTCACATTTGCACTCAGTATGGACAAAAGTTTCCAGACAGATTTATCTAAATGTTGCCTCGAGCCAATGGCTAAACCCCAAACTATGCTTTAAAAAGTCCCTTTTTTGTTGGTCAGAGTGGATTGCGAGGGGGGTTAATACACTCTGTGATCTTTATGAGAGTGGTGTGATGAGATCCTTTGAAAATTTGGTTCAATATTTTGGGATCCCCAGATCTCAGTTTTTTAGGTATCTTCAGCTACGCCACTTGCTCTGTAACATTTTTGGGAATAGCATACACCCACCTAAAGCAGCAGATACTCTAAGAGAGGTGATTTCTGCTTTTGGAAAAGGTCATGAGGCATCAGTGTATTACTTCTTATTAATTCAGAGTCTTGGGGACAGAGTCTCAACCACTCTCAAGAGATTATGGGAGAAAGATTTAAACTTGGAATTGGAGGAGGGAGAATGGGCTAGGATTTAAAAAAACATAAAAACTGAATCTAGAGATGCAAGGGTGCGCCTTATACAATTCAAGATTTTACATCAGTTCTATTGGACCCCCTCTAAATTGTATAGGCTTGGTCTTAAAGACACACCCACCTGCTGGCGATGCCAATCTGAGGACGAATATATAACCCATGTCTTTTGGTGGTGTGTTGAAATACAAAAGTTTTGGTTAAAGGTGCAGAGTCTGGTGTGCTATGTGTTAGGCATTCAGGTATCATTCTGCCCCAGACTCTGTATCTTGGGTGATGGGGCGGTCATTGACATTGAAATTAGACACATAAAGAATTGGGTCTTAACCAGTGTCATGATCGCCAGGCAGATCATTTTGAGGGGCTGGAGGTTGGCTGGAGCACCCTCTTTTCAGGAGTGGTGCTCGGAGATGGGAAGGGTGGCGGCCTTTGAGGAAGTTACATTCAGAAGAACAGGGAGGTATAAAGTGTTCGAAATGGGGCGGGTATTTGTCATTTGTGGATGTGTGATTATTGTTGTTGTGTTTTTTTTTTTTTTGTTTTTTTTTTGTCTATGTCATTTGGGACCACTGTTATGTTGTTGGGGTTAGGGTGGGATTGGGAGGGGGAGGGGTAATAGTTGGGGTTAAGTTTGATTCTATGTATATATGTTTTGTCTTATGAGGTACATACTGTATATGTGAATCAATAAAAAAAAACCCTGATTCTGTATTAGTGTTTGCAGATAACATCTTCCGATATCACTTGCTGCATTCATGCGCAGAGAAAAAAAAGCTATAAATGATTGTACATTAGAAAAAAAAAAAAAAATGAAGGCAGTGTAATTTATTAATTATAAATTTTTGTATTTGTTTTAGGATCATTAAACATGATTTCATCTAATATATATATATTGGACAAAATCTCACTTTATGCAGGACAAATATGTTTTATTTGTCAAATCCATGGTTAAACCTTGCTGTACATATAAAGTGTGATGCACAAGACATGATCGTTTGATGCATATAAAGTCCAAATTCACTTTATAATGCTTTAAAAATATCAAGGAAAAAAAAGGGGGCACATGCTATCTACTAATATAATAATTATTATATAAATAAACACAGTCCTTTAGATTGCATATGATTCGTACATATAAAATTGTAGGGAATATTAATAAAGCAACAACACTGAAAAAGAGAAAAACATTCACTGATCTTTTCTGGATAACTTAATTAACCCTTTAAAACTGAACACAAAATTAAGATGAGAAATTGCTAATTTTAATATACAGACCCAAAGTCTGATAGCATTAAATCACAAATATATTAATGTATCAAATCTACAGTTATAATCATTCCGTGGAGACAACTGAAGAACAATTATGAATTTCACTTTTACCTGCAATATTTTTCATGGTACCAGTCCATGTTTTCATTATTGCCATAAATGACTCGAACAAACTTTAAAGTTGAAAAGATTGTGTTTTTCTGGTTCGGTTGTGTCACTCGGATCCGGTTTAAACGGAAAAGTGTGAATTTACGCGTATGCGAGTTTCCGTGGCAAAGCACATATGTTTTATCACTTGTAGAGGCGTGTTTGATGACTTGTTTAAAGTAAATAATGGTAATTTAGAACTGAATTTTTTTAAGGCATTATTTGAAGATGTTCAATGACATATGTGAGAAATATTTGACTGATTTCAAATGATAAGGAAGGTCTGGTTGACCCGATTATCTAACAGCAGTTGTATACCAGTCCAAAATAAACAGCGAGATTTTATATAGGCTACTAAAACACAACAATCACATAATTTAAGATGTGTACATTACTAATCATTTGATAATTTAATAAATGTCGGCCTATAATCTATATTTCACCCAGAGGGGCACCTCAGCCCATGTGGGCAAAGGGGCAGTTGTTTGGGTCACTTTATAGCTACCTCCTGTGTGCGTGTTTGGAACCAAGTATACTACAGAGACATTTAATGTCGGAGCGGGATTTGAGCGAATGCTTTTTAACCGGTGAGCGAGCGGTACTTGAGCGGAGCGTCCGCTTGGGCCATTATATATATATATATAAAGCTGTCCCCATAGAAAAGCTGGTCTTAAAACTGGCCTCACTCAGTCCAAAACATGTCTGACTGACTTAAAATAAAAACTCAGGTAGAACAAACCACAGTGTTTAAACACACACACACACACACACACACACACACAAAACATTGGAAGAAATAAACAGCTCAACAAAGTAAATTAGAATACTATCTCTCCCTAAACAGAGAATATAAATTGGGAGAATACCTGAGCACAGTCATCGAACATAAACTAAGAAAAGTCCTGACCATGTACAGACTCTGTGAACATAAGCTTGCCTTAGAGACAGGGCGACTTTTACACTTTTCACTTCCCTGCAACAGATGGGAAATTAGAACACATAGGGACTTGGCATTTCAAAAATCCAAGTTAGCTGGTTAAATGTGACATTTGAAAAATGTTAAAGAAACAATTTGTATGTTCTTGTGGTGAAGGAATTTTCCTCGAGATTCTAATATATCTAATACAAGTGATGCTAGATGGTATGTGTGTATTCAAAGTAAATTATACAGAATGTCCATTGTAGAAAATCACTTGAGACAAGACAGCAAAATTAGATCTAAACTCATGAAACATTTATTACAGTAGTTCTACCTTGTCTTTTAAACATAATATAATTAGCCATTACATACCATGAGCATTTCTTTCAGGGCATAGGCCACTAAGAGAATGCACAAAATCTTCAAAGAACAGGAAAGCATAAGGACAACCACATTCATGGTAAGCATTTCCACTTAAAAGACACAGGTTGATTGACTATTTTTGACACCGTGTACACATGATTGTTGGTAAACATTTTTCAAGTAAAGGCATTGGCCCTAAGCTGGTTCTTTTTACAGTTCTGTAGTCCAGTGCGTGAGTGTGAGGGATTAGTAATACACTCAGTAGCACGTTACCATATTTCAGAGGAACAGATCCCTTAATTGCTTTTTACATGTCAATCTGTCCCTTTATAATAACAATACAAAAAATGACAATGAAAATGAAACAGAAGCAACAAAATGACACTTTCGAAAGAAGAAAAGGGTTTGGGACCAGACCTAAGCCCTAGGGTTTAGATAGATGATGGCTTGAGCTAATTATGCTTTTGCATTAATAATGTCGATAAACTCTGGTTTCAGGGAAGCACCGCCCACCAGGAAGCCATCCACATCTTTCTGAAAGGCAAGCTCCTTGCAGGTTCCTCCAGTGACAGACCCTGAGAAAGAGTGGAAAATGGAAAACATAAACAGTATATCTAGCTTAGTTGAAGAGAAGTCATGGTATTCTCCCATAAGAACGGTTAAGTTTTCACCAAGTGATCTTTTCATCAAATATTGAAGAGCGACCGGAAGTAAACAATTATAGTGAAGAGGAGTTAAATGATCTGTTTCTCACCCAAAGTGATCGTATTCCTTTAGAAGACCTTAATTTAACCACTGGAGTCATACAGATTACTTTTACTATGACTGTCTGTGCTTTAAAATGCTAATCACCATCCACTTGCATTGCATGGACCTACAGAACTAAAACATTCTTCTAAAAATCTTTGTGCTCTGTTAAAGAAAGAGTTGTGCACATATGGGATGGCATGTGAATGAAAACAAATGACAATTTTTGGTTATAAAATGTGTTCTAAACCTTTCTTTGAGAATGTTTAAAGAGAATGTTTTAAGTGTTGAAGTTAAATTATTTTCAACTGGCACCTCACTCATGGTGACAGAAGTGTTGAAGTTAAATTGGGAAATTAAACGTGTGAAAGGTATTATAAATATGTACATTTGAAAACACCCTCCAGTGCGGTCACCCCATATCTACTTCCCACACTGTCTCGAGACAATAATACTAAAAAAGTACATGAAATTGGAATCAAAGCAGCACCAACTTATGCGCTTCAGTCACCATGATTGAGGTACCCATTGAAAATGATGAGAGAGGTTCATTTATTAATCTTGCTATTCAACATTTTTGTCAGTGAGCCAGCTCGTTAAGCTCAGCTATCCATAAATAGTTGGCTCTTTTGACTCTGAAATGGCTCATTAAATAAAATTGTATGTGTTTCTTGAAGTTAATAGTTTGTGGTAGTTTGAGTATTAAAATAATTCTAAATTTTGAATACGAAATTATACTTTGTTAGCTACAGTGTTTTTAAAAATGCATTGGTTTGTATTTAAAATATAACTTTCTAATGTATATAAACAAAGTGCCTATAAATCTAACCGTTCAAAACGAATACAATCTGAACAGCATAATAGAGTATAGCACCATATCAAAGAAACATAATTTGCAAAACTGCAGCATCCCACAGATTGAAATAAATGTAAAAAAGGATGATATTACACATGTGCATTTAAAGTATAACTTTTTTAATGTATATAAACAAAGTGCATATAAATGTAACAATTCAAAACAAATAGACTGAACAACATAAGTTGGCTCCGCCCTCCCTCACGCATCTTTGTTTCATTGGTTGACACTGCGTGTCTGATTGACAGGAACAACAAGTGAGGCTGTTAGTCTGAGCAGACAGTCAGAATGAATGTGTGCGCTTGAGCATTTAGGCCTATATTATTTTTATTTTTTCA